>NC_139344.1:239105446-239220446 GCF_055883805.1 Amblyomma maculatum
TTAACATATTCCATTATAAGCCCTGAGGCAATAAACGTTATAAAAAAAAAAAAAGATGTTTAACGCTTTTCCAAACTCTCAAACTTTGTCTCACTCTCTCAGTGCCAAACCGTCAAGCAAAGCCATGCGAAACCAGGCCAAACATTGCTTTCGCATGCCTTAATCGGTTTAAGCGACGTTAAACTCCCGGCTAATTTTACACAATGACGTATACAGCTCGTTCCGCCGAAAGGGGGCCGTTACATGCTGTGACCCGACACTGGACGCACGCTATAACGTCAACTCTTAGGCGGTGCCCAAGGGTCTAAAGAATTTTTACCCGTACTATTAGTTTTGGTCCACTGAGACCTTGGCGAAACATAACCGAATTTCACCAACGATTCTTATTGACCGGAGGAATGGAAAGAAAAAAAGAAAAGCCCGCCACTATTAGTCCCGATTTCTGCATGCAGACTTCCGATGTAACTGCACAAGTAGCAATTCGGACTGTCAGCTTCATATTTCTTCACAATCCGGAGGACGGACATATCGCAGTAAATTTTAGAACTTTGGTCTGATAATGCCGCTGTGAAAAGCGAGCAGTTCTATTTGTTTCTTCCTTTAAAAAAAAAAAAAAATGGTAAGATATTGCTTCATTACGGAGGAAATTCGCACTTCCTGGTTAGAGAGACAAGAACTGATGGGTATATATTATTGCAAACCGATACCGTGTCCTCTCAAAAATCTTGCGTTTCCGTAGCGTTTCCGCTTCATGTGTGATGGGAGGTTTCAGTACACATTGCACTTTGGTAGCCAATGTCAGACTCGGCGTTTTGGATGACACGTAGTGCAAGCCCAGTTTGATTTCTTGCACGCGCAAATACCTACGAGTGTAGAGGAGCAACAATCCGCTACCACAGTCAAATAAATGGGATAAACTGAAATGTGAAGCATGATGCAGCCGATGCCAGGAAGAAGAGAAGATTAGCTTCTCACTCGTTCGTTTGGCTAATATAGGCACATACCTGAAAGAAAAAAAAAATTACTGGCTGATGTAAACAAATGCGGATCGCCGTACGTGCGTTCATCTCGTGGAACTCCACCTGGTGTGCATCAGCGCTGTTACGATGGGCCCGGAAGGCTCCACGGGACCTTATCAGTCAGCGTTTGCATCTGGAGATGTTGGCTGGTGAGCCGGGGACGAAATCACAGGGAGAAAAGGGATATCTTAGACAAGAAGAAAAAACCACCACGAAATACGTGGTTCACATAGGACCGCCCCTCCACGAACGACCCGTAAATTCGCCCTTGTGGTTGGCCTTTATTCGTTCGTTGGTATCTACGCCCTGCAGGTAGCACGCAAAATAGAGCGTTTGCGTCTGGTTACCTCTACAGTACTTGCGCCGATCGACGAGCATCGGAGGAGTGATCGCACGCCACCTAGATTTCCTCATCTCTGTTATTTTCTTTTCTCCGCTCTAACAACTGAATGTATTTTCTGTGGCAGAGTCCCCGGCCTTTTTTCTTTTTCTTCGCATATTTAAGTCTCCAATATTGAAGAAGATTTGCTCGTATCGGCATGAAAAAAAAAAAAAAAAGTTCTCCAGCAGAGGGTGCTTTCTTTGTCTTATCTCTCGAAAATTGCGCTTGTCCTTCAAGCATACCTGCAGCTTCAAGCACTCGTTATGCGCCAGTAACGGGATTTCGCCTTAATTATTCTCTTTCCGCGCTTGTGTCTCATTCAAGGAAGCGCTCGAAAGAGAAAAATAATGATCTGAAGCGCGCCTCTCCTCATCTCCCTTATCGACCTTCTTTCTCCCTGTGCGTATCGTTCGCCTGCCCCGCTGCTCCTCAGCCTGTTGGGCCCCATGCCGTGGAAAGAGGAGCGACTAATTTGACTCGCACTAAGGGGCCACCTCTAACAGTGCCACCAAGGAGTCCCGAATGCCTCCGTCTCTCGCTCCACGGCCGAGTGTTTCTCAGCTGGGAACAGGATCGTTAATGCGGCCCTATAGAGGCGCTGCTGCATCAGGACGCCGCTGCTGTCGTCACCGCCGCCAAGGTGGAAGGGGGCCAGAGGGGGGTGCACGTTGAATTTCATGAAGGCTCCCCCAACTCAGCACTTTTCGTCTCGCGGCGCGGGCCGTCCTCCCTTGGGGCGGCCAAGCTACATTAGCCAGTATTGTTCCCGAGGAGCCCTTTTCCGCCGCCGGCCCTCGCTTTGCCAGGACGCTGGAGTAATGAAGCGGTTCTGAATTGCGGAGTGACCCCGGCATCGCTGGGCCGAGCTTCCCTTCACCTCTCGGCCGCTCGCGCTTTCGCAGAACCCCTCCTCGCCTCCCTAGGCGTCCGTATTTCCAGGGCTTTCCCTTCCCTCAACTCTCTCCCCTCAGGCGTCGGTTGGCACGAACGGCTTCTGATGGCACGGTCGAGCCATCAAATGCCCTGCCATCTCCACGTGCGATATGACACGAGCGCATCGCACATGTGCCACCTCCGAAATCGAGCTTTTAAGCCTTTTTTTTTTTTTTATTTGCCTGCTACTTTTAGTTGCGACATAAGGTATTTCGAAAGCGCGGGAGTGTGGTAATGTACCGTACAAAATGCATCCATGATTTCTCTCAACTGAAGGTAATGTGAACATGCGCAGACTTAAGCACGGCATTCATGCCAATGTTTTTCTTCAGTCAGTGCAAAGTAATCTGTAAATATACATATTCTGAAATTGATTACATATGTCACGAATCGTTATGCAATTGGTAGCAGGTTTTAAAACGTTTCAGATTTTCAAAGTAATATGCCACGATTGCACTGAAAATTCTCTCCCCCCTCTTTCCTAATTATTATGAAATTTTCATGCAGTTACGATAAGTCCACATTCTCACTCGCCAAAAATTTGATGTTGCTTTCATGTCAGTTATATTTTGACTCATTTCTCTCCTAAGAAATCATTAAGAACTTATGACTATGAGCTCACCGTAATCCTTTTGATGTGCTCCTGCTTGCAAACGAAATAAACGAAATAACATCGGAGCCTGCCAGAGTGGCAGTTTCCGCGACGTGTCACAAAGCTCCTTCAATATATGCTCCGGCATACTAGCGAGTAGCGATGAGCAACAAACACTTTATGTGCACACATGGATATGCCACGACCGAATGGCTCAAGCAAGCTTGCTGCACGAACCAATTAAGGTAGATCGAGGCACATTAGATATATACAAGTAAGGACAATACTCTCTGCCCAGCGCATTTTTGCAACAAATGCATGATCTCAACCGAGCCAGAAACGATGAGTATGCTACGTTTTTCAAATTTTAAGGGATAAAGAAAAAAAATCAGAATCGACGATGAAAAATCAGGCTTGGGCGCTATATTCAAAATGTATGTTTAAGATCTGTCGAAAATATTAGACCTGAAAATATGCTTTGAGCATACCTCGAATACGTGAAAAATACATGTGTGTGTTTAGCATATTGGTAATGTATTCAAAATTTACTTTTGTAAATATGAAATTAATTCGGTTGAAGTACACTTCGAGTATTCGTCCACACTAAAACTTATCTTTAATGCGTGCACTTTTTCCTCCAGTTCTAATCTCTGTCGCAAGTGGCGTCTAACCTAACTAACAGTATGCTACTAAAAACGAGTAATCGCGTGCCAGCACTTGGAGAGCGGCGCTAACAATGGTTAAGGAACAAATAATACCTGATAAATAATACCTGATACATAATTCTCATAACTAACTAGTTTCACATAGATATCCGTCAGGGACGAGGTCTACTGCTACGCGATGCCTATTGCTCCCGCTTTGTGCCATAAAGTTTCCACACGCACGCACTCAGATGGATGATTTGCAAAGCTCGGTATCGAGGGGCATGAAAATGGAGACAAAGTTCGCTTATTGGGACTGTGAATAAGTGAATAATAGTGAATAATAGCCTTTTTTTGTTTCTTGCTAGCCAGCTCTGCAACTGGAAATTCTCCGTGTATTTTTATTTTCTTAGAGCATTGGTGAGTATATTGCTGTCGCATTTGTCGTATATACCTGTTCCGTTTGGAAAAGTGCGCATCCCATTTCTTGTACATTTTAAGTGTATTCGAAGCATGCTAGAAATATACTTTTTGCGCATTATTTTTATACTCTTTTTTTTATACGATTTTTATACTATTTTTTATACTATTTTTATACTACAACGAAATAACCAAGGTGTTCCGCCTAGCTCGCAGAACTCTTCCACCCCTTTGCTCGGGGCTCAGTCGAGAGCAAGCCGTTTTATTCAGACAGCTACAGACGGGCTCACTCCCCAGCCCTTCGCTGATGCATAGAATGTATCCCGAGACGCACCCGACAGACAAATGCAGAGTCTGCCGAACGGAGACGGCCGGCTTCGCACACATGCTGTGGAATTGTACCAAGTACCAGGAAGAAGCTAAGTCTGGGAGGATCCTGCCGCGACTGGAAGCAGCCGCAGGGAGCGACAATCAAGAGGAACAACTCTGGGCCGTCCAGCAGGTCATCAAGGCGCTGGCCCGGCAGGGAACCAGCGAGCCGGCCACGGCGAGCGGGGACCCAGGCCGCGCGGCCGGTGCCCAGAGGACGACATAGGCCCCGTCCGGAGCGCGCGCGCGCGAGCGCGCGTTCTACTGCAGGCCCCGAATAAATGTTTTACCAATACAATCCAATATACTCTTTGTTAGGATGAAAAAAAAAAAAAAGAAGGTTATAGGTACATTCGTAATGCTTTGAAAGTATATTGTCAGTCTATTGTTGGAACATTTTTCATACTTGCATAACAAGCCGAACTCTATGGAGAACATTTTTAATATGTTAGAAATACACTAAGCGGCCAAAAAAAATGCATTTTTAACACATCTGAAAAAAAAAAAAAAAACGTATGCAGTAGTATATTTAAAATGTATTCATTCTACATTTTAAGTATAGGGACAAAGAAAAAACGAAATTAATATTAATAAATAAAATACATTTGAAATACATTTTTAGCACATCCTATTTTCTCTAAGGGTATAGTGTCATAGTTCTCGTATTAGCTCGAGATTATTTCTGGATTTGGGGCAAAAAAGAAATACTGCTGGCATCTAGCAGTGTGTACGCAGTGCAGTGGTTTGAGGCGAAAGCAAGATTCCTCGACAATCGAAGGGGGTTGACGGGACCCGCAGCGTTCCCGCTCAGGGAGAAAGTGGGTCGATGGCTTCTTGCGATGACGAACGACGCAACGCATTCGCAGAACCGCCGTGCTTCTTGCCGACGGCACGATGGGGGATCCCCTCGCGCCCTTACCCTGTTGCGCGACAGGCAGTGAAGGCACGCCGACAGAGACGGACGCGATGGATGGCTGTGCATGGTTTCGACGTCTGCGTCTCGTGTCAACAGCGAAGTGCGCCCGGTCATAAGCGAAAAGTGATGGCCGTCTTGGGAGCTGTGCGGTCATCTTGGCAAGATGTCACCTGCCAGTCATTAGCGTCGAGAGTGGTAGCGACGTGCATTTTAGGAGACTTTTAGCAGAGCGGTTTTACGGCCAGCGGAGCGGAGCGGACGAATTAGAACGCCGCTGCGCATGCGCGAAACGCTCAAACGGCCAGCTGGTTTACAGAGCTCCGCGCTCGGGCGCTCGCCTAGTCATCCCAGCGGAGCGCGTCCAGTGAGTTAACGTCGTCAAAGAGCAATATGGCTGCCTCCAATACGTTTTTTTCTAACATTACATACTTACTATTAGATTAAAAAGACCAGAAATGTTAAACAACACACTAAACATTCAAATAATGTCATTATTTAGCAGTTTTAGAATAATAAAAGGATGCGTGATTCATATTCGTTTCAGCGTAACTCCGCTGCTCATTATAAGGTGGGGCGGCACAACACTCCGCTCTACTACGCTTAATCGGGAGTTGTATATAAACGCTGCACTAAAACTCTTCACTGACGCTACGCTCCGCTGGCGCTCCGCTACGGGGCTCCCAGTGGAGCGGAACGTAAAGCCGCTCTGCTAAATGTCTGTGACCCCCACAACACCAAAATATCGGAATATTGCGTCTACCCTTTGTCGAGTTCTGTTTCCGCATGGCAAAGCGCAAGGTTTCGTACGCACCTGCAAAACAGCGCGTTTAAAGCCTACACAGCGTGTAGATAGAGTGTTTTGCCCGCGAATTGGCTGCGCGTGTGAAACGCATGGGCCAGTGCCGCCGAATTTGCACCATCGCAGGCGTTTTAGGCAACCGCTTCATTAGTCCGTGATGCGGCGTTTGGCAGCGCGAACGCGTACGTTTCGCACGCGGAGAGAACGAGAAGGAGAAAAACGCTCCACGCGGGTCAAGCTTCAGAATTTGTCGTATATACGAGCTTTTACCGATGCCATCAGGCTTATACAGACGAAGGAGTGAGTCTGATTATCATGCCGTTGAAATGGCTCTCAAGAATTCGTCCATTCCATCCGACATGAGCATCCGTCCGCCATGAGCGGCGTGAGGGGCGTGGCCACAGCATGGCTCCAACAATTTTGGCCACATTAGGTTCTGTAATGTGCACTGACAGTGCACTGGTGTCTTGCGTTTCGCTTCCATCGAAACGCAGCTATAGCACTACGCAGGCGTGGCAAACTTCACTTAGAAGTAGCGCAGAAGGCTAAAAAAAAATTTTTTTTTTTTTTTACAGGAACCATGGTACGTCGCTGAAGATTTAATTTCCTCTTCTTACCGCAGCTGGCATCGCACTGTTTATTTATAATGCCATCTTGTATTTGAAATAAAACTAGAGATCACACTCATATTCCGAGAGCACCTTGGCGTCAAAAAACGCAGTCACAGACCTTTCATCGGCCACTCGACCTCACTTTTAATCCCGGTTGCATTAATCAACGTTTATTACTGCAGCACCGGCATATCACGTAAGTAAACAATAACTTACAGGCGCCTAAAGCCTTACTGTCCTTCTTGAACTACACTTTCCAAAGCTGCTCCTGAGGGGTTTAACCCAGACACGAATAACTACTCATTATATATGTTTACTTGCACAGGCATACAGCGCCTCTTGGCAGCTTCATAATCGCGTTATCTAGTTCGGCTCGGTCCTCAGAGTGCAAACAAGAGTACTTGTAAAAGAAAGCTATACATCTAAAAAAATAAAAGCAGAGAACAAGTGGTAACTCAAAAGAAAACTAAATAGAAAGTAAGGGATGAATGTGTGCAGCCCAGTGGCCGCCGGAAGGCCCAACCACTTTTCTTTTCTTTTTTTTTTTCGTGTTGTTCGGAGGGCTGGCGAGAGGGATTCGTCTGGCACATGTGGTCGAGACGTTTTTATTCGGGGCAGCGAGGTGGCAGTGACTGTTCTTTTGCGGCTACGGCCGTTTCCTACTTTTGCGTCGATCCCTACAGGATTAGTCTTGCTAATCCACCTGGCGCCAAAGGCAAATTCAGACCACCGCTGTGCCCTTCTGATCTTTTTTCTACTTTCCTCGTCCCTTCGCTGTTTTCTCTGTGTTTATCTACACGTCATCTTCTAGTCTTCGTGGAAGGAGTCTCTCTTTAATCAGCTTAATTAAGAGCGTAGCTCCCGCAACCGCGCTGCAAGACATCTTTCTCCCCGACTCGGCAGCCGTTTTTCCCTCCTCTCGTTGGACACGGGAGCTGTCGGTCCTGCGGTTGGCGCCCCGCTTCTCCCTTGTTTCCCCCTTCTCCCATCACTGAACTTCATCTTGGCCCTTAATGCAGCCCTCCAGAGAGCAAAGCGTATACGAGCCGCCCGGGTTTGATGGCTTGCTTCTCATCGTTTTTCTTTCTTAGGGCAAACAGCGTTAATGCGGAATGATTTACCGAACATATGAACCGAATTTCTGGTGTGCGTTGAAGAATCCCACGTGGTAAAAATGAATCTGGAGCCCTCTATTTCGGTGTGTCATGGCCCGCTGTTCAGCTTTTAAATGCCCATTTACCGTCATAATTTTACCAGTTGGGAACGGTAGCGCCGTCGCGACGGGTCGTCGTCACCATCCAAGGTTCATCCGCATAGATTAAGACACCTCCGCAGTTACTATATTACATGCGGAATACACGAGTGAGACCTATTATAACAGTTCCGCGTTGCCTAGAGAACCATGTGTATCGTATGCGGGATCAGCCGAGGCAGGAATTTCGACTGGCAATGCTGTGTGAATGGCGGTTTAATGATCAGTTATTTGTTTTAGGCAGTTTCGCCCTGGGTAGGACATTTTTGTTCGTTTCCTTTTTGTCCTGGTCATTCTGACTGAAACAAATGCGGTGTAAGACAGCTCGGTTTAACGCTGGTCGCTTGGTGCGGGCCCGCCGCAGAAAGATAAGGAAAGGAACATTCTGGACTGCGCTGGCAGGTATGCATGAAGGCGCGCGCACACGTTCCAACACATGGTCTCAGTCCCCCTCGCCCTGCGACCTTGGCAAGGCGGCGCGCTTGGACAGAGTTCCAGAAAAATCGAGTAGATCCGAGGAGAGAGGTGCAGCTAAGGGCGGACGTCTCTCCGTACGCCGCTGCTCTACATTCTGGAAACAGCGAATGTAATTATACAATAGCACGTTGCTTTTTAAAGTCGGTACTTGGTTGGGCGTCGTCTTATAGGACGCAGACAGGCGCCAGCTCACGAAAAGCCGTGGATGTGAGAGCAGCGAGCTCAACAGTTACGCGCTGTGCCAGCTCCTTTGCCAGAGATCAGCTTTGGTATCTGGAAGTGCAGCGGTTTGTTGCCATCTTGTATGCATTTCTGCATTGTTGTTTTGGATAAAATAAAGTTGAGGTACTTTACTTCATCGTGTTTCATTCCCCTTCGACTTCCTGTCTACTACATGTCCTCCGCCAAATCAACGTGCACCTTGAAGGAAAGGGGTGGAGCCTGAACCTTACTGGTGACTTCAGAGAACACGCGTAGGTTGGATAATATACCTTCATGACTTCAACGGCAGATTTGCAAGCTTTCAGAAAGGCTTGCGTATATATTCTACAAATTGTAGCTAGGGGACGTGTCGTCATAACGTCATGAATTATTTCTTTCACTTAAAAGAAACAAAGGAATTGTATCTGTCAGAGCAGCCGCTGTCGCGATTGACCATGGCCATGAAGATACCTCGATCTCCGCAAAGGGGAAGTTGCTTCATGAGAAGCGGCGATAATTAAAAAAAAAAAGTAGTTTGAGAGTTAAAGGTGATAGGTGATATGTCTGGCTGAAAAAGAAGAAGAAGAAAAAAAAAAGAAGCCTTTAAAGTTTCCGCAGTTTTTTCTACTGACGTTAGACCTTCTTCTGAATATTTAGCACTGCTCTCACGTTATACACTGCTTGCTATTGAAACTGCGAAGGCATTTGCAAAAATAAAAAGAAGGAATAATAAAACGGAGGAAAAGCAACCATTCTGCGGCCTTTAACTACCTTTTTTTTTTTTTTTTGTTTCGGCTAAATTTCAGTGAGCCATAAGTTTCACGGGCACAGCTTCAATTTCTGCACTTTCTTTAGACCACTATAGGTTCTATCGCTTTTTTATATCTCCTTTTTTTTTTTTTTTTTTTCATTCTGCTCCACCGACACTAAGCCTCTTAGGAATGCCATGCAAGCCGTATGCTACAGCCTGCACTTTAATTGGCTATTTCGTAAGCAAGGGATGGGATGAAAACCGACCCGGCTGCGAGATTTCAGACTTGTAGGCAATCTATATACGATGGGAAAGAACAATCGCCTTAACATCGAGAGTCTCAGCAGTTATAAAACAACACATCTGACGGCGGGAATATTGAGTAAGGCATAAAATAATATATATCCTGGCCTTGAAGCCATTTTTTTTTTCTCACTCATTCGACCCAGCTGTTACTTGCGCATATTTCGCTCTTCAGTCACAATTTTCTGCACCAGGTAGCAGGTTTGTGCTTTGTCATTAAAAATTATTAGTTACGTGCTATGGTCGTTAACAAAATTTCGTATAATTTGAAGACTAAGGTGGTGCGTCACATAGTTACTTTATTTCTTTTTTTTTCAGGACTGGCAAATATTAAACAAAACGGTATTTGTTTGCACAATCGCGCCTCATCAGAAAACAAAACACTGGTCTAGCAAGCAAAACAACTTTGTTCCCATTCGAACTGTCATGGAACACTTCTTATTTCTAAACGCATGTGCACGTAGGGAGAGCATGGCGCCTGTCGGTGCTTCGTGTTGAAGCGACGCCGTCATCAGCGCATGCGCGTGCTCTCGTGTCCAAGTTCTCAGTTTATAGCTTTTTTTTTTTTCCCCTCCTTTCGTTGTTGTTTTCAGCGTGAATAAATTGCGCTCTCAGGTTCGCTTCACTATTTTTGGACGAAGGAACAAAGTAAGCACGAAAAGGGCGCACCGTAGCGCCCCCGCGAATCGAGTGAACTGTCCGAGTTAATAACAATCACATTCCGTTCTCTCACCGGGCGACCGCCTCGCTTCATTGGTGCCCCCCCCCCCCCCCCCCCCTTATCCCGGCTTCCCTCTTCCCGGCTGCCAGTCACACCGGCTCACGGCAATCGCTGCCCCTCAGTGAAGCTGTCGGCCTGCCGATATATTGTTCGGCTCGCAAAAGTTCAGGGAACAGCCCGGAAATGGCACGTACAATCGGTTCTTCAATTACCGGAACGACGTCACTTTTATTTACATTCAAAGGGGAATTCTCGGCTCGCTAAAACAGTGCCGTAAAAGTTTTCGTGTACGCATAACAGTACGAAATTAAAAACGTTCCTTCGCGGCAGCAACAAGGGTAAAAATAAAACTAGCATGCTAAAAATTATCTCTGGGAGCTGCATCACAAGCCCAGAGCATGGCGGCTTTCTAATTTAAACCGAGGTGTGTTCCCTTAATTCAAAAGTCGAAATTTTCTCTTTCCTTATTTCATTACTCACGTCTCTGGGAATATGCGTGGCTGAAAAGTTAAGTTGGGCTGCCGTTGCTTGTAGCGAAATTGTTTTTTTTTTTTTTGCTTAATTAGCAAAGATTTTATAATATATTTTTTCTCTTATTGTCGAGAATTTCACGTCTCGATTCTTTAGAGACCCTTGAAATAAAACCTGCGCAAGAAGGTTCCCGCTAATAACCGACGCCTAGGTGCATTAATTGTGCGGCCTAGTACACGGTCAAGCGGCTCGGCCTAAAATGAAAATTGAGGCGTGCGAATAAAGAAGACAGAGTTTCCTGGAAGTTCTGGCCGCTCTCGAAATGCTTGTCTTGCTTCTTTATTAGCTTCATTCCATTCTTTTTCTAATAGAGATGGGGCCAAAATAATGGCAAAGCGGAGAGAGTAAAAAAAAAAAAAGAAAAATAAAGAACAAGTAAAAAAAAAAATACCAGACAGACTACTATTCTACAAAGTTTGAACTTTTCTATTCCTTTGCATCCTGGTTTCTTCCTCCTTCGAGAGTGTTTACTCTTGTGATAGGTCCCACTTCGTAATCTACACAAACTTTTGTTAGGCACCGGGTCACTGACCACGAATAGTGACCTTCATTTTCTTTCATGTATGTCCGTAAGAGGTTCGTAATAGTGAACAAAAAGTCTCCAAACATTGCAAGATGAGTTTTCTGTTCAGACCGTGAAAAAAATTAAAAAAAAAAAAAAGTGCATGATTCGACCTGGAGATATGAGTTCGCACGTTTCTTGTAATTTTTGAACCCGAAATTCGCTGTCGAAAATAATGTCACAGAATGTGAGTTAGACATATGTTTTTTTTTTTTCTTTAACTATGCTGTTTCTAAGCAAATAGTCGGAAGGCTGCTGCTTCAACGGCGCGCCGGTCCGCAACTAGACTAGAGCTTCTATTTAGGAAAACAGTTCAGGTACCACCTTGAAAACTAGGGTAATTACCTACGGTATCGATTGTGGTATTCGCGAGCACGGAAACGAGACGAAGGAAAATAAAAAAAGAAACTAAAAATTAAAAGCTATGTTTGGAGTACAATGAGCGATAAGCCTAGTTATGCCAAACGTTAACCCGTCTGATAACGTTGTATCGGTTGACCGGAAGCTGGAAAACTAGCTACATAATTTAGATCATTGAGTCGTGCCCTCAGCGATGGGCTCGTAACGGGTTTTCTGCTGTACTGATAGACGAACGCTCTAAGCAAGGCCGTTTGTTCGCATCGCTAACGCGGCCCAAACGGCGATGCCCTTTCTGCTCTGTAAACGCTGTTCACGGCAGTTCACGTGACCCGGCAGTCGGCAATGGTTATCGAGCTCAGGCCAACTCTGACTTCTACGATTCCTTGCTGCAAGGCCCAAGTTAAAAAAAAAAAAAAAAAAAAAAAAAGATTCGTGCAACTTTTATTTGCGGCTTTTACGAATGAACGCAGCAACGTGATGCCTTTCTGCCCTGCAGCGCGCGTCCCATTAGGGTTGCTTGTTCTTTTCCTAGCCGAAGCGTGCTTCGGTTAAAAAAAAAAAAAAAAAAAAAACGCGTTGCGCTAACGTGTGCAGTTCTCAGCGGAGGCTGGACTGCCGTTAAAAGTTCTGCTAGAAGAGACACGCGGTGTTTGTATTGCGATGAACATTACATAATGGTTTCTTTAAAAGCGTCTGGTGGTCGGCAAGGCTCGGGCCTTCAGGTAAAATGAGTTCGGTAGATATTTTTCAAGTACCTTTATTTGCCTTTAGCTTGTCTTCAGTCTGATATTAGGTTTAGTTGTGGGGAGCACCTCGTCTGAAAGAAACCGCTACGTGGTTCCAGACATGTCTGTTGTCGCTTCAATATTACGGGGTCTGTCTGACACTGCACGAGGTTAGCTAATTGATGAAATCATTTGAATGGTGCACAGTGCGATAGAGGCGAGGCTCAGTCCTTTTTGTTGCTTTCCTCGGTTTAAAGGGGTAGTGAAGCCCCGCCGTTGTGGCGCAGGATTTAGGGCGCTCGACTACTGTGCCCAAGGATGCAGGATCGAATTCCAGCCTCGGCGGCCGCTTTTCTATGGCGCTGCCTTTCTAAGTTGTACACCGGAAACTGCGGGCGTAACTTCCGGCGCAGCGTTGTTTTCACTGAAGCTCAAGTAGCTGCTGGGCGCAACATGCATGAACGTTCAATACCGTAGCATGAACGGTGCGGTGCGTCCACTGCCTTCTCTTGCTCTTGGTCGCTAACGGCTCATAACCATGAGAACTTAGTAAGGAGAAAGCCTTTAATGGCTCATACTTACGGCGTCCGGCGTCCTGCCCCACTATAGCTGTCAATCAAATGACGTCATCGATCGAGACGCACATCATAATTTTCCTTGTCTACCGTGACGAAGACAGTTAAATATAAATGAATCCTGTCTCCACCAGGAAGCGAACCTCCATCCCTTGGATCTCCAGCCGAGCGCTTAACCAACTACGCCACGCCCGAGATCTCAAAGCGCACATCATAATTCTCGTTGTCTACCGTGAGGATGATAGTAGCGGTGACAATGACGCTGCAGTTAGTGATATTGACAACGATGACCTTAGCAATGATAATGACGGTGCATTTAGTTGATAATGATAATGATGTACCGTATGCACGAGCAACGCTTAGGCTTTCGTATTTCTGCAGTGTAGATTCCACAGTGCTCTCGTAATTTTTCTCTTACGCGCATAGGCATTTCTGCTGGAACATGTAGATGCGTATTTTGAATTTGTTCCGGTGCAGTCACGCGAGAGTTTAATTGTTCGTGCTCATCTCTGCGACTGAGCTGGTGTGTGCAGTGACAGCTGACACTGTGGCAACAGTTTTTTGGTACAGTGTATGGTGTGCGTTTTTACGCGCTTTTGCCTGCACAAAAGTGCATAGCTCTTTGCTGTAACTGACGCGCTGTTTATGCAGTAACAAGTGGTATGTATGGAAGTTTCCCCAAGTGTTTCTGCCTGCAACCAGAGGGCACAGTTCTCAACACTTGTGTCGACGTGTATACAGTCACAAATGGTGCGTATGGAAGTGTCGCCAAGTGGGATCACCACAAATAATTTCAGCGTTCAATGACACCATCACCATCATTTTGTCTTTCTCACTCTCCTTTACTTCCAATTTCCCCCTTCTCAAGTGTGGACTAGAGACCAGGGTCTTTTTACCGCCGGCTGACCTCTCCACCTTTCCTTTCATTAAATTACTTTCTCTCTCGCGCGCGATCTCGTCATGCACTTAAGATGAATTTATAGTGTCGCCTAAGGTCCCAAGTTTTCACGCTCATGACATCGGCAATGAGCTCATATGTCGCTCCACGTCCCACTAAACAAAGTTCAAGGCGCCCCACGTTCATATTAGGACTGTTGCTCCAGTTTAATTTTCCGTCTCTGCCAAGAGACCACTGAAAGTATTTGCTGGACACTGGGCCGGTACCGCCTACGGTCTTGTTCCGGGAATAGAAACAATGGGAGCGCGGTTCTCTGGCGGCTTCCGGGAGCGCATGGGAAATTAAAGGGGAAACCCTGGGGCCTGGGCGGCGCGCGCCTGTGGGGTTAGAGCCCCCATCGACCCACCTTTCCCCGCCTCTCTCCTGTCCACGTGTACGCCGCAGTTGACAACCGGAGTGAGGGGGGACACGAGATCAATGGTGCCTTCCGCGTCAATGACCGGGCTTGTCGAACGCCGCCCTCCTGCGGTCTGCTCGAGCACCGGCTCCGTTTTTCTTCCGGCCCTGTCCCCGGTTGAGCCTGCTCCAAGATAAACAGCGGCATATTAAGCAAAACATTTGGGCGAACCGAGGACGAGCAACGGGGCCCGAAGTGTCGGCGGCGGCGGCAGATGAAGCCTCCTTCACGTCGGCCGAAGCGCGGTCCGCTTGCTTTTTCCTCCCAATCCGCCCCGCTTGCTTTCACTGAAGGCGTTCGGCTGTGACTGCTGCAGCAAATTGTCTCGATCTGCCATCGATCTCGCGGATGCCTTGCCGCCGTCGAGAGCTCGCATATTAAAAGCCCGTTCGCCGTTCGTTTGTTTCGTTCGCTTCGGCTCTCTCTTTTTCCGGCTAGCTGCCGCGTTTCTCCTCCGCCTTCTTTCTGTGCCGGCGGGCGCTAAACGCCCGGATCGGGTACTGGAAGCATTTGGCTGCTGCGTTTGTGCGTGCATGCCGGGAGGCGCTCGCGCTGTTCTCGAGCCAACTCTGCGAGCATGCACAGCAGCCGGTTCCTATACGCACGGGCGCCCGGCGTCAGATGCGGCCGCGAGTGAATATCAGGCCGTCTTTCGGCCGCTGTCAGACTGTTTGCTCTCCCTACTGCCGACGCTATTGCATTCGTTTCCGCAACGTCGGACCTCGGCATCTAGCGAAGGAAGAGGCAGGGCGCGGCATATATATTTCTGCGTGCGGCGCGCTTTCTCGGCAAGGAGTGATGATTGAGCGCCTTGTATGCGTCCAATCCCGAGCTGCTTATCGGAGCCGACGATCCTCGGTGCCGCGGCAGCAGCTTGGCCGCGTGCGATGGCGCACACATTGCGACAATCCATCGGTAATTGCGCACATCTCGGCCCCGCTTTCCATTATGAGCTGCGTGCTGGATGCGTTCAGCACACGTCTCCCCTTTGCCTTTTGTGTCTTGTCCCAGTTGGCTCGGATCAGTTTTCAGCTCCAAACGCTTCCCGCCGTTTCGCTCCTGTGATAAGATTATTACGGCAATGATAATGAAGACTTCATACTCGGAACTTTTCCTCAAGTATACTTGGCAGAGAGTATGCTGATTCCGCGGAACGCGCGTGACTGCCTCCTGTCTTACAGTGACAGGTAATTGTTACATTCGCTCTTTTTTTCTTCAAGCGCAGGAAGGGGGAGAACGCGGTTGCGTAACTCCGCTTAAGCCGATTAAGACGTGTGAAATCACTTTTTCTCGAGGTTCAGCATGACTCTTCTTGGCGGTTTATCTCTGGCACAGAGTATGGCAAAGTGTTAAACGTATTTAAGTGCACGTGACATGCTGAGATAGAAGAATGGGATGACAATCTGGACCACTCATCGAGACCTTTGGATCCCAGTCAGACACGACACTCTTTGGTCACGTTGGCACGTTCGCGGGGATTGGTTAAAATGTGGATTTGTATCGATGTCTGGAGGTCTTTCGCAAAATGTAGTGACTTATAACTGTGGGCTGATGAGCACGCGTCAGATAATAGAGGTACAATTAAGGGGATTAGTGACAAAGCGAGTGGCAAAGTGAATGTAGGCGAACGCGAAACCGCAAGAGAAGCTGCAGACTAAAAACAATTAACGGTGTCTCTTCGCATGCTTAAAACCGGAGCATAGTTGTCCCTATACTGTTTCTGTACTCCAGTGGCCAGAGCCACGCGTCATCTGTACGATGCGGCCTGAGTGTGGTAAGAAGTTATGTAGACAGGGAGAGGACCTGCTCTGACGCGCTAAAATTATAGGAGGGAACAATGGGAATATAGAAATGAAGAGGGGACGTAGTGGGCATAAGCGTACTCAAGGAATCACCTTAGGCCCAGGATTACTTGTCCTCTGCGTTGCGCGTGATCCCAGCAGCCGGAAGCATCTAGGACAAAATTTTCGCAATGGGCCCAAAGAGAGGGCAGGGAAGTGAAAACAGCAAGTTTGTTCAATAATTGTAGCGTTTGGGCGGCGATCGTGAGAGCGCAATGAAAGACAAGGGCAGCAGAATAAGACAGTCATACGAGCGCATGCTTTTAACTAATGATGCGGGAAGCAGAATTTTATACGCTTACATGGTTACCAATTTTATGAAGATTGCTTGAGCGCCTATGTTTATAATAATTTGCACGTGCTGTCATCTAGTGTTGAGAAAAGGCTTCAGGCGATTAAATTTTCTAAAAATGCCGAAAGCCTAGTCATAGCGCACTCTAGCCGATGGCGCCGTATATACATAAATCTCAGGAATTATTAACCTCGGAGACGCAGTGTGTGGCTAGTGGCGTTGCCGTACGTGACCAGCAATCGGCCCGCATTACACGACCCATGCGCTGGGACGACCTTGTGCGCTGAAACGAGAGGAAGAGGTAGGAAATTTAACGTATCATTCCTGTTGGGGGTTATTTTGTTCCGCACAGTCTTGCGCGGTTTTGAGCGCTCTTCAGACCGGCAAATTGCCGTGTGATAGCGTGCAAGGTACCGAGTTGTGCTGCAAAACGTTGTAAAGTGCTCTTCGAGACTGTCCGAAGCGAGACTCGCTACAGTTTCAAAAGCGTATAACGCGCATTTTGGCGCGAAAGGATGTGCCCTCACGAGTGGGAAGAAAGTAAGAGTAAAGCGTCTGCGACATCGCTCGAACCAGCACCCTTCCATGCCCCAGTCGAGCATGCTATCCACTACTGTACGCCGACTTCCTAAGCACGAGTCCACAATTCTCCTAGTCCAGCGTAAGGACGCCGGAGGCGTTGAGGAAAAGGACAACTGCGGAGATCGGGGGAAGGTGACCGTCAAAGCGGCCGCACGCTCACAGCGCACTCTTCCGAGATGTATACGTCACCGCGTGGTCTCCGAGGTAAATGAAAGAAAAAGAGGAAACAAAACAATTAAAACGCGAAAATAAAAACTAAATATTAAATGAAGCATAAATAAGGAAAACAAAATAACAGAATAAAGAAACAGTGATAAAAAGTAAAGAAAAGTTACACACGTCGCAAAGGCAACGAAACGCTGAACGAGCTAATAACGAAACTATAGGCATAGAACTAGCAATGCTTTCACATCTCAGCACGTATAGAGACTTAAGTGAATCCCTGTAATTTTTAGTGAATTTCGATTATTACCGCTTCTTGTGGACAAAGTTCAGAGCTTATGTTTTTTGATGAAAGGCAGGATGTTAAGAATCAACCTAGCTACCTTATCAGCGCTAGTACGAATTACTCGTACGACGTCATTTCGGAGCAGTTAGACTGCGTATGCATAACGTGCAGCGCACGACGTTAACAAAGCAAAACGTCGAAGCCACGCTTAGCCCTTTGCTTCTACCCAATGACATACTATTAGCGGGTTTTAGAATAGGATGACCCTATTGGTTAAGGGGATAGGCGAATAGCGGGGCGCCAGTGCGCACGCGTGCGAAGCTGCCACTCAGAGGGCTAAGAGTTTGAGAGGTTGAGGATGACGTATGCTACTGGGCGGGGTTAGGGTTATCTATTTGCACTGTCCCTATTGTATAACTGCTCATTGATAACCAACTCTAAAGATTTCAGCTTGCTTCGTGGGATACGAACGGCCCAGCTACGGAGCTTTTATCACGAAAGAAATGCGCTTTTACGTTCACGTGATGTAGTTATACAATCAAAGGGTTTAGTTGGGCTGTTTGGCAATACTAGATCAAGTTGAAAAACAGCGCGTAGAAACAGGACCACGAAAGTAAGCATAATAATGCGATAGCATTAAAGGTCCGCCCTGCAGGAAAGTAGGCGTTGTTACCGTTGGGGGCAAAGACTTTTGAAGCCACACATGCCTTCCACAATGCTTTTTCAATGCTTTCACATTGGGAGAATGTGAAAGCATTAGCGCTGTCGCGACGTTGTTGAATCCTAATCGAAGTCTTTCTGCACCTACACTTACCAGCTGCATTAAGGTCCGAATGCCTCTTTTCGACCTCCTGTGCTACCGCTCGATGATCGGTAATTTTTTGGAGACAGACGTCGCCATCTCGCGGTATTCAGGGTTCAGTTTGAGGCAGCCTTCTGATTGGTTGGTTGTGTGACGTCATCAAACACTGAAGTCAGCCTGTACTCGAGAGCAGCTTTTTGACATTTCTGCTCATTTTACCCCCCCCCCCCCCTTTTTTTTTTTTTTACTTACTGCCGTTGTTATCGTTTCTCTCAGCGCTCTACGGCGTCCTTACGCTAGACAAGAAGAATCACTAAACCGTGCTCACGAGTCCGGCGTAGAGTATAGTAGCAGTTAGCGTGCTCTGCTTCGACTTCCGGCGGTGACACGGTATTCTTCTTTACGTGCCAATGCGAAGGATGTTTTCTGGTGACACTTTCTCGCCACACGAAGCGTGAAGCAAGGTGACGTCAGCTGGTGATGATGTCACGAGGGAACCAGCTTCCGGCGACACATTTTTACGGACACAACGTAGGCTAGTAATGCTTTCGCCTTAATAACCATGGGCATGGCTCTGGCAAGTTGGCAGGTTACATTGCCGGCCACTGATTGGTCGGAGGGTTGTGTGACGTCACTATACCACGTGGCATGGAAGGCGCTGCTAATTCGGCCATCTGCTTTGAGGTATTGGATGGTGATATGGGAATCGAACCTTCCAGAACTCTTAGGTGAGGAGTAAGACAAACTATTCCTTGACCACGTAGGACACATGCACGGCTTGGTTAAAAAGGGGGTTTATAAGTAACTTTTATGCAATTTGGTAGCTCACATTTGATAGGCATGTGAGAGATAATGGTGACACATATTGAAGGTTCAGTCATAAAGCGAATAGCAAAGTGCATGTGCGCGCATGAGGACCCGTAAGAGGACCCGCAGAAAGTGTCATGCACTTTAAGGCAGATTTTTTTCCTTAATGTTTCCATTATTTTTATTTAGTGGCCCTTGAGTGAATATCTCGCACTGGAAATATCGTTTAAAATTGGTAGCCACCTTCATTAAATTCAACAAAATATCGTGAAACACTTCACTGCAGCAAAATGTACATCGCAAAAGAAAAAAAAATAACTTTTTTCTTCATTAGGGTACAGTCTACCCCGAAGGTATCTATCTTCCTTATGGGCTGCCTTAAATATCGGCGCGCTTAAATGGAGCTCCTGCCCGGAGACACCTGTGACTGCTTGTTTAGAAACTCCAAGTATGCAAAAAGTGCAGCTGAAACTTCTAAAGCGTGTTTCTCAGCGAGAAGAAGTCTAAAAAAATAACTCTTTTGGTTTCACAGCAATGTGTTCTGTCCTCTTCAAGCTGCAAGAAGGTTCGCATATTAATGTTTTTTGTTCGCTTCAAGTTATCAGGAACTTCGGGCTTGCAATGAGAACTTGAACGCTCAATGTTTGTCAGGTGTCTGGTATTCTCTTCGTAATGTGACATACTGGCGGTCCCAGGTTATGTACCGAAGCTTTCAAAAGCAAAAGAAAAAAAAAAAAAAAAAAAAGCAATAGGTGATCGCTGACTGAAACGCGTAGCGTTAGGCTTTCAATTAATTTTGTATGACACGGCACATCTCTGCCACCCGAGGCAAGTGGTTCTCGTAGGCTTCAGAAAACACCCCACGTCGGGCAATTTTCCCGAGATGAGGTTCTAATGCTAACGCATGATTAAGAGACCCGCTAAGTGCAACCTACTGAGGACTGTGGAAAACCGTATGGCCTGTGTCATTGTTTGCATTCTCCAAAGTTTATTCATTGGTACGGGATATTTGCCAACGGTTTAACTATTGGCTTCAGGAACAATGTGCCAATTTAGAATCTTTAGGTCATATTAAGAAACAGCTGACTGAAATGTTTGCACCAAGCTACATGTTACGTAAAATATTTTCAAATCATACCTCGCACAATAAAAAAATAAAACACATCCACGCCCCGCATTGGTGGTGAAGTGCATGGTTACGACGCCCGCCTACTGTATCGGAGTAACTGGGTGCGAACCCGACCGCCGGTGGCCGCGTTTCGATGGAGGCGAAACGGAGTGGCGTTCGTGTGCCGTGCGATGTCAGTTCACGTTAAAGAACCCCCACCTACGTTAAAGAACCCCAGGTGGCGATATTTCCGGAGTTCTCCACCCTCCACTAGGCCTCTCTCATAGCCTGAGTCGCTTTGGGGCGTTAAAGAAAAAGAAACAGTGCTTTTTTTTTTTTTACTTCTTTTTAGCCCCTCCTCGATCGTTGTTTGCGTGCGCACCTGGAGAAAGATATGCCCCTCCAGATGATGACGCAATAACTTTCTTTAGAGCGCATAATTAAAGCAGCGTAAACGGTGCTCTTTTGCAAGCATTGCAACTAGCTGTTGAATAGGATCTACAGCTTCTCAGTTGACACTTTGTTCTACAAGCCAGTAATCATAAGGTTGGCTAATTATCCCTTCTAATTGACAAACTTTTCAACGCGGCAAAAAATACAGCGCACTTATCCTTACGACTCTCAAATATTCTCATTTGGTTTCACATGGACTAGAACACTTCACCATTTTTTAATTCTGTTTATATTTAGCTGGGACACTATGCAAAGTCTTCTGGTTCTATTTTTGGGCATGTTCTACCCTAGTAAAAAGGTCCGGTTTACTACTTTGCGCATATAAGTGAAAGAAATGCAGGGGGCACGCCTCGGCTACATTTTTACGTCTAATCATTCATGGATCACTGCCTTGTCGTGGCGGAGGGGCTTGCGAAACTCGATGAAGTCGTGAGCTCTGCTGTGTAGGGCCACCCAAGATAGACAGGTCACGGCAGAGAGTTCTGACAAAATGTGATTCACTGGAGAAGGTAATGGCAACCCACTCCAGTATTTCCTGCCAAGAAAACCCTGTGGCCAGTCACAATACCATTAAAGATATGGTGCCGGAAGATGAGCCCCCCAGGTTGGAAGGCGTCCCACATGTTACTGGGGATGAACAAAGGGCGATTCCTAGTAGCTCCAGGACGAATGAAGCGGCTGGGCTAAAGCCAAAAGGACGCTCAGTTGTGGATGTGTCGGGAAGCGACCGGAAAGTCCGATGTTGCAAGGAGATATATCACATAGCAACATGGAATGTAAGATCTATGACGCAAGGTAAACTGGATGTCGTCAAGCGAGAAATGGACAGATTGAACATTGACATCTTGGGTATCAGCGAGCTCAAGTGGACCGGAATGGGAGAATTTAACTCCGGCGATCATTATGTCTTTTATTGTGGGCACGAATCCAAGAGAAGGAATGGGGTCGCTATCATAGTAAACAGAAGAATGAGCAAAGCAGTGCTAGGGTACAACCCCAAAAACGACCGAATGATTTCACTTCGCATCCAAGGTCACCCTTTCAACATAACAGTTATCCAAGTCTATGCAGACCACTACTGCTGAAGAAGCTGACGTCGAGAGATTTTATGCGGACCTACAATGCCTTTTAGACCGCACCCCATCATCAGACGTCGTTTTTCTCATAGGAGACTGGAATGCTAAGGTCGGGAGTGAAGAAATATCCAGAATTATAGGCAAGTTCGGTCTTGGCGAGCCAAATGAAGCTGGGCAGAGGCTAGTAGAGTTTTGTCAAGAAAACAACCTGACCATAGCGAATACTCATTTTCAACAGCACAAGAGACGCCTGTACACATGGACTTCACCGGACGGTCTGTACAGGAATCAGATCGATTATATTATTTGCCGGCAGAGATGGAGAAGCGCTATACAAGCAGTAAAAACAAGGCCTGGGGCCGATTGTGGCACCGATCATCAGCTTCTTGTTGCCAAAATAAAGCTTCGATTGAGGAAAACGCAGAAAACTAGAAGGCCTTTCAGGTATGATCTGGATCAAATTTCATTAGAATATGCTGTGGAAGTGAGGAATCAATTTCAAGAATTAGATCTAGAAGACAGAGAGCCCGAAGAGATGTGGACTGATGTTCGTGATATAATACAAGAAGTTGCTACTAAGGTAGTTCCAAAGCAAAATAAATGCAAGAAAGCAAACTGGTTATCTGGAGAGGCTTTGCAAATAGCCGAGGAAAGGAGGATGGCAAAAGTTATGGGGCAAGAGAAAGATACAAAATTCTCAATGCGGATTTTCAGAAAATAGCAAGGAGAGATAAGAATTCCTTCCTGAACATACAGTGCCAAGCAGTTGAGGACAACAGCCAATTAAGGAACACAAGAGCTCTGTATAAGACAATCAAAGATATCAAAGGACGCTTTTGTGCTAAGCTGGGCTTGATAAAGGACAAACGAGGCAAGGACCTCACTGAAGCCTCAGAGATAAAGAATAGGTGGCAGGAATACACAGAAGAACTGTACAAGAAGGACCCGAATGTGCAAACCCAACATAAGACGGTTGTGATTACTGATCTCGAGCCGGGCATCCTGAAGAGTGAAGTTAAATGGGCCTTAGCCAGCCTTGCTAAGAAGAAAGCTAGCGGAATTGATGGCATTCCAGCTGAGTTGCTTCAAAACCTCAACCATGACGCTGTTACCATTCTGCATACATTATGTCAGAAGATTTGGACAACCCTGAAGTGGCCACAGGATTGGAGGAGGTCAGTTTACATCCCCATTCCAAAGAAAGGCAGTGCCAAAGATTGTTACAACTACCGCACGATCGCGCTTATTTCGCATGCTAGCAAGGTGATGTTGAAAATCCTCCAAGGAAGGCTGCAGCAGTATGTGGATCGGGAGCTTCCGGACGTGCAAGCTGGGTTTCGCAAGGGAAGAGGAACTAGAGACCAAATTGCCAACCTTCGCTGGATCATGGAAAAAGCAAGAGAGTTCCAGAAACCCATCTACTTTTGCTTTATTGATTATGCGAAAGCGTTTGACTGCGTAGATCACAGCAGATTGTGGCAAGCTCTCCAAGAGATGAGAGTTCCAATTCACCTCATCTGTCTCCTCAGGAACCTGTATGAAGGATAAGAGGCCACAGTCAGAACTGGGCATGGTCTTACTGATTGGTTTCCGATTGAGAAAGGAGTGAGGCAAGGCTGCATACTGTCGCCCTGCCTATTTAACCTATATGAAGAGTGCATCATGAGGAAGGCCGGTCTGGACGAGTCTTCAGCTGGAGTGAAGATTGCTGGAAAACGTATCAAGTTCAACAACCTTAGACAACTTTAATGGCAGAAAGTGAAGTGGAACTCAAGAGACTTCTGATGCGCGTACAAGAAGAGAGTGAGAAGTTTGGGCTTAAACTGAACATTAAAAAGACAAAGATCATGGCGTCTTGCCCTATCAAGTCCTGGAGCATCAATGGACAAGAAGTGGAAGCTGTGACAGATTTTCTCTTCTTGGGCTCCAAGATTACCTCGGAAGGAGACTGCAGCCATGAAATTAGGAGACGCCTGCTTCTGGGAAAGAGAGCAATGGTTAGCCTTGACCACCTAGTAAAGAGCAGAGACATTAGTCTGCCAACCAAGATCCGTATAACTCGTGCTATGGTCTTTCCAGTTGTGATGTATGGATGCGAGAGTTGGACTGTGAAAAAGGCTGACCGCCGAAGAATTGACGCGTTTGAATTGTTGTGCTGGCGAAGACTCTTCAGAGTTCCTTGGACTGCCAGAAGATCAAATCAGTCGATATTGTCGACCATAAACCCTGACTGCTCATTGGAGGGTCAAATTCCAAAGTTAAAGCTCAGCTACTTTGGTCATCTGATGAGAAGAGAGGAGTCTCTGGAGAAAGATTTGATGTTGGGAAAGGTTGAGGGTCACCGGAGAAGGGGTAGGCAGCGAACGCGATGGTTAGATGGCATCCTCGAGGCACTGCAGATGAAGTTATGTGACGTTAGGAAGATAGTGAGAGACCAGAAAGCGTGGCGTGACATGGTCCATAGGGTCACGAAGAGTCGAACACGACTGAACGACTGAACTGAACTGATTCAGAAAATAAAGAGGAAATTATTAATTCACCGAAATGCGTCGACAAACTACAGCTGGTGCATAACTTGTCCTCATAAATGAACAGGCGCCAAAAATGCGCGCACAAGCAATCGTCCTTGCGATCCTAATTTTTCACCCAAATGAAACATTTCAAGGCCCAGCGTGCTGCAATAACAATCGAGTAAGTGATGAAACGCGAGTGGTCAAGGAGGTGAAAGAGAAAAAAAGAATCACATGCTAAAAACAGCGAGGCTCATTATATAGTCTTCCTGCAAGTCCCAACGTTTGAAGAGGCAGCTTTACAGGCCCGAAAGCAGAGAGAAATGAATACTGGCGAGAGCGTGCTACACGAAACTGCGGACGAATGGATTATTTTGCTGCCGAAACTGACAGCTTTGAACGCTACTTATTAAAAGGCTTATTATCGCCCCGCCAGGGTGGCTCAGCGGTTAAGGCGCTCGACTACTGTGCCCAAAGACGCGGGATCGAATCCCGGCCTCGGCGGCTGCGTTTCGATGGAGGCGAAACGGAGTGGCGTCCGTGTGCTGTGTGATGTCAGTGCACGTTAAAGAACCCCAGGTGGTCGAAATTTCCGGAGTCCTCCACTACGGCGTCTCTCATAGCCTTAGTCGCTTTGGGACGTTAAACCCCACAAACCAACCAAAAGGCTTATTATCACCGTGGTAATACCTGCCACTAATGCAGCAGCTAGTGGATTCCTTTTTTTGGACCCAGAAAAGGCTGTTAATTTACAGCCGTGCCTTGATTGTGACTAGCGGTTAAACATTTCGGTTAAACATGAACGATGAAAGTATCCCGAATTCAGTTTTCGAAACAATGTTTCGACCAAAGAAAAAAAAAATCAACATTGTTTACATGCAAGACATAACGAGCTGGCTATTAATATTAAGTAAGAGTACCAATCAAAGATTAATATTAACTAGTTGGGAAGGCAGGAGGGTGACGCGGCGGGGGTGCTACCAAAGAGGCAGCGCTGATGGGCGATTTAAGGTATTTAGACGCTAGCTTACACGCCTCAGCAGACGGCAAGCAAAACCTCCTCGCTACCTGCTAGCTGAGTATAGTTCGCTCACTATCATCATCCGCTTAGAGCACACAATGGGTTAAGCAGTTTTAAGAACTGCATGGAGGCAATTGACACGAAGCAATGCATAGGCATGAAGAAAAAGGATCACATTCTGGCTAATGGCTACTGTTTTTTTTTTTTTTTGTATACAAAAAACCCTTCACAGAAACAGTGAGATATGGTTCTGTTCAGTTCAACACCTAGGACACAAGCATAAGGACGCCTCCGGACGAAAGCTGCTCCCTCTCAGTATAGAGCCCTGGATTAGGGTCTCCACCCAGAGCTGGCCTCGCTAAATAAACGCTTCATTCTGGCTACTGCGACGATTGAGAAGCCGTCGCATTGCTGTCATCAACATCTGGTACATGTGATGCCCTACCCCGTAGGTCGGCTGAGAGGACAACCAAAAGATAACATGTCAACCTAGTTTTTGAAGGTAAAATGCCACTTGAGAGCTTTCTCTACCGGCTGCTTCAATTAGCATGAATCACTTTCCTTAGTGACGAGGTTCATACAAGCACAGCTCCAAGCACAACCGATACGTCAGTTACCCCACGTTAGTTACCGATGCATAAAGTGCTCTTGCTGACAAAAAGGGCTGCGACAGACTCTGATAAACTTTTGACCATGGGTTGCCACATTAAACCACCTAAAAAAGCAGTAACTAAATTTTCAAAAAATAATATTCGCCGAAAAAAACAACAACAAAAAATAAGGCTTGCATTCGAAAATAAATAGTAAAAAAAGTTTGCCGAATTTTAGAGAAATAAAAAATCTAAAAGTTCGAACCTGAATTATGACACTCGGTGGAGCCTTTGTGCACCTACTCCGAAATGCTGGTACTTCAGACGGACCAGGTGGATCAGGAGTCTGCCAGCGGATTGATCGTTCCCTAAAGGAACGAAAGGCGCGGATTCAGTGTGGCAGTCTTCACTGCAAGGAGGTAAACGGTCGCTCAAATGACCACCTTTGATTCGAAATTGGTCACAAATATCTCGCTGCAAGGCGGGTGCGTCGGGCGGCGAAAAAGAATACTTAGCTCGGTAGTACAATTTTTTATGTAAGAGGGAATGCATCACTTCAAGTGTAAAGTGGGCTGCCAATTTATCTCGCGGTGTATGGTGTACATAGGCGGACTGCATACATACATTTCCTGTTAAGTCAAGGCAGTGACGATTAGTGCCTTGCGAGAACATCTTTTGTCCTTGCATTTCCAGGAACCGCGTCGCGACAATTTTCTGCCTCCCTTGCTGATGTCTTTCTGCACCGCAATCCTCAATTTTTCTACTTGTTCTCACATGCAAGTTTACACTTTGCCTGTTTTTACATCTGAAATCGGATGACGGCGACTACCAGTGTTTCGAATGCACACTGGGCGCACCCCAACCAGTGCTCTCATTAGAAACCCATGGTCGATAAGTGAGCTGAGTGTTCGCTTCCGCGAAGGTCGTTGCACGATTCTCGCTGCTTCCTTTCGCATTTCCTTGCGTGGCTTGGGATGGAGAGGAGACACGCTTAGTGAAACCCGACGCCGTGAGAAAACGAGCGCGGCAGGCCGGAATCATTGTGTTCATTCGGTGCGTGCATAAATGATAGCCATAAAGTGGCTTCCGTGCTCGTCGAATTGCGCGCCGACGAATATGAACGAAGCGAGGACGAAAGAAAACTCTCCCGGCATTTGCTCAGTGGTCAGCTTTGCTGCTTTCCCGCGTTACTCTGGCGGTGTGATGCCCATCCCAGCGACTTCTAATTCAGCCAGTCTTGCATGTAATGCTCACCCCGCCCACGCTACGCTTGCTTTTACCCACTCGCACTTGGCCCCCTCCAGGGCGGCGCTTATTTTCGGACGCGCGCCCGCGGCGCGGCGAAGTTGAGCAACGCGCGAATTCTTGCCGCTGCCAGACGCTGTGCGAGCAGCGTGTCGCCGCTTCAGGAGGCACGGAGGCCGCCAGAGCTGCGCTATCAGTCATGGCCGGAATTGATCACTCCCGGCAGCGGCGCGTGCAAACCGTTCACGCTCCGGAAGCACGGCTCAAAAGATCCCCAACTCGGAGAGGAGACCGCTTCTGCTGGCGAAGAGCGCCGCCGCCGTGACAGCGGACTCGCCGGGGACGACGACAGAGCGATAAGCGCGGAGCGAAACCGTCGGCACAGAATGCAAATGGCGCGCTCATGTCCGTCCGCGGCGGCAGCCGAAGGGTGATCTTGCCTTCAGCGCCGTCTCCTTTCGCTCCCGCAGCCGGACCGAAATTTCCCGAGACCGAAGCCCGCCAGCAGTATTCCGTCGAGTTGTAACGCTGCCCCGTGTGCCGCAATTCGCGGAGAGAAAAGGAAACGGGCGTGCCTCCTAGTTGCCGAAAGCCTTACTTGTCGACGAAGACAGCAAGAGGCAACATGCATGCTCTTCACACCCGGCTTCGCCGCAGAGACCGCTTGCGGTTAGTTTCACGACCCGGTTGGCTTCAGCTGTTTCAAAAGCGATAGTGTTAAATGGCACGTTACGCAGAAAATTCGGCGTCAGGCGGCGGCAGTGGCAGCTGGCATGGCCGGCCATTCATTCTTCGGGGGATTGTTGTGTTAACGAGACCACATGATATCAGAAAGTTGTGAGGAGCTGTCATTTCGGGTTGCTGGATAATTTGAGGTGGGAAGGTAGAATAAGGATCAAACTTCCAGTGCCCTTGGATGCCCAGTCAGGCACGCTGCTCCTATAGGCTACGCAGGCCCGTTAAAACGGCTTGGTTAAAGCGAGGTTTTCATTCAAAGCTTTTTTTGTTGTTTTTTTAGCAGCGACCAACGTACAGCCTTTTCACTTTGGTTCTGGCACGCGAATCAATTCTGTATTCTTTTTTTTTTGTTCATGCTTGTTGTCGCGAGGCGCAGCTTTATCACTTTCTTTGTCGCGCAAGACGAGCCGAGATGTTTCTCGAAGATTCCGACCACTCGCGTGTGTTTCTGCAATGTTCCAGGTTGTGCTAGTCACCGTTTGTGGCTTTATCTCGATGTTTCTTCGCGGCCTTTAAATTGAGCGTCGACGGCCGAGTGCAACGGGCATTCTTTGTTTGACGATCGACGAGCGCGTTTGTTGCTATCGCCGCCGCTGATTTGCTTAGTTGATTTGCGGGCGCAAGTCGGCCACTATCACTCTTGTGTCCTCTTTTGGTGTCTGCGGTCTTGTCACCACTACGTGGCAATATGAAAGTGGAGGCCCTAGTTGGCAGCTCCTGTTGGACGTAACGTCAGGCAACTTTATGTTTAGTCAGTGCGCGGCCAGCTACCGCTTGCAAGCACCATGTTCGCGATGTTTTGCTTGCAACGCCAAAGCCGTCGCCGTATATTCGGGGAACGCGGCCTTTAAGCCTATCGCGTCAAAATTATGAGGGACACTTAAGCTCCGCTTCTAAAGGTATGACGTGATAGCTTAGGCTAACCACGCGCCACATAAAGTGTCCAACTTTGCCTGGCGTGGCCTAGCAGTAGCGACCCCGACTCGGCATTCGAGAGCACCGGAAGGTTAATCCTTATTCCACCTACCCCCCCCCCCCCCCCCCCTCAAATGAGCAGCCCCAGTTGGCAGCTCTTCCTAACTTTCCGATATAATGTGGTCTTATTAAGCCGCAAAACCATGGAAGAATCAGTGCTCAGCCATGTCAATGGTTAGCTACCACCTGCCGGTGCCATGGCCGTAATTTTTTGCCGACACTGACGCTAACGCCGAATTTTCGGCGGCGTAAAGTTCCTCTAAACGCTATCGCATTAAAATCAAACAAACAGCATAGTGAAAATGCTGAAGCGTGAAGCTAGTAAAAGAGAACGACAAAGGCAGCTCGTGTCTATCTCGTGCACCACGCGGCACACGGGAACTGCCGTCCAACATCTCAGCCACGCCCACTGCGTGCCCCTTCGAGTCCCAAGGCTTACTCCATTGCGTTTCACCCACCTACGACAGCGATCCAAGTCGCTCAAGGCTGTCTTCCACTTGAGCGGCACGGGAAGAAGATTCAGCACGCTCTTCGGTCGGAACTGGCTGTGGCGATGGACTTCGGAGAAAGCAACACGAACTGGCACAGCTCTCTAGCCCTACCGGGTGAGGCCTACCACAACGGTCAAGCCCAGGGTTCTGGCGCCGGGGAACGTGTCCTTGATCTACCGGAAGTTCCTGTCGTGCCTCTGTGGATGGAAGGAAGGATTCGTGGTAAGGACGTCGTCTTTTTAACTCAGTAGTGGCGGGGAGATTCGGTCGGCGTACCCGGTGGCCAGCTATACCTATATGGCGGCCACTGGGCCATGGGCCACCCTATCGTAGTTGGCACTGGCCAATTTGGAGCGCGATTCAGCTTCTAGCAACCTGTCATATCATTCGGAACAGTCATCTCGGTCAGTCTGTTCAATTGCAGCGTTGGGATGCTGAGGGAGCCCTTAATGCTATGGCGTCCTTCACGAAGCTTAAAGTGCACCTGGGATATTGCAGGCATTGCAAACTATTGTCAGCATTGTACACGGAACTGCCGTGACACCTGTTCATTCGGCACCGATGGAAGTGTAACCTGGAATGCAAAGAAGGGTATAGCTAAGCGTATTGCATAGGGATCGAAAAGTCACGAGCATGCCTTTGGCACGTGGAAGCTGGCATGGTCACATGGATTGCAGTCTTGCAGCGTGGTGTCCATCTACTAACTCGGCAGCTGTGAAACGGGCAGGTGACAGCGGAAGCGAACCCGGCACCCATGGATCCCGAGTTAGACATGCAACCCGTGGTCCGAGGAGGGACGGCTTGGTTAAAGCGTTGATTTATATGAACGTAGGGTGGAGCAGCGTATGAGAGCTATTAAGGCGATCGTATCATAACCGCGATGTATTATGTTCTCGCCGAAAAGCAAAGCGCCCACGTCGTGAACACGGGACTCGAGATGAGCTTGTCCAAACACGGTGGCGGGGCCAGCAGGTGCCATGAAAGCACCTCTTTTAAACGATAAATAACTGGGAAAGGATTGAGTGCCACTTGAAGGACGGTTATGAGGGACAATACAGACTGGGCTCAAACTGGGCAGATATAGGAACATGCCTCTTGAACTCATAACCTCAGCATAAAAACCTGGAGAGCTGCGCTCAAATTTCGCACTGCCGAGTATCCTTATCGCCTGCAAATTTTTAACCTTAACTCATCATAAACAGTATTTTCACGCCACTTTCGTTATTTTTTGTTACTCCTTCTCCAACTCATTTTTTTTTTTTAGCTGCTTTCACTGCGTATACTTTCACGTTACTTTTGTCCTTGAGCCTATAAGAGCACCTTAGTTAGGAATGCCAATCATGCCGGCATCGACATCTGCATTGATACTAGCCCATTTAAAAAAAAAAAATAAACACGTTAGTCCTCTTGAACCATAGTAGGTATAGTACTTTTTTTTTTTTTTGACAGCTGCGCGTTCTAAGGAGCACTGATCTTGTTTCAAACAGTATAAGACACCGCCTCTGCAATTTTGCATAAATTGACTTGCTTTGTAATTTCTGTCTTCCTGGTGTTTTATTGCCCCAATACCGGGCCTTTTTATCAGGTTCATTAAGAGCGCACTGTACCTGCGTTTACTGCTTTCCGGCGCTTTATGTTTACGCATCTTCGGTGGCTCAGGGCCAGTCTTTCAGGTTGGAGGTACGAAAGGCGTGGTCCCCTGCATATGCTTCCTGGAGACTGACACGGGGCTGCATAGGAGTGGCCAATCGTCCTGGACGTGACGCGCTCTCGGCATGCAGCCGAAGGCGCTCTACTTGTAGGCTGTCCACTACAGAAACCTCTTCAGCTGGTCCAGACCCTCCAGCACCCCCAACATCTTAGTGTCAGAAGGCATCTCCTTGCCAAGTGCTGTGAGTCCTATTAAAAACGACTCGGATTTTCAGCACAAACAGCTGGTCTGGATAAAAGTCGAAGCCACGCACGTCGTCACTGTATGTTCCTGGCGCTGCCCCTCCCTCCCCCACCCCCGCCCTCTTTCTCTCTCTCTCACACACTTTCTACTGAAAAGCTCAGCTTATAAATTTCACTCGAATATTGCACCGTTCGAATATATTTGCGTGGCGAAAGGAGGCCACTGCGAAGCTTTTCGCGTGCGATAGGAGGAGGCAGCGATTGTTATATAAGTTAGTTCCGAACGTGGTTTATGACTCGTGTTACGTAGTAGAGGTTTTCACTCTGAAGGAATCAGAGGAATGATCCCTTCACTATCGTTTCTTGCGCATCTCTTTATTCTTCATTTATTCTTTTTCATCCTGACTAAACGCCATCGCTCGGAGCTTAAAGAAATAAAGATGATTAAACTATTCAAACAAGGAGTGGCGTAAGGAATGGCGATTTGAAAGGAAGGCTTAGTAGAAAGCGGACCGGCTGGACGAAAAAGACGAATTCGATATAGGTGCGAAAAGGCTGATATGGTGTAATATCAGCACAATAGCCTCTAAATTCAAGGCAGTTGGCACCCGAGAAAACAATTCCGTGTGGATCGAAGGTGTACATATCGCTGTGTTATGTCCAGTGAGATCGCGAGAACTGCAATGAATATCTTGGGGCGTATGTAGCTGATCAGTGAATCCCAGAAAGGCGCAACACAAGGTGTTACGCAATTTTATGGCTGCAGGGACACTACGCGGAAAAATGTACACCTGAGGATTTTGTGTCGCACTCTACACTGCCCATAGAAAGAGACTGCCGTTTCGCACTATCCCTGGTTCAGCACATGCGCCTCTCAGTGAAGACGCAGTGGTAAATTTCTGATTTTATCTGTATTGTGCGCAGTTGTGAGGGTGTTTGACGCGAGGCGGTATTTCAGTAGATAGGAGTTGCTGCGATAGATTATCGGCGTAATGTGCATCTACGACGTCCACGCTCTGGAACGAAAGCATCAACGGCTGAGCTACTGCTGTCACTAACCTCGCGATTTGAATCATTCCATGCCTTTCTGCGACCTTGTTTAACCGCAGAAAGAAATAACCGAGTAGTCTCTTGCAGACGTGTCCTGGATGAAACACGTGCCCGTGAAGAGAACAAAATTGGGACTTACTAATATCACCGTGTCGTATTTGTCTGTAGGTATGCGCGCAAAATGAAGATATAGAGCAATGCCAGCGAGATCAATAACAACCATGACGACAGAGACAATTCTGGCGCCGTGGGCGTTTCCAAGCATATCTCGCCAAAGTGTGGCGAAGAGGAGCACGAACAAATTGCTAGTATTTTCGAAGATGGCTCTTTGAAAGCATCGTGGCAGTGTCCTTAACACTCTTCCACTACAGCCCATATTTAGCACAGACAATGTGTTTCACTCTTGCTTTTAGCTCATAGAGACTCCGACCAGAACAAGACACGCTCATAAAGCTTGACCACTTGTATAGTTCGAGGTTGCGCCTACCTGACGCTCACTAATGGCGGCGTTGACCGAATGAGGTAATATAGGGGGGCCTAATGCTCGAAGATTATGACTAGCAGCTTACCGGTATCGCTCAAGTGGAAAGTATACAGCAGTTGCATCTTACCTATACTCGCCTATGGGGCTGAAACGTGGAGGCTAACCAAGAGGGTTCTACTTAAGTTGAGGACAACGCAGAGGGCTATGGAACGAAAAATGGTAGGGGAAACACTAAGAGATAGGAAGCGTGCAGATTGGGTCAGAGAAATAACTCAAGGAAATTAAGAAGAAGAAATGGGCATGGGCAGGACATGTAGTGCGAAGAGAGGATAACAGATGGTCGCTTAGGGTAACAAACTGGATTCCAAGGGAAGGAAAGCGTAGCAGGGGGCGGCAGAAAGTTAGGTGGGCGGATGAGGTTAAGAAGTTCGCAGGGGTCAGGTGGATGCAGCTAGCACACAACCGCGTTAATTGGAGGAATATGAGAGAGGCCTTCGCCCTGCAGTTGGTACTGTCAGGCTGATGATGATGATGATAATGAATGCTCTCAATAATCAAGTAACAGAAGCTGCGCCAAAGGCGAAATCGTCCTTTTTTTTTAGGGCATCGATTTGTAGCAAATTTGTGCTCGTCCGCGGGGGACCCACCGCTTTCGAAGGTCGCGTGGGATGCGATCGTGACCGAGTGCTGCTCCTTGCATCGCTGCATGCCGTGGGTCGCCGTAATAGGTTCCTGTCACGCACGCTGGCCGAGCCATTGTTTTTCGAAAGGGCCGCTCCGACGAACTGGGAGTTTGCGAATCGGTAACAGCAGGCATGCCCGCGCGCATCACGAGACGCGTGATAACAAGAGTGCAAAGGTTGCGAAAACGAGTATCCCACTTTTCAATAAAGCTAAGCGCAAAACGAAAGGCGAGGTGGCCTCCGAAGCGAGGAAACTTGCGCTTTATTCTCCTCGGATAGAATCACTAAGGATAAAAAATTTCGTACGGAAAGCTGCAACCCATTTTCAGATGCACCGCCTAAGTCTTACGCTTTGCGCATCGCAGTATTTCCATAACGATTGCCGCAGGTGCTGTTGTTTTCGCACTCTCCTCCCACGCCAGATAGGTACCTCGTAATTGAGCTCGCAATTGTGCTTTATTTTCTCCGTGCTTGTCGCCTCAATCAAGCACTATGACGTGCGCGTTGCATACGTCTTTGTCTATTATACTCTGTGGAACAGGTCCCATTTCCCCGTTTCCCCATTTAATCTTACTCGCCCTCTATAATTTCCCTCTCGCTTCTACTTCCAATCAGTTTACTTGTGAAGGACAGTGGGAAGAACAAGAAAACTAGAGTAAAGAGGGCACGAGTCCACGCTGTGACAAGTATAATACGAGAACTCAGAGGTGCGTTCGCACTTAAACCGAATGTCACCTATCTGCATGTAGTAAAACAGCAGTTTGAGCGAGTTGGTTATGCATTTTTTATAAAACAGCGCATGAACACGGCACTAAGAAAAAAAAAGACATACACGGCGCTGAAGCGCCGTGTGTGCCTATTTCCTCTTTTTAGTCCCGTGTTCATGCGCTGTTTTAAGAAATGCCGACTTATCTATTGTTCAGAGGGCCGAATAGCTGTAGCGCCCGATTCTACCCGCATCGTGTACGCACCGACTACACCCGGCGAACCAAGCCGAGGCAGCGGCTTCAGCTCCGGCGGGCTCGACATACGTATGCATACTTGCGAGCGTAAACAAAGGTAAAATACTCCGAGTCCAGCAAGAAGAGGAAGAGGCTGGGAGGTGGCTGCCATTGGAAGGCTTCCCATCCCTCCGAATAGAAAATATGACTTCGTTAATTTGATTATGACTTATATTGACTCAACAGAGAGCCAAGTAAAGTACATATAGGTATAACGCTTAGTGAACAACATACGAATGAAGAGAAAAGCTACTGACACCAAGGACATGAGGTACTTTTTTGTGTTGATCAATGTGGAATTGTAATCTTAATTCCCCATATTTCTCATAACAAGCTCCTAATTTCCTCTAGACTTGTTTTTTCTTTATTGAGCAAACAGATATACGCCAAAATATATAGAACATATGAGGAGAGGATGGCAGGCATAAGAGAAGCAATTAAAAGCAAGGAGAAGGCGAAGTGCTAACGCATTGCTATCGATTTTTTTTTATCGCAATAGTAATTTCTTGCAGATGAATCAATTTGTTGGCGGAAACAGAGGCATAACCTCCGCAAGTTGCTATCTTGCATGCAGCAGGGGCTTAATTTTGCCTCTCTTATTATGAAAGCATGAAGAGTAGAACGATTTCTCTCTCATCAAGGGCAGGGAATGCTGAAGTTTCCCCTCGATGTGGGTGCCAGCATCAGAAGGACTCAGCGCTTGAAGCTCCAGTACTATGGCCGTGATTTATTAAGCACGACGTAGCAATAGGCAACGAGGGCAATGACCTCGACGCTATTTTTCTCTGCACTGTAAAGACGAAGACGAACATTCTCTCCAGGTACTGCTCTGCAAACGCTGTGTGTGCGCTCGGGGCTAGACCTGGTCGGCCTCGGTCTGTTTTCGTTGCTGCTATTGTCCGCGCGCCTTTGAATATACCACCACCTTACAATATCCACACTTATTACTGTGCAGTGTCCAAGTCATTTGAGCACGCTTCTTAAGAAGTTTCAGCTCGTCATGCATGTCCAGCCTTTGTCAAATGTTAGAGACCTGGACGTCTGGCTTCTTATGCATCGCCAGTGTTCCCGAAGGTAAAAGGAACATCGTCCTAAACTCTCCCAATCTTATAACTTCCATGGATACGCTGCAAGAGTTCCACTAGACTGCTTGAAAAGAAGTCTTCCCTATGCTGTAAACGTTTTTACAAAAGGGGTATCTTAAATGTGACGAACACGAAATGACGAAAACTAATCAGTCTACTTTTCATTGTAGGAGTAAAATTTAGATAAAGCTATCACTGAACGAGTTTCCAAAGTGATTCAAAAAGTTGAATGCGACAAAAGCTTAGTCAGCACGTCAAAACCTCCCATTAGCTCTAGCGTCTGCGCCGTCATATGGAGCCAGCTGAAAGGGAATACTTCAAAAAAGAAAAACTCTCTATTTTTAGTAGTCATAAGAGTGGATATGCTTCTTTCGTAAGAGAAGCGTACCACATGCAAATACTTGTCCAAGTGCAACAACCTCACATTTGATTTTACTAACTGTTACTTTTTATTTACCAGGTTGCAATAATTCTCCGCTAGACACTGCAGCGCTGATTGACAAAAAAAAAAAAAAAAGCGCGTGTTTGGCGGAAGGAGGCGCCGGGTATGCTAAGCGCATGAACACGGCAGGTGCTTCGAATGGCCGACCGCATCGCATGAATACCCCACAAGGCTCGCGAGCTGTTTCCGTAGGAACGATTGGGCAGGCACACCGGCCAGGCCGCCGGCGTGGCACCGTATAGATCATCCGAATTGCGGTTCTCGAGGAGCCAGCTCTCAACGCCGGCTAATCGAATCGGCGGCCGTTTAGATACGGCTGAGCACTCGGCGGTGCGCGCCTCGGGCCACGGCGCCAAGCGCTCGGCGGTTGCATATTCTTCGACCAGGCCCTGGGTCCCGGCGGCGCGCACGCGGCCGATCCTAGGAGGGCGTCCTACACGCACGCACACGCAGGAAGCGGCGGCCTCCGGCGACGCGCGCATCTGGCCGATAAGTGCGCCGGCTACCAGACATCGCCTGCCAAACAATGAAGATCGATCGGCCCCAGTGCCGCCGCCGCCGTGCACTGAGGACCGCATCTCATGGTCTGCGGTTGTCGCCCGTCATAGCCCCCCTTTCCCGCTCGTCCACCTTTCCCGCGGCGACGGAAAAAGCGAACGTGGAGGGCACTTCGTCGAAACGAGCTCGTCTCCTGGGCGTCCTCGTCGGCGGCCGCGCGGCTAACGGGGTCAAGTGCAGTTGACGACTGGGGCTGCGGAGAGAGTAGTGGCGCACGCAGTGAGGCCACCGTTTGTTTATGGGACGAGGGGGCCGCTCGGGCTCTTCTTACTGAGGAGTGCCAGCTTGGGAATGCTTATGCCCGCGTTTTCGCGAGGGAATCGGGCAGCCGCACATTAAGCAGCGGAAGCTTCTGCTCTCTGGGGATCTTTTGACTAAAGGGCGACCGAGTAAGCCATAAAGTCGTGAGGCGCATACAGTTTCCTGTAAGGCAGCATTTGTTGAACCAGTGGGCGGAAGTGGCACAAGCCGCAAGAGTGTAGCCTTTGCTCTTCTTTGTCGCAGTTAGAGACGGTAAGTGTGAGCGCAATGTGCACAGTAGCGCTTGCTAGCTCCAGCTATGGCAAGATCAATAACGACGCCCTCGTTTTTTTCTCCCCACGTTTTCTCTGTGAGGTGAAAACATTCAGTGCACATGTTGTGGGTAAGGACTTTTGTCTGCTGGTACTGACAGAAAAACGTATGTTTTAATTCCGGCTGAAAACAGGAAAAGAAAAAAAAAAAAGAAAACGGAAACGCACGTTCGCGCGTTGGAGCAAGTAACGCAAATTTGGCAGATTTTGTTGCGAATTTTTTGTTCTTTTTTGTTCTTTTTTTGTTTTGTTTTTACTACAATGGCTAACATTCGATATGAACAAAATGACGCGCCGGTAGTGTCCTTGCTAGGTGGCTACACATAAACAAGATGGACCATGCGAAAAATAATGCTCGGTGAAATGAATGTTCTCTCGGGTGAACTTGATACATGGTAACTTTCCATTGAAATTCTTCGCATTCTTCTTCTTCTGAAATTCTTCTTCCATTCTTCGCATGCCCATAAATGACATTCTAAACATACGTGCCACAATAGGCCAGTCAAGGGCAGGTAATGAATTGAAACAAAATGCATGCTTTTGTCGGTTCGGTATTTTTTTTTTTTTATCCTGCCAAGTGGTTCAGGCACAGGACTGTATAATTGGCATCGCATTCAAGGGAGACAGATCAGCTTTTGCATAACAGATTGCAGCATTATTCAAGTCCATAGCCAGATTTTCGGCCAAAGCGGTTCGCGCCGACCTGGCCGTCTTGGTGGGAAATCTAACACTCCCATGCAGTGCTGGTCGAAAGGCACTGAACACCTCAGTACGTGATCATTAGTTGCGAAAGGAGTGCTGGCAACAGTGATAGGCGTAAAGTGCAATGTGCATTGGTGACGTCGTAAGAGTGAGCCTATCCATTAGCTTATGATTGGTCCGCAAACGCTTATCGGACGGCCCGCACTGAAAGCGCTATGAGGCGGTATCCGACACGCTTTCATTCGCATCTGCACGTATTCAACCTCTCGATTAAGCTGCATCTATTGACAGCCAATCAGGGGCCATAACTTCTCACAGGTATGAATGGTTCGCGATGGTCCGGTGCCCGTGACTAGGGCAATAGTAATGCATCCCGGTGGGTGTTACCTTATAAGTACTGATCAATCATACGCCGTTCTAACCAGCAAACAACTTCAAAACCCTGGCTTCAGGTTTCCAGGCTTAGCCGCGTATTCTACTTCGGTGGCCGAAAATGCAAGCACAGGAGTGTTGTGAATCGCACCGAGCATATAAGCAGCTGTCGGTAGCTTCATTTTCGCATTGTTGCTGTCACTGAGTAAAATGCATGCGAAAGCGGAACAGATTGGTGGAAAGAGGACTCATGGCGCTAAATTTCGGCTCAGACGCTCACGTTGACAACGCTGAGACTCATAAGGCACGTTTCTCCAGATTTATTTCTTTTTGTGGTACCGGAAGCCAGTTAAGGCGGCGGTGGCGGTGGCGCAATATGAAAACCTGATTGTCCTGCATTCGTTTTCTTTCATCATAACCGCGGAGCCCGGCGCTGTTCATCACGGCAAAGTACGAGGAGGTCGCTGTTCATATGCGACCGCTTACCCGCTTCCATGACCTCGCCACCGCGGCGATGTCCTTTTTCGTGTGAGTTACACTTTGGGCGCGGAATAATCGTCGCGCGCCGAGCAAAAACATATTCTAGATGGCCATGACAAGTCGCTGGCCGTGCACGCGTCGAACTGCTTCGGCATATCGTCGCGCCTTGACAGTCGCATTTCCGAAGCTTGAGACGAGGCTCTTCGACAGACAGAAGGCGGCGACGAGGAGGCAGACTTTCATTATAGGAAAACCTAATAACCATATCTCCGCGGGAGCCGCAGAGGAAACGCGAAGAATGGAGGCGGCGATGGAGATGGGGGAGGTTCAGACAGTGCGCCGCCTCCGCATCTTCTTCATGCGCGCATTCGCGACAGCCGTCACACAGAGCAGCTGGGCAGCGCGCAAACACGCGTGCATTGGTGGCGGACAGGCGTGCGCCGCTCGCGTTCCCAAAACTGAATCACGCGCGCCAGGAAATGCGCAAGAATCTACATCCTCCTTCTTCTTTCCGCTTTCGCGAGGACACTTAAACTCGATGTGACAGTTTCTCGTCCCTCGGAAATTCCCGGCATGTTTTAGTTCGCGACACGCGAGCGAAAGGCGCCGTTACGGCTTGTCGTTTCTCCCAGGAGATATATCAAATTCCTGAAAGCGGGTCAGGCCTTTGTCAACCTTCGCCGTCCGTCCGGCCGCCTCCTCGCCTCCGGCGCTGTTCATACCTTGTTCCCATCTCCTCGCTTCTCTTCGTACCATGCAGTCGCTCCGCCCACGTTTTGCCGCTGCTTTTCTCCCTTTCCGTCGTCTCCTCAGCGAGCGTCAGTCTCCATCCGAACAATGGGAAGAGCGTCACAAGTGTGGGGGGAGGAGGAAGGACGAGTAAGCGCAGAAAGCCCGAAAAACAAAAGTTTCTCGAATCTTACAGAAAGGCCGGTCGAGGAGTTCTGCCCCTCCAGATCGCGACAACTTTGCATTTCCTCCGCATTTCAAGGAATTTACACATGACAAGAACTTTGGGAATCTTTTCTTGACTAGCGGTATTTGTCCCGTATAACTAAGGCCTATAAGCGCATGGAGGCCAACTGCGAGAAGCCTTCTTCGCTTGCTTGTTCGTGCAATGCGTCGCACAGAGAGAGAGAGAGCGAAGAAAGAAAGAAAACCTGGGCCGTTTTCAGCGAAAAGCTGGACCTCGCGGGGACCAGCACACCTCGAGAGAAACGTACAAGACAGTTCCGTTCGACACGAAGCGCGCGTCCGCGAAGAAGAAGGGCGCTCGGGAAGACGGCGGTCGTCTGTTTGTGTTGCCCGGCCTCGCCTCACTGCGGGGACGTATAGCACACGTGTAACACAACATAGACGCAGCCTCTTTGTCGCTGCCTCATTTTGCCCGTTCTGGCGAAACTTCGGTAACCCCTGCGAGAGAGTGTTTATTTTGTTTTGCCTCCGGGCATCGGACCGATGCGCTGGCGCACTCGAGCGCAGAAATTGAGTCGCGGAATCCATCTTCCTTCGGAGCATTTTCAGCTGGAAAGTCCCGGGCTAAATTCCACTCTTTTCGTTATTTTCTATTTCCCCCCGTAGCTCCTATTACAGCTGATCTGCAGCTGAGACGCGCCTGTCGGCGTGCGCCGCCCCTGTAAATACAAACGTGCGCGCGTTATGTGCATGGCTTCGGAGGCACCGGCGAAGAGCGACTTTTTCTTCGAAGGAAAAGGAACAAGGAGGCGAGCACCAATGGAGGATTGCTATACATATAAACGCTCGGTGCCGCCGCCTGTAGAAAGGGCGGAACTACACACGCATGTATACCGGCAGGCGTTTGAAATAAACGTGCGCACTGGGAGCTTCCTTTTGCGGTGCCCACGAATACGCCCTCATGCCGTTTTATGCAGATCCTCCGCGAGTCCGGTCTGCACTCGGGGCTTAGACGGCCGCATGAATTCTCACTTCTCCTTTCATGGCACTTCGTCGCAGCGCCGCTCAGGGAACATGTTGCAAGCTCAGAGGGAAGCGTTTAAAGCCGCGGTTTTTCACTCGTACGCACTGTCGACTGTGCTGAGAACCGTCGACTGCTGAGCTCCATTTGCGTGCCCGTGGTCCGGGCTTCTTCCCGGGCCTTCGTTGCTTCGTTGTTTGCGAAAGTGAGGCGACGCGGGTGGGAAACTGCCTTCCTCCGTGAGTCGTGTTTCACGGCGCGGTACCGTTCATGACCGCCTCGGTGTTTTCCTGGCGCGCTCATTTGCCGGGCCCGTTCTGGCGCGAAGCGCGAGGTAGGACAAAGAGGCCTTTGGGAAGCGGCAAACAGGCAGCGGGGCAAGAGCTGCAAGAGAGCGTTCTCTTGGCGTGCGAAGCCTCTAACGACCGCTTCGCTTTCTTTTTTTTTTTTTCTCACGAAACGTGCGCCGGTCCGACCTCGACTCACGCCACACCCGGCCGCGCGTTCTTCATGCGCGCGTGGGAGGCGGAGGAGAGGCTCCCTTCGCCACACGAGGTGTCGACAGGCCCCGCGCCGCCGCTTGGAGCTTCTTTGTTTGAAAACTGGAACGGAGAGGTAATCCCAGTTGGCGTGATCGGGCACGATTGCGCCGCTCTCTTTCTACAATGGAACACTTTCGTTCACTCGGAGGCGCCGAGAGAATAAATGACCGGAGGCGCGTGAACCGCCGGCCAGGCTCTGTTTCAAGCGGCGCGCGCTCATCGTCCTCGCCAAAGTGGCCGGCCGGGGGGGTTCAACAAGCGCGCGATATGGGGCCGCGATGAATGGCGCCGCCCTGGCAGCCGGCGGAGAGCGTCTTCTCGCCCAGATTCGGCCACGCCGAGCTGTATCATTTCTGTCGAGCTCTCCAGATGCCGCCGCGAGGAAGAGCAGCCGCGGGCCAAAGAGAAAGGAAGCTCCGGAGATGGAGAGCTCCTCCGGTGAGAACAAGGACGCTAAGCAGTCGGGGGTGGCGACGGGTGCCAAAGGTGAGGATAGCACCCGAGATAGAACCAAAGAGAAAGGCGCAGGAAAGCATCACTAGAGGAACAGAAAGAGAAAGAAAAAGATCCACCCCATCCCCCCCCCCCCCCCCCTCCCTTCCTGAATCGAAGCCGTGGAGACCGCCCCTTCTTTACAGCTACCCCGTTCTACTGGGGGAAGAGTGGCCAATTTGGGCCCTTTTTGAGTCGGAAATGAGAATTCTGCCGAGCAACAATCTCATTTGTCTCACGATAAATGTGGGGCCTTGTGTTCGGGCTGCTGCTCGGGTCCTCCACTGGTCCCCCTCTTCTATCCACCTTCTTCCCCTCTTATTCCTCCCCTCCTTTTTGTCGCTCTCGCTTCTTGAGTGTTTTTACGAGACACCTTCACCGCTCTTTACGGAGCCTTCGCCGTTCCTCGGCTCACGCGTCTCCTTTCCTCCGGCTGCCGTTCCTGGGCTGGAGAATAGCGGCGGAGTGTCATAAGGCGAACGAGAAATGCGACTGGAGCAATGTCTCGAAGCAACGCTGGAATTTCCGGGCCGGCACAGTGCGTAGCAGTTGTGAACACTTTGTGCCTTCTTCTTTTCTTACTCTTTGCTGTCAATTTCTGTTCCTGAAGAAAGCGCATATGCCTCGCCTGAAAGCAACAATTGGCACTTCTCCCACGACGCGAAGAAAGCTTTGCCATGGTGGCGGCAAAGGAACGGCATAAAGAAGCACCGAGAGCGAAGGAGCAGCATCGCAGACTGCTAAGCTATGCGAATGAGCGAGCCTGTTCGCCCAGGGCCAAAAAGAAGAAAGCTGCCTTTTTTCTTTTTTTTTTTTTTTATACCTCGGGCAGCCGGTGAGCAAGCTGTAAGTGGAGATTGATGCCGTGGCGGGGCCTTTACGAAACGAGTTCAAATTTCGGTGCTGGCTGCATTCAATGTCGCTGTATATTCGTGCGGACAAAAAAGCGAAGCGCGCGAAGGTTAGGAAGCATGAAATGACGGGCCTTAGGATCATGATCATAGTGACAAGAAACTGGAAAGAAAATGAGGCGCCTACCTTTCGTTTTCTATTCGCGTTCTCTGATCCGGGTGTGAACTGTTACCTAGGCGTGGCATGATAACCAAAATGTGCAAGAAGTTATAGTTGCTGTCGGTGTCATTCTTTCTGCAGCATGTATCATTTCATTTTGAAGACAGGAAAGCCAAGTGACCAACGATTACTATACTCGGTAACATGAAATTTGAGCCCAGCTCTTCAATTATTTCAGTTTTGCGATATGCTGAGGTAAAGAATTTGAGAAAGACGTGCTTCTATAACATGTGCATTTAGAGCCTATTAGATGCTTTCTCGCATGAAAATACTTCAACTGACACTTAATCCTTTCCAAGTTCATAGTGGTCATAAAGCGGTGACGGCATGAAATCTCCCGGCACCACCGCTGTGACTCGTCTACTTCGCCTCGAGCAGCGCGCTTGCGACGTGGGAACGTTTCTTTTCACTCCAAATATATTTCACCGCTGAAAACATTGGAAGACACTTAAACTCCACCTTTAACGGTGTGACAGGATCGCATCAATATGCCTCCCACCTACGGCTTCCCTTCCGGATTCACGTTCGCGTACCTGCTCTTTGCTACATATTTACTTGACACTCTTTTGATTTGTGCCTCTCTTATCTCGCACATCATCTCGCACACACAAAGCAAACAATCGCAAGCTACCCCATTTTGTGAAATACCACCCGACATCAGAGGTGGCCAAACTCCTGAGGTTTCAGCCCAACCTCATGAGGTTACCCACCAATCAAAACAAGCCATTTTGTCACCTTAGGCGCTGCAGCAGCAGAACGAAGTTGGACATTTGTAAGTCGGCTGCGCAAGTGTAGCCTTCAATGTCGAATAAAGAAAGGATTCTCAGAGCTGTATTTATAGCCGCACAGTGTCAGGAACTGCGATTCACTGGCGGGCAACCCTATCAGGTTTCAACCCAGCATCAAGAGATTGCCCGATACAGCCCGAAATAGATCCGAACGCCCCTGCGCGGCCAAGGGTTTGCAAGTTTGATTAGCTATCAAATGGTCCTAGGTCCGATGTATATAGCTCACCTTTTCATCGTGTCGGAGTCTATACCATTCCATACTTGCAATCTATGTGACCTGCAAATTCTCACTTGTCAGATGCATGCTAGTGATTTTTCTCTCACAACGCTGACTATAACACCTACGCCGGGCTTTTCGCCGAAGAGGAACCTTATGCTTCCAGCTTTAATGTTGCACATCACCCGGGGCAAACTGAGCGCGACCCCGCTTCCCAGTAGTCGCTGTATCCTCCTCCAACCTCGCCCCCCCCCCCCCTCCCCCACCTTACGCTTCCATGTTTCTCTCTTCCTCCGCTGAATAACACAATCCTCCGCTGCCCTCTTTACTCTCCATTCTCATCCCCCTCCTTCGCCTTTCATTCTCACCCTTCTGTGGGGTGCATTCCTGTGTTCTCACAATAACCTGCTTTCACGGTAGACACCCCTCGTTCTCTCGTAGCAACCATCTTGAGGCCGCACATTCTTCAGCCCTCGTCATAACCTCCTCTCTTCGTTGTAACCACCCTCCGTTTCTTTCCCATAGAAGCCCTATTTCGGTTGCATTAATTCGCTGTCGTCACATAGCCCAAGTAACTATAAGCCATCTGTTGCCTCTCACCTTCTCTTCGTTTTCCGTTTACCATAAATGAATGGAGGGAATATTATCGTTCCACTCTGCCGCCAGCTAGCCGTGGCATGCGGCATTATGTTCTGCTACTACCTGCCGCAGCTGACAGGTGACGTGTTACGCCGACTGCGCCAACGGCGCACAAACCATGAACGGACACCTAGGAGCTGCGTTCTAAAACTGTACAAAACAGAAGCTTGGGTGGGTTGGCTCAGCATTATTTCAGCAGGGAAAAAAAAAAAGGACGAGGAGCCTAACGGACACAGACAGGGCCCTGTTTTTGTCCTTCATGTCCCTCGTCCTCGTATATCCTCTGTCAAAATGATTATAATATTTTTCAGGGCACGCCCAGTTTCAAACTTTTTCCCGAATGATTTACTTATAACTTATAGCAATCTATTTTACGCTAGTGAAACTGATAGTGGAAATTTACGCCTGACGTACAGCAGCTGCATTCATAGCTGTAGTGAATGACATTTGTCATTAAAAACGAACACTCCCGGACTAAGCGCCCTCTCCCGGTACAAAAAAGTAATAGCAATGACTACGTTGTATCCTGTCCACTCTCTCATCCTCATGACCTCGATCATTAATTCCCAGGAATCACCACAGACAGTACACTCTAATAGGGACCTCTACTCGTTCCTTACACTCCCTTATGACTAGATGTAAACGCTACACATACCTGCCTCCTTGGCAGGGCTTCACCGCAGCACTACTCTTTATGCAGTAAAGCAAGCTTGCCGTATATTCGCTTATTGAATGGCAAGGATTATGAGCGGCGTCATTCCTTAAAGCAAGGCCGCAAAACAGCTTAAAAAAGCGTTGATGTGCAATGTTAGTGAATAACTCTAATTGTTTCACTATTTATGGCTTGATTGCCTCATATTATTACTTGTTCTTTCTCAGCGCAGCTCATCACACTTTTATGGTCTCTGTATCTGTACAGCCATTGTTATGCATTGCCTTTAATGCCTTTGGGTTAAGGTAATGGCATTAGACTGCTGATCCCGAAGACATGGGTTCGATCCCAACAGCGGCGTCTGCACTTCGACGTCAGCGAAATGCAAGACACCCGTGCACGTTTTGATGTCGATGCACGTTGAAGAACCTCAGGTGGTTGAAAATAACGTAGCATCCACTACGACCTCCGTCAATAGCCGATGTTGTTTAGTGCTGTAAAATTCCACATACCATACCATACCATACCATACCATACCATACCATACCACACCATACCATACCATACCATACCGTACCATACCATACCATACCATACCATACCATACCATACCGTACCATACCATACCATACCATGCCATACCATACCATACCATACCATACCATACCATACCATACCATACCATACCATACCATACCATACCATACCATACCATACCGTACCATACCATACCCATACCAAACCGTACCGTACCATACCATACCATACCATACCATACCATACCATACCATACCATACCATACCATACCATACCATACCATACCATACCATACCATACCATACCATACTACAGTTTTCAGAATGTGTACAGGTCCATAAATACAGAAAAGGGTTGCTGTTTCTCTTGTTATAAGCAAGGATTAATAACCACTGCATGCACATGGCTCACTTTAGGGCGCTGTCTAGCCGCAGGAACATTACATACTTCCTAGTTTTCAACTGTAGAAAGCCACAAGTTTCTTCGTTTACTTGCATCGGCACCTGCACGCGCTACATGTTAAAGACTTCGGTCAAAACCTCGGAGGCAAAATAAATAAATAACAAATAATAAAACATGAGATAAGCTAAACTGCGGCAGGGTTTAACTGGTGAAGTGAAAATAACTATAAAGTAAATAAAATGAGAGTGTACAATCAAGACTGTACCCTGCGATACCTATACAAACGCTTTTGATGACCACGTAGTGTGTGTTGATGTATGAAATTCTACGTCGCGGCGTTTCTTATGCTCGCCCTCATCAAAATGTTTGGGAGCTGGAACCGCAAATGCATATTTGTTTAACGCTTTGGCATACGCTGCTTTTGTTTTCTGTTTCATTTCGCCGGAAATGAAGCGTAATTTATTGAGACCAGGCACTTTTTAACCATCAGTCTGTTCAAGTTTCTGACAACTTTGGTTATTTGTTGTTTGGTATTTGTGCACGCGTGCACTGATAACATAATTTTGTCTTACTCAGTGATTCCGAGAAACAACTCTGTATCTCAGAAGTCGAAGTCGCCAAATTTCACACGCATCACAAGCGTCCAGGTGCACTTCATACAAATACCAGCCCAGCTCATGACGATAAGAAGCTTGTGTATTTGTTACCTTATATACCTTATTCGCTCGAAATTGCGGTTTGTGCGCACTGCCCTTGCTTCGAATCATTCCAGCCTCTTGCGTATGAGAAATTCAATGAATTCTGCCCCTTCCTGCCCACAGTGTCATCGTTATGGTATAATACGCAGCGTGTGTATAACACACACACACACACACACACACACACACACACACACACACACACACACACACACACACACACACACACACACACACACACACACACACACACACACACACACACACACACACACACACACACACACACACACACACACACACACACACACACACACACACACACACACACACACACACACACACACACACACACACACACACACACACACACACACACACACACACACACACACACACACACACACACGCACGCACACGCACGCACGCACGCACGCACACACACACACACACACACACACACACACACACACACGCACGCACACGCACACACAAAAATACGGAAGAACTCAGTGGTAGAAAGCTCCCTCAATGTTTACATTTTAGTTGATGTTGGCCCATGCAACTCGGAGGAGCCAATGACTCTTTCGCCCCCAAGCTCCGAAAATCGAAACTCGCTCGCATGCTGCGGCTTTCTAGGCCGCTGGTCATCCATGTATGCTCGCCACGGAGATAATAGATAAAAAATCCCACTGAGTCGGCGACAGCTTGCGTGGCCGAGAACTGCGCTGATGACCTTTAAAGGAAATGACGGTCTTGTACGTTGTGAGGGTCTTCATCCGAAGGGAGAAGGAAAGGGAGTAGCGGGGGATTCTTTACGGCTCATAAAGTTCAGGACACGGCGCGTTCGCACGCAACGGCTTCAGCCGAGGAGCGTGGTAAAAAGCCGCTCGCGCTCTTCATGCAGTCGGCATCGCTGGCCGATCTTTGTTAGCGAGCCAGCCCTGGCGGGAGCCCTCTCAATCGTCCGAAGCAGCTGTCCAGCGAGGACATAGAGACGGCGTAGGAGGGGGGGGGGGGGGGAACTTTGATGTCTCGTCAGACTTTGAGATCGACGAAAACACCCAAGACTATACAGGTGGAAAATTTTTACTGGCCTCAGTGTGATTCCTGTAATCTCCATCACACATCATGTCAGAACGTACCATTAGTGCGTCCACAAGGGCCCCTGCTTGATCAAGAGCTCGAATTCTGCGACGGGCGGTCCAAATAAAGAGATATTTCACAGAATCGGGGTCCGCGGGTATATTTGGCTACACTTGTATACATAAGAATCGTCCATGAAACGCAAATGTCGCAGTCAGACAACACATTCTTAGGTTGGTAGAGGATTGCCAGAGATGCACAGGCAAGTCTCGCGTCATCTGCTCACGGCCTACCCATTGGATGTAGTGGGGATGTACGTTTTTTAGCGCTTGTGTAGTAATATAAGAGTCACACTCAGTGTCGGCCGTCAGTAAGAGGGCGTGGTACAAAACCATCCCCATAACTACCGGCATTATCAAAGAATTAGCCGACTGCGTCGCAAGAACCACTGTGAGCGCAGAGGACTACAGGCTACACAAAAGGTATCAAGCCGATTAACCGCAACGACTGGTTCAGGTTAGTAAAAGTGTAATTTGCACGAAGAGCCATTAGTTTCCCTGCAGGAACTATAGAACTGAAAGGAGGCCGCCAACGCCACTTTTTCTTTTGCACATTTATTATTCACTCTGTTAATGGTATTCAGTTATTTGAAGCTTATTAGGTTCAGTGGTACGGCCGTTCCAACATTTGCGCATACCTGAGCACTGGGAAAAAACAACGAAAAAATTCCATTTCCCATTTTCGAGATGAAAGGTTGGGTATAAAAGATTTATCCCAGGAAAAATCTTATGGGTATGTAGATGTAAGCCAATTATTGTGCATGGTGAAGATAAAGTCACAGAAACTAGCTCACAGTATTCGTTTCCTTTCGAGAGTGGATTACCACAGCACCGTAAAACAACGGGTTCTTCATTTCTCGGGAGTCTACCATGGCTCCTTGTAATGATGTCTACCAGATTTCTTTGTTAAGTACAGATATTTTTATGCAACATATTTCGCGACTGCGGATAAATGATAAAAAGAAATGACGTCGAGATTCTGTATTAAGGCGGTATTATGAGGATGGTGCATACATCATCAGATGAAGTTTACACAGCTATGGTTGGATTTTAAATCAATAAAGATCTGCGCGTTTATCCGCTCTTTCATATACATTTACGACTGCAATCCTTTGCTGGTACTAGTAATTTTGGCCAGTGTATTTATTCACAAAGTTTTCCAAAGGTCTCATTTTTCTGAACGCGTGTAAAAATTTGACGTTAAAAGGCTGGTCGTCTCGATGTTTGTGCTTGGCCAGCCCAATGAATCTCATGACTCGTATCATGTATGATGGCACAGAACGCGGGGCTAGGCAGGTGTGTAAACATCTATTCAGTCACCTAGATGGACGCTATAGTGATGCTGCGGCGACTTCAAGTTTACCACCAATAAAAAAAAAGAAGAAAACATTTCAAGAACAAAACGTCTGCGGAAGTCTATCGTGGTATGTTTCCTAAAACTTGTCAGACACACAAAAGGCAACAGCGCCCGTATAAATACAAACATACTTTTCTTTCTTTTTTTGTGAAATCGATACTTGCATTTTGAGTCAACTTAAGTATCATCTTCAGCATCACCGCCCGGTATTGTGAAGAGAATCGCTTCCGACGTGGCTACCATCCACGCGTCGTTGGCGACATATAAAAAAGGTTTTCGGTGGATTTTTTTTTTCGGTAAGAAATGTCATCGCGTTTATCCTAACGATCGGCCTAGTTTTATTTTCCTTTGTTTGTAAACTGGGAGCGGCAAGGGTTTGTTTCAACCCGAAAATAATATGTAAAGAAAAAGAAAGTAGAGAATTTCGCGCCTAAAATAGCAAGAAAGAAAACTGTACGCACTAAAGCAGTCGTCCGTGTTTTTCCTGGAGAATGCGCATCTTCTGAGGGCACGTATAGAAGTGCACGTTTCGCACGCACGCACACACAAACAGACACACTCAAAAGAAACACGCATGACCGAGCGCAAAGCCCACCGAGGTTCTCGAATGCTACCCTCTTTTGAAAGCTTTGACATTTCTTCGCTTACTCAGCGACATGTCGCTTTTCTACACGGCTATGTGCACCGGTATAATGAAAATGGCAGGAAAGGAAGGAAAGAATTGTGCGAATTTTCCAAGCAAGTCTCTCGGGGAGATTAGATGCACTTGCGAACTAATTACTACCTTACCGCGGCCCCATTTCGCTCACCGAACGCATGCGTAAGCTGGCAGGCCTGTTTATTGTGGCAGACGATTGCGCGCGCGTAAATAGACGAACGCTCGACAGAAAGCTTTATCCGTGAGAAGAATCCCATCTTTGCACGTGAAAGGGAGTGGGCCTAGTTCGTTTTTGCCCCCTAAAAGGCGAAAGGAAAGCTTCCTATCGTGCGCGTGGATGAGACGGCGTCACGTTATATATCCCTTGTTGCACAACACGCCTTGGTGAAGTGCGCTCAGGCGGTATAAAGATGCCGATTCGCCGAGCGGTGCCTTCAACCCGCGTACGAAAGGCACGCTCGATTCGTAAGGCCCATAAATCTCGGGTGCCGCCCTCCATGTGGGCGAAACAATCAGCGATCCCTTTGTCCTTCATCAATCTCTTAAGCTTCAGAATTGTGTTCCGAGATGTGTGCTTCAATCGGTGCTTCCGGTGTATACGTATTACTCAACGTGAAAAATGGCGCCATCGGCGTGCTTTCCGAATGGACACTCAGCATATATATAACCCTATGGGAGAATATTGAAATCATTCGGCCTGCTCTCAGTGCGATTCAATATTGTGCCTTTGAAATAAAAAATGAGCCGTGCGTGCGCTTGATAGGTTAGCGCAGAGCGCCGACATTTTGTGTGCCGTCTTCGTTACTGGGGCTTAAGCAACTTCGTCGCGAGTAAGGTGCTCTTGTTAAGACAATCGAGCTGTAATCTAGCGTGTCAGCGTAGCAGAAGAAATACCCACTAATTCAATTTGCTTGTCAGTGCATCCTAGCTTCTACTTGTGATTGTAATAGACATTTTATTGACGCACGAGAAGGCAGAAATAATATATCGTGCACATAGTGTACCGTCTGCCGCATAAACATATCCTCTCTAGACCTGAGCGAAAGTCCAATCTGAAAGCTTTAAAACAATTTTCCTTCTCCGAAATCTGTGCGTTCTAATGAAAGTAGACAACAGCGAAAAAAAAATGCAGTCATAGTTCCAAAAACTCTTTTTCTGCTACCTTTGTTCATGCTCTGTGCGAGTCTTTGTGCCTTCAGTAGCATGCAACAACGTCTCAAGGCACATATTTAGTCTAAATGCGTACCCTGCAGAATTTGTATTTAAATGCAAATTACAAATAATTTAATGGTAAAGTGGGATAATTTCTGGAGTTATTAGGGTACCGATATATTTAGACGGTGCAGTGAACGAGGCTATTCCAAGTGTTATTACTACTACATAACTCTTGAAACGGTATACGTTGCAGCGCAGTAATCGCTGTCATACATCCAGTGTCATTTAGGCTACAGACCTGACGTGTACGCCTTGTCAAATCCTCCTGAAATGCGATGCACGTGTGGTCTGACGAGGATACAGGCCGTGAGTTGTCTCCAGTCTTAGCCATGGTGACCTTTGCCCTGTATATTTTTTTTTTCCTACAGGAGGAAAGAAAAAGAAGCATTTATACGAGTATCGCGCTTCGGTAACACGACTGTGTTGACGTCCTGCCACGATTGCTTCGGAGGAACCCTAAAATGCTAGCCGCTGACAGTGCCGCTGCTTTTCCTCTCAGGCACGCTTTAATGTACAGGAGCTGAGAGGACGCTGAAAGGGTAACTCACGTAAACTCCAGCTAATCGCGAGCCGATTCACTGCTGCTTATTCTTGGTTGGCCATCAATGAAATCGTCCAGCTCTAACAAGACCAAGATGTGATGGATGCCGCTTTATTATTAGTGGTATATACAACTCATTCACGGTGAGCCAACGATGGAAGGCGTCTCAAGCGCCCATTGAAGTGCATCATTTTCAAGAGTAAATGAAAAGTGCGAAATGCCGAAACGTCAAAGTAATGCAATATCTCGACAATTAAGCACTTAGATCCTGAAAGAAAGAAGAAAAATGAAGTAAGATAAATAGATGTCAATGTTTGCTTTTGCTGTTGTGAGCAGCAGCATAACTGATCGTGCAGATATAATGCTATTTCTCGGTCCAAAAATTGCGCTTGTGTGAGCTATTTCACGGAACGGAATATGGCATGAAATGCGAGTTAAAACCATCATTCGCTCTGTCCGGCCGCGAACTTTTGCAGCAAAATTGCACAGGAGCTTAGGGTTGGCGGCTACAAATTCGGCGGCTCTTTCCCCGATCGGCTTTAATGCTGCGCGTTATACATGCACATGTAACGGGTGACTACACGAGGTGTATGCATTAAATTTACGTAGTATCCAATAAGGTCGACTCACTACACCGGTGTAACCAGTACACCGCACTAGTACACAGCACCAATACATCGCACTAATACACCGGTGAAAGAGCTGCATGGCGGCTGTTCGGGACCTCTCAAGCGTTGTTGTGCTCTTCGGAAAGAGAACACGGGGATCTTAATTGCTTGTAGCGCCCTCGATTTTCATCCCTATAAAAGATGTTATGCAGCAAAGGAACAAAGTTTTGTGAGCATCCATTACCCCCATTTTAAAGTATTCGGATAAACGATCATCGCCTAATGCATGCATTATATCTATTTTTTTTTATAAGCATATTGCGCTATCGAATACTTCGCAACTCTGCTCGCTTGAGGAGGGTCGATATAAAAGAAAGGAAGAAAATAAGAAACAACATTAGAATAACAACCATCAGGCCGCTTTACGCTTACATTTTGAATCGGCAGCGTCACAATAACTTAACTTCACTACAGGAAGCTGGCACCTCAAGTGCGCAATGTTTCAGGGGTAGCTAGCAGTCTCTCTTTGCTACAACCTCGAGGGGTACCTGCTCTGGTCTATTTCTTGGAAACGTAAAATAAAATTTCAAGGAAGACGCGTGGCAAGAACCGAAGAGTTGAGCGAGCACTCACTCGCTACTAGAGCCCGCTCTACGAAAGCATCTCCCTCAAGGCACGCCTGTGCCTCCCCACTCCGCTAATCACACCGCGGCCGTATATGCGGAGATTCATCAGCTAAAATTGCTCTGTGCTTGAACCTTCTTCCCACAGCGCTGCGCTGCGCGCGCGCCGCAAACGCGTTCGCACCCGGCACTCCAATGCGTGCGTGCCCACATCCACTCGGCGTTCGTCGACGACAAGCGGGCGCAGTTTAAGCGCGTGCTTCAACACCGGTGCTAATTGCTTTCGCTGGCAGCGCCGGTCCCCTTGAGATTTTCACTCTACAATGGGCAGCAAAGTGTAAGCCCTCCAGACAAGTGCCGCTCCACTTCGCGAGGCCGAGGGCGCGCTTATGGGGGAGCCCAGCAGTGAAGCCATTCCCCCCCCTTCTTCAAGAGTGCGCCGGCGCCCGACCACGCTCGGCTGGGCCGTCAAGCCGTGGCTGCTTCATCGTGGCACGCTTGTTCCTGGCTTCCTTGTTTGGACAGAGCTGTTCGGCCGCCAGTTGCAGCGTCGTGCACGGCCGACCTCCAGGACCCGGCACGCCTCAAGCTGGCACCGCCGGCGAGTGGGCCAGAGGCTGCGTAATGGCTGCGAACTCTCTCCGTTAAGCGGAATGTCCACGAATGGCGCACTTTTCACTACAGTCTAGGGCGAGGCCGTGATAGTTATCCTAATATACTTAATGCGGAAGCAACTGGAGTGCACGGCTAGCGTCCCCCTCTTTCCCTTCTCCCGCAACTCCCTCCGCCTCTAGCTTGGCGCCGGAGCTGCCAGCCGAAAAAGGTCGAGAGCAGGGAAGAAGGGAAGGAAGCGCAACAGAACAACCGGCGCGGCGCAAGACACGACGGCCGAGGACCGGAAGCAAAAACTGGGCGCGGCTGTGCGGTGCATCCGCTGCGTGGAAAGAGAACGCTGTCCCTCGCGCACTGTTCGGCCCGGATACTACGCGACGCTGCACGCAGTGCCCGTGTCGCTTGTGACACGGGCGGGGGAACGCGCGAGCTGCCCAGTGAGCATGTCAGTTCGGGTTAAATGAGCTTTGAGCTTTTGTCCCAGGGAAGCTTCCTTTCTCGCCGCCGAACGCTCTCTCTCTCTCTCTCCCTGCGCGGAAAGAGAGGCCTTTGCAGCCAGTTTTCTTACTGCGTGTGAGGTTTCGATCGCTCGCCCTGCGGCACCAGGCCTGCGGCGACGGCGGTACTCAGGCTTTTCATTTTTGTTTCGTTTTCTTTCTGATGCTCAGCTTGTTTTTCGGCGTGGTAAAAATTCTTTTTTTTTACGTCTGAGCTGCACGTCTCCATTCGGCGCACGTGGGCCAGCGGCGCGGTTTTTGTTCAATTAGAGAATGGGCCAGGATTTAAACTTTGAAAAGAGGAGGGGAAGCGGAAACAAACTATTTACTTTTTCGACCGCTACCACCGTTCCGGTACTCTTCTCCATCGGCTGCGTTTACGGCCTTCCCCCTGAGGGACGCGTTCAGTTCGCTTCAGCGCTAAGCTTTTTGGCCGCGCCATCTTCCTTTTCTGCACTTTTAAGCTCCTTCATCGTTGCTGCTCCTGGTGTTTGTAGAGTGCCGATGGTGTTCGCTTTTGTTTTGCACCCCCCTCTTTCTTCATTAATCTGCCACTGGCTGCAGGGAGCCGTGCTCGCGCAATGCGCAATTGTGTTTCCTTATCTCTTTTGCGCTTGTTTGCCTTATTTACCAGCACGATTCATTCCCACGGGTCGGCTGTGTGAAGTTGTGATGAATATTGTGGCCCGCGTCTCTGCAAGCCACTTCTTTTGTTTTTCTCGTCTCATACAAGGCTGCAAAGTTGGAAGCGGTATTGTGTGTGTGTGGCTTTTCTTTCAGCTTTCCCGTGCGCATACTGGGCACCTCATCGCCGCCCCTTCCAGATCTCCACCCCGGCTCCTCAACCGCCTTCTTCAGAGAAAGCAACGGCGTAGGCGAAGCACAGTCCAAGGCTGACGTAGCCAACATGGTTTTCATCAATCAACGGCGTCTGACTGTTTTTGTTGCGGGCTATGAGAGTTTTCTTATTTACCGGATTGTGCGGCGAGGAAGCTGCGCGGCTCACGCATTTCACTTCAAAAGCGACTGCGTATCGCTACTGAGCGATTGATCCCCCCTTTCGGTTTGGACAAATTACTTCGTCACGGAGACGAACGTGCAGACTATGGGTTCCTCTTTTCGATGTTCCAGGTTGCACCGCCATCATTTTACGGTCTTTGCCAAACGGCTGAAAAAAAAAATAATTGCAGGAAGGAGGCAAGATTCGAACTTCGCACGATTTTTCTTTTCATTGGTGTCTACGTGTGTACGCGGATTGATGGCTGCGAAAAGGCACTGGAACATCTACTGCCGCTTTCGTTTTGCAACGAACTGAGACACATGCTGGTCTCACCTCTGGACTCTGGTGCAGTCTTGTGGCATTATATGGGTATTCAAGCTAATCACATGCTTTTTTTTTTTTTACGTTATCGGTTGTATGTAGGCGTCAATCAAACTGGCTTGTAGATAGCTCCCAAGCGCCGCTAGTATCAGTGATACTATCAATTTACTATTCACTATAAATACTTTCCTCGTATCTGCTGTACTCAAATAAGAGTGTGCTGCTTCAGAATAACAGATTGTGGGCCTCATTGGTGCATGATACCCAGGAACAGTGGCGCAACGACGACAGAACAAAGAAGCTACGCAACACAAGCGCACTAAACTGTTATAAAGAGCACAAGAAGCCAAATTTCCTTAACTCCCAAGCACAAGACCTGCAGTAATATCGCAAAAACCCTTCTATCATTTGCGGATGTGGCTTTCATGTTTAAATTTGGAATGGAAATTTTTATTGCTGATTAGTCTCATCCACAGGTGACCGGAATGGTTTTGTGAGATTGCTGTAGGTCTTGTGTTTCGGTGTGAAGAAGGAAGTTTGGCTTCTTCTGTTCTTATTAACGGTCGGTAGTGGGCGCTTGTGCCGTGTCATCATCTTTGTGCTGCCGTCACTACGCCGCTGTCTCTGGGTTGTAACTTGCTGCGTCCGCAAGGAACTTGTCTGGTTGCTGTCTGAGATTATTGTTTTCTTTTTACAGAAAGATTATGAATATAGATCGCGCGCTTTGCCGACAGTTGTCATAAAGGAGTGATTATTCAGGAGTAACTACTCAGATACATCTAGGCCTAAAGAGAGCTGCAGTCGCACATTCGTTGCTGTGTCTTCCAAACTAAATGTCGGTGCGCAGGGCAATACAAAGGCACATGTCAGCAGCGGATTCAAAGTCAAAGAGGATGGAGTCAAGTGAGCTTAATAAGCTGACAGCAACGGGTCGGTATTTCGCGAAACTGGGAAGACTTTCGATGAAATTTATTCTTGCCGCGTGTAAAGCCGTCTCATGTGTTTGAAAGAATACTTTCTTACTTCGATCGGCACCTAAAAAGAAAGCAGATCTAAAAATCAACGCACTGCTGAATGAATGCGTTCTTCCTACGCGTGAACTGCAACAATTCCAGAACTTGTGTCCAACAAGATAATAGAACCTCACCCCTTTCTAAGGTAAACACTCGTGCACTCTTTTGTCTTTCGGTGAAGAGGCACTGCTGAGACGAACAGTTTTGCGACCTAGATCATGTAAGTGTATCCCTGCCTTCACGAACTGCAGCAGGAGCAGTAATCCGCGTCGACGAGTAACTTGGCATTACGAAATGCGCGACCTCCTCTAAGCACCCCACGCTGTCGTGACGACTCTTCTTTCCGAGTGCACAGAGCGGAAGAAACGTCTTTGTTTGTTTTAGTTTTCTCTTTTTGCATCGCGCTTGTATCATTCGTTCTGCTGTCCATCTTTTCTCTTGAAAAGTTGCATAAAAAATAAAAAAAACTTCAATTTGTCTAACTTATCGTTCCAACTCGAAGGAACACGTTTGTGTAAGCGAAAGGACAAGCCGTATACAGCACATTGCTTTATCAGAGGAATATATATGCAACGTAGGTGGAGAACCACGTATATGGCAGGCAGCCAGGCAGGCAACTAGATCGAGTAGGAGACGCCTCCAGCGTGAAGAAAGGTTTTCAGCGCAGAGAAAAGCATGCGCGTAAAGCTTCTATACAGAGCTTAACTCAGTTCCGTTTTCCCTTTAAACCAGGCACAAGAAGAACGGATGGAGTCTTGAGAGGCGGGAGCTGGCGAAAAAGAAAACGCTATATAGTCCGGGGCTTTGCGAGGAGCAAAGATGGGCGCGCTCCATCCGATCAAGCAGCCTGGCCACCAAGGCGCGTCCAAGCTGCCGCGTGTGCGAATGACGCTGTAAAAAGCGACGGCCGACGCAACAGCTGTCTTTGCGCAGTGGCGCAATCGGTTCACGCACACAGATAGGAAATCTGATGCGAATTTCATGGAGGACCAGCTCCCTCCCGGTGTCGCCTCTCGTCTACGCCGAGCGCGTAGCGTTCACTCGACGGCTGCACCCGAAGACGGACTCGCCGGGGACTGTTTAGAGCGGCAGCACCGGGCTAGACCCTTGGTCCTCCGGGCGACAGCATTGCGCGCGTTGAGAGGCGGTAGTTACCGTGTTTTTGGAGCAAGGGCGAAGCTGGTGCATTCAGCTTTCTTGCGTCTCGATTAGGGGGAGTAGCATGTATTCTGCGCAAGAAATACGACCCATATCTGAGGTACTTTTTTTTCTTTTTCGTGACTGTATTTCACCTGTTCCTCGCCTTCGATAACCAAGATCAGAACAATATTTGCAGCAACATCTGTATTGTAAACGCTGTTTGGCAATCCTGTTGTCAGCGGCATAGTCCGAGAAAGCCGTATTAGCCCCCCTTCCCTGTTTCTATAGCTTCTCCACATTCGTTTCATTACTGCTTACTATACCCGGCTACTCCAACACTATCAGCACCGTATTTTATTCCCTGAGCTCAACACCCTACTCTCACACTCTTTCTCTGCGTGTGTCGCGCCTGGCACTTACATTGTATGGATGAACAAGTGATCACGCGAAATCGTGCGTGTCGTTGACAAGCAGCTACCCACCACCCGTTTATTGGTTGCTTCAGAGTGGAGATAGCTGCTCTAACAGTGTCAGCAAAAATTACAACCTACCTGTATGGCGCAATAAAGCGAGTGCAGCGGAATGAACTCCACCGACATCCCGAGCCTCTACCTAGAGTTGTACACACTTTGAGTGACTTTGGCTTTTCTTCTCACCCCGGCTGTCGCTGCAATAAGCATTACCGCCGTTGCACACGTCTGGCCACTTTATGATTATCTTTGTCTCTTACTGAGATCGGTAGAGAACGGTGCTTACTATGGGCGAGACGGCATTCAAGATATATGGAAGTTAGAAGACTGACAACAGAGATTAACGAACTGGAATTCAAGGGTGAGTTAACATAAAGGTGTCGGATATTCTGTGCATGATAGCTCCCGCATCCTCCTTTTACCGGCTATTACATGTTCTTACTTTAACGGCCGGCGCGGCACGTATTCCTATGCCTTTCTATAGCAGTCTTTGAGAGCTATGGCGCAGACATTATAACGAGTTGCTGCTAGGTTGTAGTGCTCAGGTACTACGGCACGTTTGGATCTTTATCTCCTCCGCCATCTCTCTTCTTCCGCACCTGTGCTCAGCTTTTCCGCACGGCATACTAGCTTTGCGGGCGAGTCACTACGACACTACCGGTAGCGCGACCGGAACCTTGGAGAGGCACCGAATCGAGCAGGAGGAAGGACTGGTATCGAGGACGTTCATTTTCGGGTGCCAGTGTTGCACTGCACGCAACGGAGATTAGGCGCAAATCCCCGATGCCGCCTGGTGAGAGGTCGCTTGGGGAGAAGCACGCACCTGCCTTGTTAGCCGCGCCCTTGCCAGTGCTGCAGCCCTTTTGCGCGCCGACGCGATGATGCCCTCGCGTTCGCTTGCTTGCGTCGCGTCTTCGGGAGCTCCACAGCTGAGCAGCTCGGAAATGGAAGCGCCACGACTCCAGTAGAGAGAAGAAAACTAAGGAAGCCTGACAGCACGAGGCATTATAAATAATGGATGAAAAAGAAAGCAGCGTATCAAAGGAAGCTCCACTGCCGGGTGATCTAGAACCTCCCCTCTCCTCGGCCAGCTATGAGCCAGCGAGGGCCGGTCACCGGGACAATTCATTCAGAGCCGAGAAAGCGGCACTTACAGACGTGGCCAAGGCAGCCGCAGTGAAGCGTGGCTGTGCTGATGGATAGATGCCGAATCGCGGGGCCGCTCGCCGGGTATCTTCGTTTCGATCAGTCGGCTTGTTTCGAATGCCACAGAAATGCGGATGCTCTTAAGTTTCGCATTTTCGATGTCGTTTGCGAGAAATGTCTCGCCGTTCTTAGCTGACCGAAGCTGTGATATTAGGACAGCGCGAAGGACGCGGACAAAGAGACAAGGGGACATTTACAGCCCGCACGTCTACTGTTGTGCGCTTAACTATACCCTTATTTTTGTCTGCATACCTTCCAACTCTCCTTCCGGATTTTCTGTATAATGTATAAATTTGGGCCTGTCTTACAATTTTACGAGTCTAGTCTGAGATGTTTAAGAAAATAAAATTATTTTTTTTTTCCGGACAAAATATCGGATTTTATGACCGTTGCTGAGGTCACATAAGCGTGTGGTGCTGGCGATACAAATTTGTGTATCTGCATGTGATGCGTGTGATTCACGTGGTGGTAAGGCTGACATCAAGGTGCGCATAGCTGCGCAACACATCAATGGTAAGAGTGAACTTCGAACAATCAGCCAAAGCTGGCAAGTTTAGTGCAAGGCTAGATCGACATTAGTGTGATTTGTGTATTTATAGTTGAACATTTTGCCCTGTTGGGAATGCTTATTTTGAGCAAATATTAAGTTCTCAGAACAAGACTGGAACGGGCTTTCATTCATCTGTTTGCGGAAATATACCTTTGACAGTATTTTCATTTTAAAAGTGCAACAAAATGGAACTGGCTTTGGACAAACTTGCATCCACGGAGAATTTTTTGCAGCACGCAAGTCGCCCACAGCAAAATAACTCCAAATGCATTTGTGACCCAACAGAGTTTATCTCGTTCACTTCCAGTCCACTAGTGGTCGAAAGGATATGGTTAAGCTTGTTACAAAAATAAATTGTTTAAAGTTTAGAAGCAAACACATGAAAAAAAGTGTTTGGGCAAGAAAGCAAAAATGTCAGTGAAATGATTTTCTAGCGCAGAGAAGAATAGAGTGAACGAGATAGACCCTTTTGTTGTAGCAAAAAATATCGCACACTAAATACAGGCAGACTGTTTAGGAATATCTAAGTTATTTTGCACTGTCGTAAATACAAAAATAAATTCTTTTAATGGCATTTTTTTCCTACACACTAGGCAGTTATGGCTGTTTGGCTTCGATAATTCGTTTACACAACACTGGCTAGACACTAAAGAAGTGCTTTCCACCGTATGAATGACAAGCGGTCTGGTTGACATCCGACACGAGAATGACCAGAGCAGAAACGGAGAGCAAGAATGAAGGAGACAACTTATTTATAGAACCACCTAGTTTGCGCTTGCGCTCCTATATTATGCTCATTTCTTATTACATTTTCGCGGCAACTTTTACCATTTCATTCTTATAGGGACAAGTTTTCTTTTTGTTTTGTTCGCCCTCTTTCTGGTGCGTGCGTGAGCGCTATTGCCCGTGCTGCTCGTGGAGGAAAATTGGGCGCGACGGGAGAAGCGCCGCCGGCGCATCATCTCTCGCGGATCGGCGCTCAAAAAGAGTGTCCCTCGGTCCTCGAGAGGCGTGTTCTCAGCCAACTAATTACGTGGTTCGAGTCGCAAATGAGTCGCTTTGTGCCGCTCCTGCAATTAGAGCCGCGGGCGGGCGGCGTGCTGTCTCCGCGCAGCTCGAGGGCCGCAGGGTTGCGGGGAGAGGAGAGGCGGCTCGGGGTCACGATGGCCGATCCTTTTCGCGATTGCCGGCTGACTGGCCTCCGTTCGCGTCGAACTGTTCCCGGGACTTCCCCGCAAGGGCTGCGGGAGGGGAAGCCTTCATTTTGCGCCGCGATAAATCATTGTCTTCCTGATTTATTGCTTATCAGTCTGGAGCAGGCAAGCGGGGATCCGGCGTACACGAGAGCCCAGGACCAGCGGTCATCGTCTGTGGGCGGGAATCTCCGTCTGGCTCGCTGTTGTACACGGCAGGCCAGATGGAATCGGCGTTTTCGCCCTCGCTCCGGCGCTTGGCCGCCGCCCCTCGCTCTTTGCGCGTGGCACTGTTTACTTTTCCAGCCGCCTCTTGACGTAACGCCATCGGGAGCGCGCACAGCGAGACGTCGACCGCAGCCTCCATCGAGCAGGCGGCTCTTTGAACGCGTCTTTTGGGTAGCGCCTATCGAGGGCTCCCCTTGCATTTCGTTTCTGTCCGCGCGGCAAGATCGCCCCCCCCCCCCCCCCCCTCCCCCTCTCCCTTCCCGCCGGGAAACAAGTGACCGCTTGCAAAGTCGAGCCCGGACAGGGCGCAATATAAAGATTTGTTTACGTCACTCTCTTTTTCAAAATACGATAGAACCAGCCCATTCTTTGTCTTCCATGGAATGATGTCACAATATGTGATTGTGTTTTGGGCCGTTCAAAAGTTTAAACTAGAAGGGAAGAAGGCAGAGAGAAAGTTGAATACAGCAAGCACAATGCTGACCTGCCCAACCGTTCAATACGTTTAACCTCTCATCAAAGTTCTCCTTTCTACGACCATGCAAGGCTCCTGCAGGGCAAGAGCACTGCTCCTTCTGAGGCAGGCTCTCGAAGGCCACTACACAATATCCCGTGTAGAAAGGGGGGGGGGGGGGGGGGGGTTACACAGTAGTTGTGTAACGGTTTCCAAGGCTCTGTTATCTCAATTCTGAATATGGCAACGCTTTCCAATCAAAAACTCCACTCGTAGCCTGCGGCTTCAACTATTAAAGATAGTTGCACGATTACATTTGGAGTTCGTATTGCAGGGAAATGACGAAGAAGTGTAATTTTTCTTTGGCCACGCATAATTATACAAAGGGAGGCTATCGGTAGCGATTCTGCGTTTACTTATACGCCATAATAGCTTAAGCCGCAGTCAGCAAAGCAAAATGTCAAATTGAGTGCCGCTGTACTAAAAGGCAGGGAAACTTTGGAGCATTGTGCAATTATTGGTTTCAAATCTCTGGCGCGTATAAAATGTTTTCTAGATCGCTCAGCTACTGGCCTTGCGATCGAATATTAGAAGTCATCTGGGGGGGCTAAGCCTGGCCAGGGATTTGTTTTTTTTTTTTTTTTGCCTTCCAAGAGCTTTTTGTCTATGCGTAATTTTGTCTGTAAAGATACTGGAGTGCACGTGTTACATTTGCATACTTCAAATTCACCCATAAAACTTTTCTCTAGTTTAGTCATCACTGTCATTTACATGGCGACCGGTTTTCCGGCCTTCGTTTTTAAGTAGTAGCCATTATGTTACTGTGGGACGCAGGATTTCCTGATGAATTCATATACCAAATAGCTGAAAGCTTGTTGAAACAAAATAAGAAACAAAGGATAGAGAATGGACATCTGCACGAGGAAGAAGAGCTCTTTGGTGCCCTATATCCATGGCTTCACCCACAGCATGATGAAGATTGGGAAGAAGTACGGCGTTCATATAATTCCTACGGCTCCCAACAAAGCTAGAAGTACTTGTGTGTGCGTGTGTAAATGGAAATGGCAATCGATTGAGATGCAAAACAGCGCATCGAACAAGATACTCTGAGTGCATCCAAGGGATTGTTTATCGCATCCCCTTGTCCTGTGGCAAGAATTATATCGGCCAGACCGGAAGATGCATAAATGATAGAATTAGAGAACATGCCTCTACGATATTGGATAAGTGCGGGACTAACCTTGCGATACACTGCAAGGACTGCACTCTTTGTGAGAAAGGAATATCTTCAACAGAACTTTATAAAGTAGCAGTTTTGAGGAAGAACGAGGACATATTGACGAGAGAGATTTTGGAAGCTTGGGAGATACCTTTAGCTTGTGAAGACTGCGTTAGCATGCCTTCTGTTCTCCTGTCGAAGAAAGAGGAAGACTTTTTAGATCATTGGGAGGACCGTCAAAGAAGAAGTGGTGTGTGTCCTTAGAAGGGGAGAAGGAAGAGGATGTTGGTGTTAGATTTAATCAGCTGTCAGTGCAGCATTGTCCTTGTTTATGTGTATGTGTGTACTGTGTGCCTCTCCTGTGTTTCGTCGCCTACTCTGCTGCGTGGTGCATCATGCAGTTAGGTCAAATAGAGCAAGAAGAAAGCTGCCAAGAATCAGACATAATAAAGAAAGAAGAAGACAGAAAGAGACGGGAAGGCACACTAGGCTAGGCTAGCTGCGCAATAATGACCCAAATCTAGAATTATACGCCAACAGTAGGTCGTCGCCTCGTCGACCAGCACTGCTCTTGATTATCATTTAGGGCTCTCCCAGTTTTCCGAGCAGACACCTCCCGACTTGTCAACGGGATTTGATATACCATGCCATCTTGCCGCATACACCAAACATGTTTGATTATTAGCTGTACACTCTCGTGTTATGCTCAAAAACAGATATGCGTCTTTTGTACAGCTTGAAAAACTTGTCCATGGCGACCTGTACGGCACGAATTCATTACCTTGAGTAATGCATCATCCATGTGCGATTTTGTCACTGTGTTTGTTTGTTTTTGTTCTTGCTTTTATTTGGACAACTTTATATTGAACAGATTCGCGTCCAGTAGGTATCGTGCTACCTCTTCGGGGTGCCTGTCGGGATGAGGCGGAAATTGATCGTTAAAACTAACCGACCGAGCTGGCGACAAAATTTCGTCATCACATTTATGAAACAAAGGACCACGATCCTCCTCTTCGGAAGCTTCGAATGGAATGATTGATATGAAAACCCCGATTCAGTAGCTGTGTTTTGTTAGTACAAACATGCATGGCTGCTTGAGAGGGTGATTGTTTACTTCGGTGGAAGTAATTTATTCTGTACCATGTGACTTCCGGATAAAATTTAAATAAACACCGGTGCTACAAAGCTTCAAAAGAATTCAAGGTTTAAACAAAGGCACGAAACATTTAATGCATTTTTTTCCATACGGTTCGGCAATATGGCTTGTTGTAGTACTAGAAACATGCGACTAAGAATCTGCGCACCAATATACAGTAAAGACAATACTACTTTTTTTACCCTCCAAGAACATATAACTATAACTGTGTTTCGATAATTGAACTGGGTTTACAAGAAATGTATTATCGCATGTAAAATGCAAAATTGTGGTGTCTCGTACTGGTTCGTGCACAAAACAATTTTAATTACACTTAAACAATTTTCTCACGTCGAAGTGCTTTGGCCGTAACGAGTAATCAGAGCCGCTTTCCTCGAACCATATTTCTACAGCATCTGTACAATTGCTACAACTTTTTATGAAATGTTAGTGCAGATCAGCGCACACAGAAAAGAACGACAATCTTAACAGCTAAGGTGTTGAGTAAGAGGTTAGTGTGCATGCCGTTCTCGTTTCTTAATCCCTGTTCTATCGTGAGCTTGATTTCTGTTTCGTTTTCACGGATTGGCTACGTATTTTTATGTATATCCTGCGCACTTGTTAATTGGCTGTTTCTGCCACGTGTCACAAAAGTTTAAATACTTGTGCTCATCGAATGAACGTCAGCTTAGTTCTGGTCGCGTCAAAGAGTCTCGACTCTGTTCATTACGGTCGCCTCGGCAATAAAAAATCCCATTCCTGCTAAAGCAGTTAAAGGAAAAAGAAGAGCAGCAAAACAGAGATAAGCTGCATCTGTAATAATTAATGTAAAGCTTCTCTGGTTGTTTCCTTGGTTTCTTCATTTATTTTATTAACTGCTCCACGCAAACATTTACTGCAACATTTACAGTTAATGGATTTCAGTGTTGGAGCAAACAAACAGGCGATAATGATGATACAAAGCAGGTGAATAGCCGCACGATGAAAAGGACAAAAAGGTGACTCCAGCTCTCGCGTACCCCTTTATACGCGGTCCTTTAAACTGCGTTTCGCTACAGCCACTCAGAGAAGGTTACGTTGCTGGCGGAACTTGCTGAGAGACCCCAAGCATAGCCCCTGCCTTTTTCGACGCTCCACATAACTGACCAAAACGGATACACGCTCCTCTCGCTAAGTGCAATGTGGCGGACTTTCAGAAACTGCTGGTGGTGGCCGTCTTCGAAGTGAAAAGCAATTTTAATAGTTTGATTAAAATCGCTTGCAGTAATCCTCTGATCATGCCAGTTGCGTCCGTCGCGCCATCTTTAGTGCGTTGAATCAAAACGAATAAGAGCGCATATAAAGACAGCACACATATAAAGAACAAGTCGAACCAATCTTTTCCTTCCTGCCAAGAAGGGAGGACTAGGGCTTGTGCATTTATTTATGCGCCAGGTTGCATCGCGCTTCATTTATCTACGCGACCAAAACAATCCATTTCTCCGGACAGTGATTCAAGTCAGGCTCAGCAGACTCCTTCCGGGGTTCGTGGTGTCGTCATGTCAAAATATGTGCGGTGCCGTGACTGGATATCTGCGTGAAGTTATGCTTGCTTATAGTTTGTTAAATGTGCGTTTCTCTCATGAATATCTGCGCAATGTCACCGAGAAGAAACTCTATAGAGACCTCACTGACATCATGCTTCCCCAGCCATTGTACCGTTTGCCATACCGTGGAGGCCCCGGACAAGACGTCCTTAAAAGAGTTAAAAGAATGCCGGTAATATCTTCAGTCAAAACGTTTTTCTTTAAATTGCATACTAACACGCTACCCGTTAAGACATGGCTTCATAGCAAAGGCATCTTCATACCCTGGACTACCAATTGTTTTTTATGCAAAAAACCTGAAGCAATAGAGCCTGTTTTTCTTGACTGCTGGGACCCAATATTTCACTGGGATGTTTTACAGCGCACGCTTAAGAAACAGTTACCACTCGATCCATATGGAATAAGGTTCTTGCCGATAGAAACATCACAGGATATACCATATGATTTAATTATGCTTCTGGGCCTGCACTTAATATGGAAAACGAGGATGCAATTTGGACATGCTGATCTTGTCGTGCGTGCTGTTCGCGAGCATTTTGTTGAAAGTGTCGTTTCACTAAGAGAGTGTTACCGGGCACTCCCTGATCCACCAGAATGGATTACCTTGCTTGATGTTTTGATGTCGCTGAGAGAATTTTAATCCGTGTTTGCCGAAGCCTGGCTTACGCGTTTTATGCACTGTATTTCTGATTTCACTTTCAAATGTCAAAGTCGGCAATAAAGAAAAAAAAAAAGCTTCTGTGGCTCAATCGATTAACACACGCACATGATTGTAAGACATGTGTTCGATTCCTGTAGGTACATTTTTTTTTTTTTAAATTCACAACATTAAGATAAATTACGACCATATTTTCTGGGGTATGTTCTCCTTTAGGTTACATAATACCATGTTTTTTTGTTCTTAACAGCAGCAAAACCAGCCGCGAACGCAGCCAGGATGTGACGGCATGACACCTTCACTGTAATGAATTCCTGTCTTCAGTGAGTGTATGTTACCTTTAGGTTGCGTTCACAGACAGCTCTCAGCAACAATCGCCTTTAACATGCTTTAAAGTCTTTTTTATGCATTTACGCCGCATTCATTCATTCATTCATTCATTCATTCATTCATTCATTCATTCATTCATTCATAAACCTTTATTCATGAGGATGACCTGAGACCTAGAGGGGAAGGGGGTGGGTTAGGTGGAGTTGAGGGCGCCAGACTCCTATACATGAAGTCCAGCAGGGCACTAAGCTTGCGCTTGGCGTTGGTATTGGGGGCTGTCCAATCTTCGTAAGTCTGAATGTGGTGAGCAGAATGTGGTGAGCAGAATGTGGGGAGCAGAATGTGGTGAGCAGGCCAGCCGCGCCAGGACAGGTCCAGATCAAGTGCTGCAGGTCAACGGAGTCAGCAGGGCAGTTGGGGCAGCTGATCTTGGTTCGGCGCCATTGATTCAGGATGTCCGGTGTGTACGCTGCACCGGCTCGCGCCTTGCGAGTTAGAACTTGGGCAGAACGAGAGAGGCCGGAAGGTCGGAGGAGTAATATCGGGAACAAGGTCCCGCAACAAACCCCTCCGCCCATGTTTAAGCTGCGTGATGACAGAGTCCGGTATGATAAAGAAGGGAAAACAGTAAGGGTGGTCCTATTTGGACGGACCCACATCAAGGCTATGCTGGCGGTCTTCCTCTAGCTGCGCGCCAGCGGCCTCGTGGGCCGTCCTGTTCCCGGTTCCTTGTCCAGGTGTCCAATGAATCCGTACCGAGACTTGTGAGGTATTTCGCAGGTAGCGGCACCGCTGTTTGATGCAGTGTTGCACTAAGGTCTTGTAAGAACGGGCTTGCGGAGTTTTTATAGCCTCTTGACTGTCGGTGTAGATGTGGATGAAACGATCTGTTCCTTTGGTGCAGTGTTGAAGGGCCTCGTCGATGGCCGTTAACTCGAGTTCAGTTGCGGACCAGTACCTGCGACCACTGTGGCTAGTAGCGCGCAGCTGTGAACCATCCTGGTAGTAGGCGGTAGATGCAAATGTGATACCGGAGTCATCATCATGATATAGGGCGGCGTCGGTATAAATGTGAAGACCGATGTGCTGGTCTTGTGTATCAATTATGTCGCGTTGTCGGAGATCTCTTCCTGGCCCTTTCGTGTTGGTTGGAAGGGGTTTTGGATCCGTTACCAATGTTTCAGTCCATGGTGCTGTAAGGTGGTCCAATATGGGCAAGTAAAGGTTTGCTTCGTCAAAGATTCGAGTAAGGAGGCGATGCCCGTTGGGTGTGTGTCGCAGGCGAGTTTCATGATTGGCTCAATGCGTAGCAATAAGTGCATCCACTGGTGGGAGTTGAGCGAATCTGTGAAGCTCCGTGATGCGCGTGTGTACGGGTAGACCAGTTATAACCCTCAAGGCGATTTTTCAAGTTAACTTATTCAATGTCGCAAAGATGGCGCGACGGACGCCACGGATTTATTACGCTCTTTGCAGAAGTAATTTTAATCCATAAAACTATTTTATTAATATTGCATTTCAGTTTCCGCACTGCGCTTCATGCTCGAACAAAACGTAAGTTTGTGCTTATTTTTGAGTGACGCTGGCACTTCCGTTGCTGCAGTGCTCAGGGAATGGCAATACGCTGCCATGACATCAGTGAGAGGAAAAAGAAAAGATAAAAAAAAAAAAGAAGCCCGCACCTGTAGTTCGGTTTCGCTTTAAAATTTCCTACACATTTATTTGTTGTTTTATTTTTTCATTCGTTTTTATTCAATGCAAGCCAAACCTTTTGCCCACTAGCAAGTATTACAGGGAACGCATTTTAGTGCTAGGATAAAAAGAAATGGGGTACGCCTAAGCTCCGCCTCTTTAAGGGAATGATAAGAGAGGGATAGTGGTTCAAGTTTGCCGGCTCCTCTAGCGGAACCGCGTTCGGGCACAGGCACTTTACTACTCACTTAATCAATGAACATTTAATTTCACCACTATTATCCAACCCATATACTCATTTGCATACACTCGTAAGCTACCCCATCTACGAACCAGCACCCTACACACAGTTATAAAGCCTCGGTTTAATCAAGCCATACAAACAGCGTGTCTTACTCAGAATCCATTTTAGCTTTATCGCGTTAAATGTACAGAAATCGATGCAACGCACCACGTGATACCGAGGAAGAAAAGAATGAAGAGCTCGTTTCACCCCGAGCCACGCGGAACGCGCTCATTCGAACAACGCTCGGCGCTGGTCACCCAGACGTTACGCTGCTGGAACAACTTGCTGCAATCACCACTGTCCTTCCCTGACTGTCCTCGTGCCTGCCTGCCTCAACGCTAGACGCTACGGACCGAAAGCGCTCCATGCTCGTCCCTCAGCCAGGCGACGCAGTAATGTTTCGCCTCAGGTGTTCACGGAATCCGGCGGTGCCAGCGTTCTTCAAAGATGGCGACGCCTACGTTTCACGGACTTCCTGGGTTCTTTCAGCAGGAGCCCGGCGCGACGCTCGAGCCAACAGTTCAGAACACAGGCTAGCAGCACCTAATTTCCTGGGAGTCGGCGTTGGATGCCCTGCTGCAATGGAGTACGAGCAGCGCCATCGGGGTGCGTGCGACTACCTTGCGCAGCTGGTAGTCAACCAAGCCACCGCTCGACTCCACCATCCGGCGACAAAGACCGCTGTTTCCATCTTGATGCACCTGCGGCGTCTACATCACCCTGCCTCGATGCCACCTGAGGAGTCCGCCGGTCAGCATGGACAGCTGGAGGGAGATGGCGTCAGAGTCGGCAGGAGGCACAAGACCATCGTTGCCCGCAGCCAGCCCATGGTGGCTGGTCGCACCGTCATCGTGAAAGCCACTTCTTGGAGCTGGCTCAACTCCTCCGTCAAGCCACCGACCCAGCGGCCAATTCCACAGTGCTCCCGCTCCGATTTCGCCACCAACGCCCGGAGCTGCTGAAGGCGCGCCGTAGTCGCGGGCGGAAATTTACAAGGCCACTTGGGCGGGTGACGTTGGGCGGCTTCAGAATGGCCACTCCAATGAGATGCAGTCTCTCGTTGGTGCTGACGGCGAGCGACTGCCTAATCTTCGTTGGGGTTGCAAGACGACCACTGCCCATGGGACGATGACGCATGGAGTCGCCGCATTTTCATTAATTGTAAGGAAACGCCGCAGCAAACCGCGGAGATGCAGCCTACATTTTGGAAGTTCCCCCTTCTTCACACTGAACTGCTATTGAAAAATAATCCCGAAGCCTACTTCCTGTGGGGGAGTTGAAGAGAACTATGAAAATGTCCGCTCGATGATGCGGTCTTGTTTCAAGGGAATTTTTTTTCTGAAGTATACTCATTCCTTTTGGGAGCCTGTGTTGATCAGCCGTGGTCAGTGGTACCAGTTTGTTTGCCATGAGCTCTTAAATGTGAGCCGCGAGACAGCGCTAAGAGGACACCTTACTTTCCGGCAAAAAGAAAAAAGAGAGAGAAACCGCTTCTTTTTTTTTTTTTTTGGGGGGGGGGGGGGGGGGGTTAGCAAGAAGATCAGTATTTGGTCAAGATTGGGCCTTTCCCACTTGAACTTGTTTTGAGCGAAGCTTTCCAGCAAGCTTTACTAAGGCTGACAGAACTTGCGTATAGCGTGCACATTTCTTTGTCTTGATGTAAAGCTGCTTAATATGCATCGTACAAATGTTAACGATATAAGCAAAATAGCTAATGGTTGGGTCACTTTAGCCGATAAAAGCTTGCACTATAGCAATAATAGTTGGGTGTTAACATTTTCACCGCGTGCACTTGCGGAACATGATGCCGTAAAGGCTCTAAATTTTCAGTTTAGTTTGAAAAGTGGCAACAGTATAACCTGAAAATATTAGGAGTCGGATAAGTAGTCATTCTGGCAGTCAGCTATGCACTATATTAGCTGTAAGAAGAAGTTCCGATTAAGTGGCAATGAATTAAATGAGCTGCTCTGAGCATCACATGAGGCTAAAATTTATAGAAATTGCAGCGCGTAAGAAGATATGTTGAAACAAGAACACGACCCCAAAAGCGCACGACGGACGCAGTCTTGTGCACGTAAGTTCACATTTTGACACAACTTCTCAGCAGAAAAATTTCAACAATATTGTACCACGTAGCCCTCCAAAATACTAGTGAAATCATGCCGGCTCGACGAACTTCGGCACTAAATGAGTCGCACAATATTTCCGCTGTGTCTATAAGCTTCAGCTCTCGATGTCGATGCCTTAGCGACTCAGCGGCATGCAGACGCTACGGGGAGCAGGGGCAGTGAAGAAGACGAAACCGTTATTTTACAGGATAGCAAGGAAGGGGATCAGGAAGAAAAAATCATGATGAAGCAAGCTTTAAAGCAACGCCCACGAACATCGAAGGCAACAGCCAGATGTGAAACCGAACGGGAAAATATTCATTCAATAATGCCGTTTAAAATGGCGCGTTGTTCTTGGCATTTGTGCGAGCGTCTCCACCTTGGTCACGTCGGCCTATCGACGAACGTCGGTTTCTCCTCCGTCGACTCTCGCTGTGAAGCCAATTTTATGAAGTCCATTAAAGGTAACTCCGCCGCTTTCCAACCTCGATTTTCCTGAAACTTTCACGGTATGCTCAGTTTTCTAGTCGTTTGTAGCTAATTTCGCAGCGGTGAGATGTTTTGTTCCAGCGAATTTCAATTTTAAAATTACCTATTTTTCGGCCTCATTCGAGGAGATTTCTATGGGCAACCTTAAATGCGGGACGTTGCTGGATGGGTGGGCACATTGCATTAGCAGCAGGAAATTTCGAGCTTGTTTTTGAAAATTTCAGACAAGTAATGAACCCAGCTGTCACTTACGGTCGCTAGTTAAGCCGATCAAGCGCACACGATAAATTCTACCACTGCCGCATCCATGACGTCATAGGTTGCCCTCAAGCTTCTTTCGGTTTCGGTTTCCTGGCTTCTGCTTCTTTAAAGATTTCTACTGGGTATTTTGAAGAACAGTTCTTCGTACCGGAGAGAAGGGACTCTAAGGGATGTGTTGTGATGAACTCAAGATGCTAAAAAAAAGTCCCTGAATTTCTCTTTCAAAAATAAAGTTTCAACATGTTGCACAAGCCAATTAATACAAAATTCTTATCGTTTGGAACTTTATGAATGAATGAATGAATGAATGAATGAATGAATGAATGAATGAATGAATGAATGAATGAATGAATGAATGTGTTCACATTAGTGTTTCTTTGAGAAGACGTCCATTTTCGACTCTACTTCTAGTCTCGTGTACCAACTCGTCCAACCAGAGATCTATATCTGTTTTCTTTGTCCGTGGGACTCAAGGCCTGCGAAAAAGATTCATGCCTGCATTTTTTTCATGCATTGCTTTCATATTTAAGTGCCGAAGCGTTAAACGTCCCGTCCTGAAGGTACCTTTTTGGCGCTGTGAGCAAAGAATTCCGAGCTCGTGATAGTTGACAGGTAGCATGGCCAGACACTGCGGAAGGGTTTTCTGACGGCACGGCCGATACCCTTGGACCCTTGGATCCTAACATCGCATGTATGCTACTCATAGGCCAAGAAAGCAATTTCGTATAGCTTGGTTAAAACGGGGCTTTTTCGGGTGGTCTTTGACTCAATGGGGTACTAAACGACTCTATGTTATTGAGTACGTGTGACATAATAGAAACACAAATAAAGGAATTACTGAGAGAGTGGCAAAGTGGTCTCTTCGTTTAATCCAGTTAATGTACTTTCTGTTCCGAAATGAGAGATTCAGAGGTCCTTGGGTCCCTCTCAAACTGTTCGTAGCAATTTTTTAGCCCTCGAATCTCTCCAGGATGTATCTTCTTGTTGTGGAAAAAATAAAGAATTGAAATGTACGCGATTGAGGATCCGCAAAGGGCAGACAGTAACCGCCGGCGCTAATTAAAAGTCTCTCAAGTGTCCTAATTTTCTGTTCTACTTTTCTTTTTGCCGCACTGCTACGGCTATGTGGACAATCATCTGAATCGACAAATTATTTTATAACTCCTGCTCTTAAACTTTTTCCTTATTTTAGCTGCCAGCAACTTGACTAACGGTGAGCGGGACCTTGCGCCTTTGTTACTGAAGGTTTCAAACCACTAGATGTTAGCATAAAGATACCGACTGACAATGCTTTGCAATTCCTGGATAAAAATACACCGTCGCCGAACACTCACTTCTGTCGGTGTTACCACCCCTAAACTAACAAACTGTTCCTCTTAAATTCGAGGCCTGACTTGGATAATGGCAGCGTTTGGGCGAGTTGGTTAGACATGTTAAACCTGGAAATTAGCGCATAAAAAACACACGGACAACAGCAAGAGACAGACACACGAGCGCTCGTGTGTCTGTCTCTTGCTGTTGTCCGTGTGTTTTTTATGCGCTTTCCAGGTTCACCCTGACTTGGAACTTATGAAGGGGGCTATTGCGAACTTTTGCTTCACAAACAACTTGAGTGAGCACCGTCTCCACTAGCTGCCACTACATTCCATCGATCAAGCACCAAAATACGAATGTTTTAGGCGCAGATGGAATGTTTTGTCGAATTCCGTTGTCATCTTAGGAGGTATACGCATATTTGAGAGACTAGGAGATTCCTAAATGATAAGATCAGCAACTTCAGCAAATTACATAAAAACAAATCATAGCGCACAAAAGGAGACAGCACACAAAAGGCAAGATGCGAAAAAAACTAACGCACGTTAGATTGCATTACCAGGAGCATATGCATGCACATCTCTTATGTATTCAAAATAAAGAAAAAGCGATGCAAACGACATCAACGCACACGACCTACGCCAGCATCAGACGTTCACTCCAAAAATTCAAGTTCCTTCTTTGTTAAATTTTATACACGGACCGCTTACGCATTAAGTTCCAGTTCGCGCAGTCTCGGAAGCTTCAATGATCTTTCTTAGTAGATGGTCGCGGTGATATTACAAGATAACTGTACCTTCATAAAGTGTACGGCATGGTGGAGAGCTCTCACACGCTTTGCAATTTATTACATCCCCCCTTCCCCCCTTCCTCCCTAATTTTTTTTCTTATGCTCTCTTAGGCGCACATTGATACATCTGCACATTTGCCCGAAGTATAACTTTCCACGTGACAACAGAATTTTGCAAACCACTCCCTGCCGTCAGATCACACATGCTGTCTTGTGTCTGGTAAGCGAAGGTATAAACATACACGAAGGCATCAAACCTGCGGTGCATTCCCATGATTGCAAAAGAGTCATAATTTCCAAAACACCTCCAGGAAGGAATGATCCGGCATCGAGAAAGCCAGAAAGGGACAAGCGTAACACCAAATGAAAAAAAAAAAAAAAAAAGAAGAGTGTGTGCCATACTATAAACCTTTTAGGTGGCGAATAGAATGTTAAGTGGGCACCGAATGCACCCGACTTGTGAGGTTTTGTTATATTTACGTGCTCCCAGTCCTGGATTAAACCACAACCGACGTGCTGTGAATAGGAATTATAGAGTACTTTCTCGAAATGAGCTTATTGGCATGACGCATGGATGCATAGCTGTTGACCGGCAATCTCTTCCCTCGTAACTTACCTGATAACACTGCATCAGCGGCACTGCTTCCTGCTCTTACATGATGACGCAGATTTTTTTTTTTTTTCATTCGTGCCTTTGTAACTGTCTGTATAAAAAAAAAATAAAAAATAAATAAAAACGATAAAGCCCGGGTGCGTATAGGCCTAGTGGCAGCGCAAATCTAGGATGATCGCTATTAATGCTCTTTTGGCGTTCCAACGGATGTCACTTTTCCGTTGTTGACCTTTACTCGTGTAACGGGGTGTCATTGCTGTCGGACTCTGCTGGAATGGTGCGTACTATGTGTTGGGAGATTGGTCAGGATTTGGAGCAAAGACGGAATACCGGTGCTCGCTTAGGTCCAGTGGCACTGGATAGATGGCTGAGGAAGCTGGACAGGAGTGCAATAATATTTTTAGAGATAGTAAACCGTTATAAGAAGTGGAAAAAGAAAACAATAATTTTACAAGAGATTTGAAAGGTCTGTTTCAAAGATGCAACGATGGAAACCTTTGCGCACCGGTTTAAAGGCATGTCCACCCGACGTTTGCATAAGAGGAGAAGTGGAACAGAAAGCGAGACTCACCAATTGAGCGAGGAGGGCCCCCAGAGAAGTTCACCTCTGAGGCGCAAACCGTCGGCAGATAACGCTATAGTGACCTAGATATTCAAACTCACCACAGCGCAAGACCGTCACAGACGATCTGCACCGCAGTGAGCTGCATGCACGAAAGCATCATGGGAACGCTAAACGCTAGCATCCCGCTGTGGCAAGGAGAGGCTCGTGGATCAGAGAGTGAAGATATTGCTGCCGTTCATAACAAGTCACCCAGTAGAGCGTATCGAGGGTGACTACTCTCAATAGGATAGGATGTAATTTGAATGACGCAACAGGTACGTTAAAGACTGAATTTACCCAGAAATCAGCACTTGAATAAATGGTTGCCTACATAATTCGCGCTTCTTCTACATGTCTATGGAGGGAAAAGGCAATTGATTGACTCTGAAAGCCATTTCTCTAGCTGTTAAAGAAAAGAAGCTGGCGGCGAGCTCGAATATTTGAGATAAATTGCAGGGAATATTTTACAGGGTAAAACCAATGTGCCCAGAAATTCAGATATGAATACTAGCATTTAGGGTTCAGGACAGAATAGCTCTAAGAAAGCATTTCGGAATGTATGCCGATTTCCGCCTTTTCGCCATGATGGCATGTATCAGCGGAAACAACTGTAAGCATCGGAAAACTTTACAGATATTCCTGTAGGATCTCATTTTACACGGTAGTGGTGGGAATAAAAAGGTTTTGCTTTTGTTGGAAAATGGCGACCGACGTCAATTTCAAAATTAGGCCTCGCATATAGCTAACCATTTGTAAGGAACAGAGTGAGAAAGAAATTATCGACAGCAGCAACTCCGTAAGCACAATCCGAGAAAGATTATACCTTGGCCGCAGAGTGTGAAAAGTAGACATGAATGTGACAAAAAAAAAAAAAAAAAATCAGTGTAGCTGCGATTGGAATAGTCTCAAATGCCCGAAACGGAGTTCGCATAGTCTGAAGTTGAAGCTGAAATTGAAGTCCGGTAAGCGCGTTTCCAAGCGGCGGACAGCATTTGGAAAAAAGATGAACAATCCAAGCCAAAGACGCAGAGAGCTCCTCTTTAAAAAAAAGAAAAAAAAAAATTAAGTCTGAAGCTTACGCCTTCGACAACCGGTGAAGAGAACACAACCAAATTCAATAATCGATCCTTTAGAAGCCATATAAGAAAACAAAGATTCTCGCAGCGCATGCTAAATTTTTCATTCCTGATCCTCATCAATCACCCAAAAGCGTCTTCTCATTTTAACACTGAGAGTCGTACATCAACCCAAGTACTCTACTAACTGATCTTGTGTGATTGGGTCACAGTGATGCATTTACGAGAAGTAAAGCGATAGGAAAGGGGGGGGGGGGGGGGGGGGGCGAGGCATCGGATACACAAGAAGCGTAATACCTGACAAGCCAGACAGGATTCCTATATGCTCTCAACAATTGGGGCAATTAATATCTTCACCAGAGGCGGAAATAGACATAGACTTAGATGTCTCGTTGGACAAGCATATCTCACATCAGGGTATAAAAAACCAGCGGTGAAAGAACCGTTCCCTGGGGCACATGTCCCGTTTCTATACAGAAGACACATGCATCCTTTAGTATTTCCAGAGTCCAATCAAACAGATTGAAAAAGGGGATTGAGGTTCCTCCGTTTTGTCCAGTGGTATCTCTAGAGCCTTATACGAGAACACTTCGGCCTCTTTATTCGTAATTCAAGCTGCATATTTCAAAAAATCATGTTCTTCGCGACAATATGTTTATGCTGCACGGCGTTCCAGGACGGTTCAATATATATATGTACAGATAATTGAAAGGGAAATGAGGGGCTTGTTATTAGGAGTTAAAAGAGCTGACAGTCAAATCCCCAACGTTTGCTTTTGACTCGTTGACTGTCAGCTCCTTTAACGCTCTCTCTTTATATATATATATATATATATATATATATATATATATATATATATATATATTGCCCTTGAGCAGTGTTCAGCGCGCAACCTGCAGAGACTGGTAGCACCCAGAGATTGATTACATACAGGTAGCCGGTGTTTGGAACCTCAACTTCTGTTATTTGCACCCCCCCCCCCCCCCCTAAAAACAAAAAAAGCAATGAGGACGTGTTTACGGGTTCGTAACATAGATGAGTCTGGGTACCTGGCTGGTGATTACGAAGAAACTAAACTATATTCGCGAACGCTCCTTCACAACGCGAGGAAGAAAACGATGAATACGCACGTTCTGCTCCCACGCACCACTCGGCTCGCGCGTGTTCGAATTTTGTTCAGCCCTAGGCCTCCAGACGTTACCCGATTCAATCCTTCGCGACGCCTACCGACAGCGCCTTGTGCTTGACTCTCAGCGAAAGGTCTCTTCATGACGTTTCACGTCCCTTGCTGATGGAAACCGATGGCGGTGACGTTCTGTGAACAAGGAAACGCCGGCGCTTCAGAGGGTTCCTGGATCCTTAGCGCTGGAGCTCGGAATACCGGCCTAAGCAACAGCAGCGAACTGACGATGATCGTCCCTGGTTTCCTGGAAGGTGCTGTTGTGGACCCTGCTGCAATGGAGAACAGCTTCACGTCGGATCAACAAAACGCATGTTCGCCACCGAGTCTCCGCTTTGCGCTGTGCGCTGAGGTACTGGAGGGCGAATGGCTGGATCTCCCGGATGCGGTGCGACCTCACCGTGCAATTCTACTAGGTGCTGTACTAGCCGGCTCAAAAGATAACGTTGTGGAGCTCATAGACCTAATGAAATATCGTGGTGACCTGACATCAAGCCGCCACGTCTTCGCCCAGCTCCGTCAGTGTGAAGCTGCTATCCCTGACGGCAAAGTAGATCATGGTCTTCGGGATGAAAATTTCATCGGATTTCAAGTCCGCACTTTGCGCAACGTAATCCGAACCCCGCGCATGGTGGCTTCAGCTGCGTACGGCCTGCACCATCCCGGTAAACCTGACTGCCTCGTGCGGCCCGTTGTCAACTACTCTGTCGCCCGACTTTTCCGGCTGACAACAGAACCTGCGATTCATTCCCTGACGAGCCCGCGGCATTTACGCCACCGCGCCCTGGTGCCACCTGTACAGCCCACTGGTTGCCACGCACAGCTAGGCGGGGCAGGAGACGACGCCAAGCACAAGACCATCGTTGTCCGCGGCCAGTTCCTGGTGGTATGCAAGTCACGCCGTCATCGTGAAAGCCACTTCTTGGAGCTGGTTGTCGAATGCGCTGCCCGCCGACTTCCCCGTCTAGCCGGTAAACCTTCGGCTGAAACTCGGGTGCGCCCGCGGCGCTTTTGACCATCTGACTTTGGTGCAGCTGAATATGTACAGGGAACGGTCGTGCACCATATCTTGGAACATGGGAGTGTCATCGTCCTCCCAGTGGACATCATAGGTGAAAAGGAGGAATGTCCGTGGGCACCTTCAGAACTCTCGCCTTAATGAAGTGCAAGCACTCGTTCGTACCCACGGAGAGTTCTTGCCTCACCTTCGTTGTGGTTGCAAAGCGACCAGTACGCATGTTAGACTGGTCGCACGTTGAATTATCTGAAACTTTGAGCCGTGGTCATTAGAGAGAACGCAGTCTCCTCTTATGCTGGTTTCTGAACTCTTCTGCCCCAATTCCTCGCGCTCGCGTTCTCGTGAACTGCTAGCACGAGCTCTCTTTTTTTCTGAGGTGTCATCAAGTAGGATTTCTGTTTCGTCGCGTTCTGGCTTCATCGGGCACTTTTTACTGAAATATATATAATTCTTTTTGGCGAACTTACTGACTCGTTACGACCAGGCTGCGTCATGGCCAGCCATCAAAAGCATGTGTTGACTTGTTCTCCAGAAAAAGCACACCAAAAACTCTTGGCAGGTATCTTTCTACTTCCGAGCAAATAGAGGCAAATTTGCCGGATAAGTGTTAAGCGTAGGTGGTGGGTTTCTGAATCATGGAAGTCACGACAATTCCCGCTCTTCCTGGAAGTCCAGCCTATAATTATGAGGTTTTGTACAGGTCCCGTAGGCAGAGGGAGGGGGTCTCAATTTGCTTTTTGGCAGCCTGCACCGACGGACAAGGAAGGAAGCTATTTCAATGTTCCCGTCTTCCGAAAACACCTGGACATAAGTCGCAGCGATACGAAGTAGCTTATTCATCGGTATGTGCCTGCTCGCATGAATGCGAAAAGATGCAATTCGAGAAACAATATGAACCCTAGCCACGTATCAGTTTCTCACTGCCGTAAGTTGCAAATAAAGCAGAACCGCAAGGTGTTACACGGATTGCGAGGACGTCAAGTGTTACGGACTCACAATTATTTGAATAACATTCGAGCTCTGTCGAAATGAAAAAAAAAAAAAAAAAAGAAACGCTTTCCAAAGTAAGTATGTGCTCCCTGGAACACATAATCCAAGGCACGTTCTAAGAAATCATGTTGTTAGCAGCAATTGACGACGTGCGAGGCGCCATCCGAGTACCATAGTGCTTATGAAGTGATGTTGCACCTTTCTACATACATAAATGAGCGACGCCATTTACAGCTTGATAGCCAGTTCTTGTTTGGTTCTATTTTGCTGATCGAATATTCATTCAAGGAGTGAGAGAGAAAGAAGACGAAAGATATACAAAATCCCTGAGCTGCTATTATTGAATCTGAAGTTCCTGCACTTACTAGCTTGGTTACTTTTTCACCCCTTTTTTTTAACGCACGGACAAATATTTTAATGCTAGTAATCGTAACATACTAAATAGACATTATTCTCTTAAACCAGCAGCAAAAAGAGGACAAACGTCGGCCTGATATCGATGAAGAAAACAATGAAGCTCGTTTCACTCTCGTGAACTATTCAGCTAGAGCTTCCACGGACGGTGCTCGCCTCTCGCGACTCAGCGAAAGTTGCGCTCCTAGCACAAACTCTACCGACTTGCAGATATTAGCTTCTACCAAATTCAGTGCTCCAAGCTACCAACAAAAAACGCATTCTTTTGCTCGTTTGTCAGCCAACGCAACGCGCTGACGTTTCCGATTGCCATCTCGTGAACAAAACTTCGTGACGCCAGTGGCCCACGAAAAGGGCAGTGCCGCCTTTTTACTACCCTCCTGCGAAGCCGTCCCTCCCAGAAGCCACCACGACGTGCGAGCCAAGTGATCCGATCACAGACGGTGCGTTACTAATCAGCAAGTTGTTTTGGGCCTACTGCTGGGATGTTGGACGGTGCTTACTGTTTTGAGCAGCAACAGCCGCGGTCAGCTTGCAGCTCCACCCTGTGCTCAGAGCTCATTTCCTAAAGAGCAAGTGGCTAGACCTCTTTGTAGTGACACGGGCTCGGCATCCAACCGCAACAGGTGTTTTCATCGCCAAGGTAACGGGGTCCAGTGTGCAGTTCCTCGAGAGGCCGGTCAGCCGCTGCCACATTACACGAATGCGCCGACTTTTCGCCAAGCAGTGTCAGTGCGACCATTCCCTCCACGCTCTGAAAGAAGACCCTGCTGATAAGTGTAAATATCTCGGACAAGGAGTTGACGCTGGGCTCAACGCGATCGCTGTTCGCATTCAGCCCGTGGTGACTCACGTTACATACGACCATACCATCCTGATGGTTGTTGCGCACACTATCACTCTACCCATCCATCTCGCGACAGAACCTACTGCCCGCAACCTGATGCAATTTCGGCGCTCGCATGACCTTCCCTCGGTATCATCTGAAGAGTAAGTTGGTCAGTGCTGGCAACTGGCTCCAAATGGAGTGGACACCAGGAGCGACAACATCGCGGTCCGCAGCAGGCCATGATGATCCGTGGCTCACAGGGCCAGTTCACGCGCCATGAACATTGTGAAAGCCATTTCTTGGAGCTGTTGATTATCGACCGCGTCGGCAGTGGACTTTCTCCTCTATGGCACCTGCTGAGCATTCATAACCTGGACTTCGTGCTGCATCACAATCGCATTGGACGGAATGGGATCCTGGACTTGGTTGTAGTCGACACCAAGCACGAGATCATGGTCACTCGGTGCCAGCGAATTATGTTACATGGGCCCAGCCATCGTCATCGTGAAAACCACTTTTCGGAGCTGCTGGCCCTATCACGCTGGCGCTCGAATCTCGTGTTTGCCAACAAACCCAGATGCTCTCACACTGAGGCGCCTGATGTTCATTCATTATCTGGCATCGATGCTACATCGATAGGTCGTTGGTCGGCATGTATGGGCACGGTCGGAGTCGACGCCGAGCTTGGTATCACTCTCGTCCGCGGACCGTGCACTGCGATATGTGGCATCGTGAAAGTCACTTCGTGCCCCTGGTTTTTGGCATCGCCGTCTAACCACTGCCCCAGCGACTGGTAGCCCGTGGTACACCTCGTGCGCTTTTATGATTTGGCCTCGGCGTTCCTGAAGTCGCGCAGGAAGATCTCGCGCATCATGTTACACAATGTGGAGACGCCATAGTGGCGGCAGTAGGCGTGGCAGGCCAGCCAGCTGAGTGTCCGGAACATGCTTGCCCATGATGCGACTAATGGACTCGTTCGTGCCAATGGTGACCGCTTGCATCATTTTCATTGCTGTTGCAAAACGATCACTACTCACCACACATTGAACTTGCGCAGAGGTCACACGTTATTTAAATGAACCAACGTGCCACGGCTACCTGAGTGCCTGGAGCTTCCCAAAGCAGCACCGGCGGCTGGACTGTCCCTCCTCGCCACCGAGTTCAAAATGGGCAAGAAGCCGAAGTTCACGTCGATAAGAAAAAGGACGAATGCTTCGGTTTTATGCTATAGTTTCATTTGCTTCTCTTTCCTTGTTCTCAATATATTAGTGTGTGCTAAACTGCTTTGTCTCCACTGTTGTGCGCTCGTGACCGTCTGATTAATTGATCCAGTGTGGCGACTACGCTCAGAGAGCACTGTGTCCGTCAATTTCGGTAACCACCCGAGATAGTTTGACTACATCATTTGTAGTGAGCCATTAAATCCTGTTGTGACTGACGTCAGATGTCTTTTGTTCACACTAAAAAATTGGGTTCATTAAAATCTAGCATGCGGTTTTCGCTTCTGAGACAGACTAGCGTTATTGTCGAAGCGTAGAAAGACCTTAGTGACAGTCGAAAACAAATGAAGATGTAGGTTTATTTTTCTACTTCACCACAGAAAATACTGCTTGGAAAAACGGTGTTTACACGAAGTACAAAGCAAGCCCGTTCTTTCGAAGGGAAAGTTCGGACGACATTGTCCCCCGTCGACCGGATGTCGAGGGAGATTCGGGAGAAATTGCAAAACGGCGTCACACACTGTTCTTCGATGGGGCGAGGAAGCATGGCCGGCACCTAAAGTAAAATGCAACTCGGTGCTCGAAAGTCGAGCGCAGCTTGTGACATATGCCAGGAGGATGCGGACCTACTCTATCCAACACATTAGTAATATACTAAAACCACGTGTTTGTCGTGATTTTTCTTTCATTGGTATTTCAGAATTTCTAGTAAAATGTTGCACGCGACATTGGTGCAGGTACTTTTTAAAAAAGTACGCAGTTAGTTTTTTTTTTTTTTTTTTTTTTAAGTGTGCTCATACATCAGCGGCACTTGTACGCCGGTGTAATTTATTGGAATGTGTGCTCTAGGAATTTCAGCTTTGCTTTGTTAACTCGAGAAAAAGAATTGACAGAATTTTGACGACATTTGAGGGCAGCCTGGCAACTGCAGAGGTGGTACTTAGGTGTGCGAAATTCATGTGATCAGGATTACAAATGTACTGTGACCATAATGTGAAGTTACAAGCTCGTGAACATTCAATACCTACCAGCTCATGAAACCTGACCACTGAATAAGTTCTAAAATACGATCGCTGAAATATAATCATAAGCTACAAATTTCGATGTAGCAGGGATGTTTCCTCTGTGTACCAGCTGCATTCAGAGGAGCAGAAGTGGAGAACAAAAAACGTTATGTTGTAGAAGTATAAAGGAAGAATGAAAAAAAAAAAAAAAAGACGCAAATGAACGAATGATACTGACAGTGTTAGTAACAAAGGTAAGCGTTATAAAATTAACTGAACTGAAAAATGTCCGCAGATTGGCATTTAAAGCGCGTTCTTGCCTTTAGCATTCGTGCGACCTGCTCCGTTGCTGCTATGCGGTCATGTCAGGCAGAGCGGTCATTAATTTGATCTCGGCCGACAATCGTCGTGGAGTGTGCCTTTTGAAGGGCGTCAAATGAAAACAAGACTTCCCGTGCTTCACAACGATAATATATTGCTGCCAAATTGTGTGTAGTTTCAATCTCAAGGAAGGAGAAATGCCTTCACGTTTCACCGTCACGTTGCTTCTGCGAGAGACGGAGTACATGGAATGGAGTCAGTTTTAAACTCACTATATTATGCCGGTCAGGCACCACATCGTATTGCATGCACTATCACGCCCAATAAGCCACCACATTAAAGGGCTCTGTGTTGTCGAAAGTTATCCTTATAATTTTTAAGGCGAATGCCTTTAATGGCTCATGCTGTCATGGACAAAATGTGTCCCGCTTTTGCGGCGGTTCTGACTGGCCAAGGTGGGATGACGTCATAGAGGTATCGACCAATCACAGAGCACCACCACAGTATGCGCGAATGCATGCCTTATATGGCCATATGCCAATCAATGATCAATAGCTAATAATGACTAATTAATTAACTAATACTTGCTCAAGTGATTCATTATTAACTAATTATTAACTAATAAATTAGGTAATTAATCAATTACCTACTTATTAACTAACTGACCAATCAATTACATATTTTTTGACTGCTTAATTAATTAAATAATTACTAATTATTGCCAATTTCTAGCAGAATGCGGCACACAGGCTTTCGCCTTTCACTACTTTAGTCGCTAAAGTCCCTGGTAATTTTATTAGCCTCAAATTGCAGAATAGTTTATGTTCTTCGAGCCAGGATGGAACCAGAAATATTTTTATGTGATGATTTTTAATTCTCCGCATGTGCTCGTTTGGGTTACAAGGTTTTATTGGTTCTCCGCAGCCGTTGGTTTCTGCCCTCAGATTACGGACGAAGTTAGTTCCCGGCAGTAGATTAAGAAAATATATGCACTGTTGTAGTCCTCTATGCTTATAGTGGTGCATACTCTCAATCAGGAATAGCCAAAATGCGGAAGGCGCAGGAAGGGAACTACCAGGACAACATTTAATTCTTAGTTTATTTACACCCGGTTCACCTTTTTCTTCTTGCCGGTCTTTTCATATCACCCACCGCGGTTGCTATGTGGCTTTGTTGTTCGAGTACTGACCGGCTACGAGGTCAAAGCCCGGCCACAGGCGCCGCATTTCATTGGAGAAAATGACAGAAAGAACCCGTGCGCTGTACAGTGTCAGTACATATTAAAAAAAAAAAACTGAATTACCTAAAATAATCCGGTGAGCTCCACTACGGCGTCTCTCGAAGCCCAATGCAGACAATAAGTCCCACACGTGACATCATCTTTGGATACATATTAATGAAGCGATCGTTCACCGAAATTGAGGAAAGCAAAGCAAAATCCTTTCAATTTTTGCTTAATTTTGTTTATCATTGGGAAATTAGTACGAATGGATGTAATCCTTTCAAATGAAATAGCGCTATGCATTTATTTCTTGGGCGTTCTTCGTCGAAAAATCGGGGCTTTCCTTGCTTTTTCCACAGAATATTTTCGATGGTGAGCGGTTGGGGGAGGGATAGGGTGCCACTAATTAGCTCCGCACTGCACGTATGGAAACTGAAATATGCACGCAGTTAATAGTTATGTCATTGTGTTCAGTGATAAAATGGTAGTATTAGGCCTCAACAGTAATAAAATAATGTTAGTCGAATATTTAGGGGATTCCGCTAAGGTGGAGTAGATTTGTAATAAGGGAGTAATTACTTGTTGACATGTGTAAGGCAAAGTGAGTACACTTATCGCTGTTCGCACCATTGAATTCTTCCTTTGCCTTGCTGCTTATCCCATTGTCGCGGGATCACATTGCGGCCGCAGTGACCGCATTTCTATCGATACAAAACGCAAAAGGCGCCCGTGTGCTGCGCAATGTTAGAGCAAGTTAAAGAATAGCGCCGCATTTGCACACTGATGAGTAAGATGCGGACACACTCGGATCTACTAGCCAATTTTACCATTACAAACTATCCGCAGCAAAACAGTGAATAGCGATGCCCGAAGCGAAGGAAGGAGCAGCATTAGAAAAAGAAAAGCAAGAACTTACCTTACTGCAGCAAAAACGGAAACATAAGAAACTGAATTATGTTTTCATCTCCTTTCCCAGGAAATGAGGACAAATTGCACTAATATATTCCAACCTAGTGAGACAGGTGTTATTTCAATTTCTGGTACAACACTAGGTCTGGGAAGCGTGCACCACTATGGTGCAACCGGCTGCTAGTCTTACTCTGTTTAATTAAATTCAAATATCAACCATCTTTCAGCACAATAAGACGCTCCCCATGAAAAAAAAAAAAAAATGAAGGAACTCGGTAAAGCTCCTGAAGTATATAGATGTAGAAGGCATAGGCAAAGAAAAACAATATACTCGCACAGGGCGCTTTTTCTGAATACCCAGCTTAATTTCGCCCTCGGAGTCTCCTCCGGCAGCAGTTTCCGCGCTGTGCCGGATCAGCCGACGGGCGATATACAGACGGGATTCTGCTGAGTCCCCGTCTTTCAGTCTGAATAACTTCTCTATCGAGAAAAAGCTCACGGGTCTCAAGCACTTATTCTTGAACAGCCTCATGAGAAAATAAAGTGTACTGAGTTGAAATGTAAATTAAACAGGTATGAAAAGGTGGCAGTACAATAACAACCACTTTAATATTTAGGTCGCCCTGGTCTCTATAAATATGCAAAGCAGAGAGAGCGCTTTGTCGTTTTTTGCGTGCACTGAGTCACGTGCTGCTTTTCAACAGTGATTGGACGTGTCATGTTTTTTAAATGTAGTCTGCATGTGGGAGGACTCGCTTTTTCTGGCTACCTGATTTAATTTAATAGACGGAACTTGTTTACGTTGGTTATTAGTGCACTGGCCATACTTGACGTCCCGAGAAAATGCATACCTTTTTGAAGAGAAGATATTTATAAAGTTAAAATTAAAGAACTCAATGGGTGGAGCGCCGCGAGGCGAAGATCAGATAAATGCCCTTTGCTAAGTGCCATTTTTAACTATCCAAGTATCCACATTCCACTATCCAAGCCGCGCTTTAAGCACGTTGAACGCGGTCGTATAGCCACCACGTTACACGAAAAATGTCTAATTTGAGCTCTGTAGCAGCTTAAAGTCGAAGCTAAATTGAAGCAGGTGGAAGGGGAGGGAGTATACTCCTACAGCTTGCCTGGGGGTCCACTCGAAAGGTTGTTCGAAGTCAGCGCTGCCTCTCACCGCCTCCCCTCAAAAATCTTGAAGTGGACGGAAATATTCCTCGACTATAGTTTCGAATTCATACCACGTCAGTGGTCTTTAGTGTCCTCCTAATATTTGTTCTCATATCTATCGGGCTCTTTTTCAAGAAAAACAAAAATCCAATTTATTCAAAATAAAAACTGGTGAATTATCATAAGCTTTTCAGCATGCTCTACAATTTGCACTGAAGTTTTCGGCGCGAATGCAGAAGCTTAATTCCTTTTTTTTTTTTTTCAGTTTACTAAATCGTTTATCTTACTATACCTGGCACAGTTAACAAGCTGGTTTAATTTTCCTCCACCCATAATGCTGTCGCACATAAATTTTGACCTTGGCAAACGTTTGGTGTAGTGCATAAGACTACGGGAGCGTGTGGTGCATATGAACAATCTTTGCAAGTGCAACGCGAGCATAAACGACGCCATAATGCCCCTGCTGTAGCTTTTGGCGCACGGTTTGTGCGGAATACAATCAAAATCTGCAACGTTGCTGTTAACCTCAGAGGAAACAGCTTTTATGTAACACCCGAAAATTTTCACCTCCTATATAATTTACAGAATGCTGCTCAAAAACACCGGTTGTAGCCCAATGTTCACTTACTCTTCTGTGTCTGTAGTATAGCAGTGTTCCGTAACTATACAGAATATTATCGTGCATGTTCGTAAGGCGCATCCATGGTTGTGACATGATGTCCCTCATAAAGTATTACATATTAAAAAAACAACGATGCATTGCAGACCGGTAGGCTTCCCATCCCCGCCATTACCATGTTTTTTTTTCCCCATAATTACGAGTAAATTGAAAACACTGATATACGAGTAGTGAACGTATAGAAACTTTAACAAATTTATGTTCATGTGTTCATACCAGGTTATGTTGATGCGCGTACCATGCTCAAGAAAGTCTCGATGCTGGCGCATTGCTTCTTAACGAGTGCCCAAAGGTGTAGTTAAGTCGGGCAAAGAAATGTGAAAAGCTAAAAGGGCAGTTAATCCCAGTTGGAAAAAGCTACACAAAAGTTTCCGTTGTTGCGATAGAATTTTTTCGCGGTTTTTGACAGGACACCTGCTGTGACAACACAACTTTCCGTAGTAACGTTTGAATTTTCTGTAGTTACATCAGAAAGGTACTGCAGGACTACAGAAAACAGAAAACTATTACAGAAAAAACTACAGGCCTACAGAAAAGTACCATACATATATAGAAAAATCTGACTTTTACGACAAACTACCGAATATTTTGTCGCATTTTTGACGCGGTTGTGTAGTTTTTTTCGACTGGGATGAAACCTAATTCTTTCAAACGGCCTAAAACAGCGGAGGCGTGGAATAATGAACAATGAAAGCACTTATACAAACGCCTGAGCCGAGCAATGGAATTGTCATTTGCCTGACTGGCCGGATAGGTCCTGACGTCACGGTCTACGTGTCTTGACGCAAGTAATTCTAACAGGGCAAGATAGCCACCTTGACTTTTGACTTCGACATATTTAGTGCGAAAGCACTGCTTCACACCGTCAAACGCAACCAAAGGTGTTGTGGCTCTCATATATCGAGCTCGGGCGAAAATAAAACACTGGAGCGGGCTGAATTGAAACCCAGGAAAGTTCCTCGTGGAAGGCGAGTATGGAACGTAGTAGGTGTTGGCGCAGTGGATCAGTCCGCGTGTTGTTGCTGTTGCTCTTAGAAAAATGGTGCATATACCCGCAAGGGGGATTGGCCATGATCAGGCGGTGATTGCAGTTTTTTTATTGTATTGCATACCTCAGAAATGAGAAATTAAAAAGTTTAGCTACACGACACCCTCGCGCAGAGCTCTCAACATCATCGTCTCCATCAACTTCTAACTGCGCACAAAGGCTTTCGCATGTCCAACTCAGCTTACCTACTACGTTAGAACCCTGTCATATTTCTATACACATACGTATATGAAGAGCAGTTGCTCAAGTAACTTGGTCGAGTTAACCAAAGCACAGAATAGCGTTCTACTACAAGAAAACAGTTTAGAACTTCCTTACTAGAACAGCTCGACCTTACTGAGGGACACAGCTACAGTACAGGGAAGAAAGAAATGCATTAGGTTTCAATACTATTGCTGTTGTGCTTATTTCCTTGCGCATCACGTTGCCTTCAGAAAAACCGACAACGCATTAAAGTAAGTTAAACAGTATTTGCTGTTTATTCTTTTTTCTTCCGTTGGGAAAGGCAGTTATGGTCAAAAGCCCGGACGCTAGCAGTTTCCGCTGCATCCGATGTCATTACAAAAATGGGTCGTTAACAGGAAGAAGAAGTTTTACGAAGTTAGGTGCGAGCATCGCGTTTCCAAAGGAAATTGCGTTGCGTTCGACATTCGAAACACGCCGCATTCAGACGCTTCTGCCGAGAGGCAAAAAAAAAAAAAAAGAAAAATTTATATATATATATATATATATATATATATATATATATATATATATATATATATATATATATATATATATATATATATATACACACACGCCGTTAACGCTGTTGGTTTCTTAGGGCAGAAAAGAAAGTAAAGCGACAGAAAAAAAAAAAAGCTCGTGGTGTCCTTTCTCCCGCATATACGCGATTTGGCCCGTTTCCGGTTCCAGCACGCCCACACAAAAAAGAGAAGTAAAAAAAAAGAGTTCCTTCGATTTCATGTTTTCAACTCGTACTAAAAGAGGCGCCTTATGTAGCGCGACAGACGTGCGCAGAAATGCGTTACTCCCGGGCACCTCTACCGGCTCTGCTCGGTTTGCGGCGAGCGATTTTTTTTTTTTTTTTTTTTCTCCCCGCGGCACCGTGCCTTGCGCTGTCGGCATCTCGGAGCACCCCTGACTTGGTTTTAATCCGCCGTCGACTAAATGCATGGAAGTGGTTTGTTGCGGTCGCGCTTCCGGGTTCGGCGCGTCAAAAACATTTCGTCAGTTCCTCGCCTTGTTCGACGCCGCCCCCGCACGCATGCTGGACCCCGGCGCCGCAGACGCGAAAGCAGATCCGACTGAAGCCCCGATATGCTCGGCTTGTGGCTCACAATTTGTTTTGCTTCGAGGCACGTGTGTGCAAACTTTTTTCTCTCTGCGCCTGTTCCTCTCTTGCAGCGCTGTTTTTGTAGTGTGTGCTCAGTGCTCGGTTATGATCCGCGATGGGCGGCCGCGTGCTTCTGCTGTTTTGTCCTTCGGGAGCAGGCGGCGGAAGCCAAGGTGCCTCCAAAAGTCTCCGCCTTTGGAAAGTGGCGGCGCTCTTTGTGCCCCTTCCCGAGCCGAACCAAAACATTTCGATCTTATGAAAACTGTTCGAAGTGCCTCAGGCGGAAAGAAAAGGAAATGGAACCTGTGCTTGCTGCGGCGTATGCGTGGCCTGATTGAAACTCTTTGTGTAAACAAACCTACGGGCGCGGCGCCAACTGCGTACGATTATAATCGTTTTCGTAGAATTTGCATTCCGGCTTGTCTCCTACTTTTGTTTCCGCTCTTTTAATGTTTGTTTTTAACCTCGCGCGTTAATGCTTTTCTTATCACGCTTTCATCTCATCTCCGTGCTGACTTAATTCCTAGCCCGGCTCCGACGACGAAGTATGCGGGCAGAAAATTTTGGTTCTGCAGACAAAGAAAGAAACGCCACTATGTGAGCGTGAGCATTAGTTAACTGCCATGGGAGCATCACTTAGAGGTCTTGCGGCTGACATGGCTTACTCAAAAAGTTTTATTCAGATTCGTTCAAAATCTAGGTTATATTTCAACTGCGAAACTTCCAGAAGCTCAATCTCGCACCGCACATAGACGTTGCTCTGTGATTTAAACAGCACTTTATTTGTCGATTATGAAACTCCGAGTCTAGAAGCAAAATTTTCGCCGCTATTTCACGTGTTCAGCTGCCAACTCTTTCAACCTCAGAGAGTTCTGAACTAGTGGCAGCCGCGCACCGCTGCAGAGACGCACTGAGTTCTGCGAACCTGGGCTCAACAGCAAGTTTTGCATTAGTAAAATCACGCCGCCGCGACTCTGAGGCGCGTGCGTATCCTCGAGTGCGTGGCGCGCTCACGCACCGCAAGGAAGCACCGCGCACATAATTTACGAGCAGAAAACACGCGTAGTTAACACGCCGCCCCAAGATATTTCCAAGTGTTGCCTCGCCACGACTACGCAGAGACAGAGGGGACGCGGCGCAATTTTCACTCCTCGCGCACTTCACTGCTTCGTTCGAGAACCTGCCTCGCGTTCAGTGTGCACGGTAACAGGTTTCTCGGCTGTTCTGTATTTTTTTACCCCGAGACCTCCTCCAATTAAGGAGCAGCCCCCGTGGAAACGTGTGGCACGCGAGTATTGTTTAGAAGAAACATGTAGGCTGGAAACACCAGCGAGTAACTTCGCAGGCGCGGTTTCTTAGCATACAACTGACAGCAGCAAGAGCATGGTTACAAGTTATTTATTTACAAAGTATATGCCACAAATACGCGTGACTCGACGGCAAATTTTCGTAACGATTAGTCGTTATTTCCGAATTCCGTCCGATGTCGTTTTGTTCGGAAAGTAACTTTAGGCGAGCGTATTTCTGACTTCGCGCGTACAATAGGAGCAATTCGCCCAGATTTCAGGCATTGTTCGCGTGGGGAACGATTCGTTCGCAAGTCGCTTGCTTGCGGAAGTGCTCTAACTTGCGCGCCGATATCAGAGGCTCTCATGGTAGGTGCTTGCTGTGTCGACGTTAGATTAAGAGACCAATAGGTTTCCTAACCAGGTTCACGAATCGGAGAACGAGAAGCAGAAAATAACAAAAAAAATATGGTGGCCATTAGGGGGCCGATACGAATTTGGTGCTCTAGCACTTCGGTGCTCATTTCGGCAGCGGGTTTCACGTATTAATTATCATACAGTAGTAATTAGTTTACCAGACTATGTGAAAGACCAGCCGACATAAAGCTCTGCTTTAAACAAGCCGTGCCTGCGTGGCGTAGGGTTAGTAATGCATATCTGATTCGGAATGCAAGGGTCCCGGTAGGTTCCATCCTCATGCAAAGTGTGCTGCCACCTTGGCAGCTCCTGCCAATTAGGTCATGACATGTAATCTTGCGACTTCGGACCAACATCCACCCAATCAGTGTACAGCAGGATGACACTGGGTCAGCATATTGGGGTCCGGATCCGCCATTTCCACGCCTAGTCTGAGTCGGGACCAATGGCTCCCGCGGAATTCAGTTCTCATCTCAGAAGTGTAGCCCAAGGTACGTGGCCGTGGTTTCAGACAGACAAAGAGACAGACAAACATTGGCAAAATCGTTCAATCGGGTTGTAGTGCTACCCCTTAAAAAGACTGCCAAACGTCAAAACAGTCGGGAAAGCCTCATGACCAACAGTAAAAGAACACAGGGTGCTCTAACAGCGGTCAGCTGGCACATTTCGATTGTCTGTAGGTGACTGGAGGACACAAAATGTCGCTCTAAGGGGCATTCGGCATTACACCAAGGCAACGCTTAACTCAAGGCGGATGGAATCAGTCGACATGCTCCAACCTCGCGCTGACTTCAAATAAATAGCAACGCGAGATATAGCGCCGCCGAAACATTTTAAGCCCGTTCGGCCGAAAAGCCATCGGGTTCGTAGCATATAGTTGTAGTTGTCCGCACCCCGTGTCAAAAATGATCGGGCGCGTGAATAAAATCGTACCATGGTAATTTGCGGTTCTATGGATTGATGATTTATTGATATGTGATGGTCGATGACGAGTTAATGAAATCATTGTAAATAATTGCATGATTAGTTGATGAAATAAAGAATTGAAAAAAAAAATGAGAAATTGAGAATACGGAGGGGAGGGGGGTGTCAAAGGTGTACAAATGCTCAGAATAAAAAAACCGATGCTTGATGCCACTAATTAAAAAGTTAGAGTGCGCAATTGATGAATTGAGTGATTGAAATAATTAAAAAAATAAAATTTGTAAAAAGGAGGCTTCGAACATGTCAGATACCTCAAATGAAAAGAGAACGTTTGCTTATGCAAATTAAAAATATTATTATATTCCATTATTATTATATATTATAGTCCATTATTATATTTTGATTAATATAATAAAGTGTAGAAAATTAATATATTGGAGTAATTGAAAATTAGAAAAAGGCATTGCCAAAATGCTCAGAATTAAAAGCTGGTGCTTCATGATGCTAATTAAAAGATTTAGAGTGCATAAATAAGTGAAACCTTGTTTGCTTGTTTGTTTTGTAGAGTGCAACTTCATAAAGTGACTGGGGCTATGAGGGACGCCGTAGTGGAGGACTCCTGAAATTTCGACCACCTGGGGTTCTTTAACGTGCACTAACATCGCACAGCACACGGGCGCCTTGCTTTTCGCCTCCATCAAAAAGCGGCTGCCGAGGCCGGGATTGGATCCCGCGTCCTTGGGAACAGTAGTCGAGCGCCGTAACCACTGCGCCACCCCGGCGGCAAGTGAACGAAATGAAAAAAAAAAAAAAAAAAGCAGCTTAAGGTTGTCAGATTGCTGAGAATGAATAACCAATGTTTCCTGCTGCTGATTTAGAAAATGTGCAATGTGTAATTGATCAATTATTAAATTCAAATAATTGAAAAAATAAAAAAGAATAAAAAATTGAAAAAGGAAGAATAAAATACCTGTAAAAACGTTCAGAATGAAAAACCAATGCTTGATAATGACAGGTAAAAAAATCTTAGGGTGCGTAATTGATCAAATACCAGAAATAATTAAAAATGAAATATTGGAAAAAGCAGAGTACAAAGGGGTCAAAATGCTCACAATGGAAAGCTAATGTTTGCTGATGGTAAGTACCGGAGTAAAAAAAGAAATAAACAATAAGTTTAAAGCATAAAACAGTCAAAAAACATTGCCTGTGTGTGTGAAACGCTATTTTTTCACACTTAATGGCGAGTCCCACGGCGTAGCATCGTGCGCGAACAGCGCGTTTCGCTCAACGCGCACTGGGACCAATCAAGTTTCAAGAAGCGGCGTCCGAGTGGTAAGCTCGGACAGCGCTTCTGCACTGGTAAGGTAACATCATCGCCCGGTAAGCTATAGGAAAAAAATATATATATATAAAACAAATAAAAATTAAAGAAAGCGCAAAAACATAATAAATATAATAATAATAATTGGTTCACAGGAAGGGAAAGGCGCAGTATTTGTCACACTTGCTTCTATGGACACCTGAACCGCGCCGTACGGGAAGGGAGGAAGGTGGGAGTGAAAGTGGCAAGAGAGAAAGGGGAGCCGTAGTGGAGGGCTACGGAGTAATTTCGACCACCTGGGGATCTTCCAACGCGCGCTGACATCACGCAGCACACGGACGCCCTTCGTTTCGCCTCCATGGAAACGCAGCCGCCGAGGTCGGGGTCGAAACCGGGTGCTCCGGCACAGTAGTCGGGCGTCTTACCACCGCACCACCCCGGCGGGGCGCAAAAACATCGTCCGAGAGCGTTTGCTATATCGCCATACCCTTAATGGCGAAGCTTAAGTGTCTCCATATTTTTTTCGCATCCGAACGAGATGTAGCAGATTTTGGTAACGCTCTGAAGTGAAGAGAGTAAGACTGCAGCATGTTAGTAGATTGAAACGGCGATCCAGACTAGAGTTGACAGTCGCGTTTGATACGTGAGGCGCTATACGTCTTTTTTTTTTTCTCTCTCTCTCTCTCTACAGTTATTCACCAGTACGTCCCATAGGACTTCGTTGTTAAATACCTACGCTTTAAAAAAATATTTTCTATTTATTTTGGAGTGTAGCGTAGTTAGCGCACTTTTCAGTATTATCATTCGCGATAAGTGTCAGCGTTGTAAAGTACAAAGCTGGACAAGCTCCAAGTTTTGTTGCGAAATGCAATTGTTACGTCATTAAAGGAAGTCATTCAGAACGTATTGAATTAAATGAGGTAAGCAAACCAGCAAATAACAGTGAGTGCCGTATTCGTGTTGTGTTCGCAATTGAGCACCTTATTTGCACATACAACTGTCGATTTTCAATACGCTTCACAAGTCGATAATTTCTTGCTTGTGTATGCTAAAAATACCTGAGAATAAATGAATAAAGAGACAATATTTTTCACAATATTACGGCTATGCTTGGAGTAAGTAACGCCCACAAGCTTTCTAGGATTTTTTTTTTTTTTTTTTTGCGCACCTAATGATTTATTCCTTCCTCCCTTATTCAATAAAGTGCAGATAGCTGATGGTGGCTTCAGCCAACAAGCTAGCTCCTGAGGAAAAAATATCTAAAAAAGCCTAAACACGAAAAACACTAGAAATAATGCGCGAGCATAAACCTCATTTTTTCCCCAAATTAAGCCCGTGTATTCTTAAATTAAGTGTAGTGTGCCCTGGTCCAGTGAAAGGATGAAACCTACTGTAGAGGAAAGGCGTCTTAAACACTGTATATGTGCAGCAGGCGATGCATGCAATTGGAATTAGTACTTCAAGTGCATTCAGTTAGTAAAAACACATCTTTAATGAATACGGTTGTGTACATTTTTCCCTGTAGTTTAATTGTTACTGGGCATGCTGCGAAGGCAAAAGAAAACTAAATGAAAATACAAGTACCCTATTTACACCCCTAAAGACACAGTGGGCAGCAGTCGGAGTCACTGAAAAACAAAGTAAACCGTCAGGAATCATTTAAAAGAAGCAAATACAGGTTATTAGCTTTTGAAGAAATGGCATCAATCATTATATACTAAAAGCGCAAAATCTATGATGCTTATTACAATGCTCTACCAAGGCTTTTTTATTTATTGAAAAATTCTGCACGTGCATCATCTGTCCGCACAAGTGCCTTTCAGCACTTTGCGAAGATTTCACTGCTGCCCCTACCAAAAAGCTATGAGATGTCAGTAATATCATACATGGGTTCTCATACTGAACTCGTATAAATCTCATATCATTTCATACAAATATATTCAGCTTGTGAGAAATATATGAGATTGTATGACATTTGTATCAGTTTAGTATGAGAAATTTCTATGAGGTTATTATGACTCATAGAGTTTTTTTCACTAGGGGCTTGTAGAAACTTTGACGCGCAGCATGCGTCGCGAATAGAATCGTATATGTTGTGCGCACGTGCGCGAAACATGATTCAGTTGAGGGCGAGACCTCTGGCGCCAAACTTTACCAAAAGTTATAAAACGCACCAAGACATTCAAAGACTGAGGCACGAACATAGGAAACACCAGGAAGCTGCGGAAGCGGAGAGCAAGGTTCTTCAAAAGAGTCGGCATGAGCCGTGGAGTGCCGGCGGCAAACACCCAGTGCTCAGGTTTAGGCCCAACAAGTCCGTACTACCGCACTATAAGCTTTAACTGACGAAGACCTGCCACTTTGATGGGTTTACCGGATTTCGCCGTGGACAATACCAGAGTTTGTGACCCAGGGAACATATAGATTCGGTTGTCAGATGACATTTTGTGTAAATAAGGCGGAGTTTCGTTATTTGCAGGAGTTTCTTGCGGAGTCTTGCTGCATCATAAAATCATAAAACCGATGTTTTCAAAGCTACCAAACAATTTTTTGCGCTATATCGGTTGTCCTAGCTAAAGGCATATGTATATATATATATATATATATATATATATATATATATATATATATATATATATATATATATATATATGTATATATTTACACACAGAAACGGCCTCGTTTCTGACTTCTTTTAATATTGCGAATTCTCGCGTCTTGCAGTGCGTTATAGACCTAGGGCTAATCATTTTTGGGCAATACAGCAGCCTATAACGCATTATTTACGCCTTGGAGCATTCAGGCGCGAAATGCCTGAAATTGGCCAAGACAGTGGACGCACCATTTGTGTCAAGGTAATCAGGCAATGGTTTTATTTCTGAGCCACCTACCGCAGCACTCGTGGAAACGCTTAAGCGGTAACTTTGCGCATGGTCTTTTTGGCGTCACCTTTGGGGGCCTTTATTCTTCAAAGAAACGTACAATCAAGCTCCATTGTTCGACTAAGAAGCAAAGCCACTTCCCTATGGTGCCCTTTGGCAAAGATGGTACGCGCGTATCAAAACGCGACTTTGGCCCCGCCGCGGTGGCGCACTGGTTAAGCGCTCGACTGCTGTACTTAAGGACGTGGGGTCGAATAAAAGCAAAAAAAAAAAAAATGACAAGGAAGAACAGCAGTCGGTATTAATACAAATGCGAACAGTAGTATGGCTGGCACAAATAAGCAACTTACAACAATATAAGAATACAAATTAATAGCTACAGGCACAGACGTATGAGCAAAATATATAAGCACACTAATATACCACGTGATCGCAATAAATTCATACGTGTGGCACCTACAAGGAGGTACATATACAGTAACGAGTACCAATATGTATTAGTCGTTAGTAGCAAGCATAAAACATTGCAAGTCTAAAACCCGTAAAAGTCTTTGCTGGCAAAGGAGCGTGTCATTTCTTGGAAAACAACAGTTCGCTATATGCCAGCTAAGACCTGCTTATAAAAGCATTCAGAAGTTGTAGCGGGAACTGGAGGCATGAGGCACCCCATGTAAAACTGATTCTAAGCAATCGTCGCGTTGAAGGTATCAAAATCAAGGGCCACTTTCTGCGGTCTTATGTAGCTAGTCAAACCGTCAGTAAGTTGGTGATGCACTGCTGACTTCTTTTTATTATTTTTTGTTGACATGAAAGACTCATCAATCCGATTTCCACTTGTTCAATAATGATGATAAGTTAATCTTAATTACGATTTTTGCTACCGCTGGAATACAGGTAGGAAAGAATTCCCGTAACCCCACTGCCGAGTGTAGACTCGCACAAATATATCTGCAATATGCAGATTACGTATAAATACTTCCGTGTATTAATCGTGCCTAAACTACAGTGATGCCAACGGCCCCGCTGAACTGAGATCGCAAAGAAAAATTTCCTTCCGACGCATGCTGACGGCTTTGAACCTTGTAGCGATGAAATTTAATCGGTACCTATAGGCCAACCCTGTCCGATTTTTTATTTGGTGATAACTTGTAATACAAAGGAGAAAAGAAAAAAAAAAGGTCTGAAAAACACATGCGGTACCTGTTACGAAGAAGACATATGTGTCCCAACATGAGAGGCTTGCAAACCTTGAAAGTTACGGGAGTTGAGGCAATCCCTTTTATCCCGCGTCTACACCGAGCGCGCTGCCCCGGGCAAGTCAACAAGTGGCCAGTAAAGAGAACCTCCGTGAGAGCACAAACTTTTTGTCCAGGCAACAAATAAACGCTGCATTGTTTTTTTTTTTTTTTTTTTTTTTTTTTTTTTTTTTTTTTTTTCCTGGTTCATCTATATACGACCTGTCAGATTTAGGGACTGCTCTCGTGTCCAAATACTTGTACGTTCACTGCAAAAATATGCATGTCATTGCGTAACAGCTGGAAATACCGAACGTCCGCTGAAAGTGACGGCCGCTGCTGACAGCTGCTGCGAAAGATAAAACGTCTATTTTTTTTTTTCTTTCGGCGTTTCAAGTGCCAGCACAGTATCTGTAGAGCCGCCAACAGCTGCTCCACCCTCTCATTGTTTCCGTTTCTGAACCGTGGACACCTTGACAAAGGAAGATGCGACTTGACTTCAACTGATATAAGCTCGATCTCGAAGTCAATGTGGTCGCCGCGAGTGCGACTCGAAAGACATGCAGGTGCCACAATCGGTTCCGCGTATGCATTGTAGGCAGCAAGCCTCCGTCCGGCGTTCAACGCCCGCTGTCCGTCCACGCTGTCCGCGTGGGACACGCAGATACGAGCAGCGCGCGTTGATGAGGCCCTCGGCGCCGTGACACGCCGTGCACGCGCATCGCCTCTTACCAGTAGTGGAGTCTTCAACTGGAGCCGCGGCGGAGGAGTGGGTTTCTTTCCCCTTGGCGCGCTTAGCAGCGGGACCGCGTGGCCGGGCCGCGCTGAGTGGTGGGCATCACGAGCCGGCTGTCGGGAGCGGCGTGCTGCGGCGCGAGCAGAGTTCGAAGTGCCGGTGGCGCTGGCGCTCTGCGCGGACCCCACGGCGGACATCGATCTCGAGCGGGCCCGTCCACCAATGGGAGCGGACCGCGCGGCGCCCGAACACGGTGCCTGGTGCCACGCTGAACACTCTTCTTTGAGAGGGGGGCGCCAACCCTGGCCGGCCCGCGTCCCGGCAAACTTCTCGAGGGCGATCTACCAGGCGATCTACCGCCCAAAGGACTGCAGCGCCCTCGCATCTCCAATCGCGAATGTTAATTGAAAAGTGACGTGTACACCGAAAAAGTTAGCCCCAAGAAACAAACGTCCCTGAGAGATTGCAGGTCGATCTTCACTCGCATTTACGCTACCTGTGGCAGGACCCTGACCTGAAGAAGCCATTGCCTATTGGGCACTGTTAACTAGTTACTGTTGGTACTTTGTAAGTGGAATGGTTGCTGCTTAGAGAAGACGCATCGAGAACAGATTTGCAGAGTCAGGGGAGACCGAACAGCAGAATATTGGCACCGCATAGGTGTATCTGATTTTAAACATGACATGCCCGCAGCCGTACCGAACCTGCGGCGTGACTAAATATCAAAATGCACAGTGCGAGGAGAGGCGGGAAATAAACCGCAGGGAAAAGGGCAGATACATCCATTGTAGTCCTGGTTGGCTGCCCTATTATGTAAGAAAGGGAGAAAAATATCAAACACAGAAGGAGACAGCGAAGTGCACCTGCATGCTATATAGCTCACGACAGAGCCAGCTGAAACACGTCTGTGAGAATTAGAGACGATGACAGCTGGTCGACGATCGATAAGAATACAAGGCCGCTTTTCCGAGACAACTAGGGAAGTGCACATAAAGAAACCTTCCTAATTCAATAGAGGGATAGTAGTAGGAGAGACTTCCGTGTCCCGGTGCTTGGGGGGGGGGGGGGGGGGGGGAGGACATCAGTGCTAAAAGCACGATGAAAGAGAAGGTTCGAGAGTCCCACACATGATTCGAACTATAAACGGATATATACAGCGTCTTACCAAGGTTTCTCTATCTTCTGTGCTGTAGCAGATCGCTTGCTGGTATTTTTTTTTTTCGTTTAATGCCCCACTTTAAAGGGCGCAGAAGCATCGCTCTGCTGGTCTCGTGGATTAAAAAGCAACTACGGACTTCAGTGAAGATTTTAACGCGGTGACGTTAAACCTCCGATTGAATCCAGAACCCCGCGTCGTCACTGCGGCAGTCTCCAGAAAAAAAACCACGTCACGAGCGGGTGTCTGAAGTAAAAATAACTGAAAAGAAGGCAGGCAGTGTGAATTAAAGGTCGCCACATTTTTTCGAATTAACTTCATAAGCAGAAGTGTAGGAAAACTGATGGGCTCGTTTCGTATACGTACAAAGGGAGCCAACATTCACTGATACCAAGGAAGAATGTGTGTGTGTGTGTGTGTGTGTGTGTGTGTGTGTGTGTGTGTGTGTGTGTGTGTGTGTGTGTGTGTGTGTGTGTGTGTGTGTGTGTGTGTGTGTGTGTGTGTGTGTGTGTGTGTGTGTGTGTGTGTGTGTGTGTGTGTGTGCGTGTGTGTATGTGTGTGTGTGTGTGTGTGTGTGTGTGTGTGTGTGTGTGTGTGTGTGTGTGTGTGTGTGTGTGTGTGTGTGTGTGTGTGTGTGTGTGTGTGTGTGTGTGTGTGTGTGTGTGTGTGTGTGTGTGTGTGTGTGTGTGTGTGTGTGTGTGTGTGTGTGTGTGTGTGTGTGTGTGTGTGTGTGTGCGCGCGCGTGCGTGCGTGCGCGTGCGTGCGTGCGTGCGCGTGCGTGCGTGCGAGCGAGCGCGCGGGCTGTTTTCATATTGATGCAGCCGCGGCGTTACGTCACCCTGCCTCGGTGCCAGCTGAGGTGCCCGCCGGTCGGCATGGACAGCTGGACGGAGACGGCGTCGCAGTCGTCAGGAGGCACAACACCATCGCTGCCCGCATCGAGCCCATGGTGGCTAGTCGCGCTATACCTGCCCCGGTGCCACTTGGGCGCCCTCCAGTCGGCATGGACAGCTGGATGTAGACTGCGTCGGATGATGATGATGATGATAAACTCTTTATTTACTCCCAAAGAAGGGGAACCAGCCGAAAGACTGGTTGCACTGCTTAGAGAAGGTCAGCAGGGATCCCTTGGGACTCTGCGGCCTCCAATGCGCGCAAAATGAGCTGGCGCTGTTGGGCGAGCTCGGTGGTACGCAAGAGGGACTCCCACGCATCCATTGTAGCTGTATTGTCTGCGTTGTGTCGTATACATGTCCACACCATGTGAATGAATGTGGCCGGTGGTGAGCAGTGTTTGCAGCTAGGTGCAATAAGATTTGGGAAAATTTTGCTATATAGACATGGGTTTGGAAAGGTTCCTGTTTGTATTTTGCGCCAATGGACGGCCTCGCGCCGGGATAGTTCCCGGTGTGCTGGGGGGTATAGACACCGTTAGAGCCGATAATGCTGGAGGATGTCCGTGTATGTAACAAGGCGTGAATGAGTGCCCTGGGGAGTGTCAGAGGAAGCGGCAGGCTGAGGAGGGTGCTCCCTGCATCGAAGTTACGAATTGACTGTTGGGAATCGCTAACGACTACTTTGGTGGAGGGGTCGGTCAGAGCTAACGCGATGGCAACCTCTTCCGCGGTGGTAACAGTTGCGGCGTTGAGGACGCTGCAGGCATTTTGCCAGTTTCGGTGTGGTGCCAATGCAACAGCAACCATAGCGGGGCGACGGGGGTGGTGGGAGGCATCTGTGTATGTAACGTCGGGGCGACCGGTAAAACGTTTGTGGAGTTGCCGGGCTCAGTCGGCTCTGCGCTCTGTATGATACTCTGGATGCATACGTTTGGGAAGCGGAGGTATACGAAGACTGAGTCTCTGCTCAGGCGTGACGTGAGGTCCATATACGTAGAAGTCGCCCTCAGAGGAGTGATTCCTACCTGGCTCAGTACTGCACGGCCGGCATGTGTCAGCGAGAGGCGCTCATATTGGGAAGTTAGAGTCGCTTCAATCAGCTCGTCGACTGTGTTGGAGATCCCGAGGGTCATCAGTTTGGTGGTGGAAGTGGACATGGGTAGACCCAATGCTGTCTTGTATGCCTTGCGCAGTGATGCATCCAGTCGCTCCCGATCTGTTCGCGTGAGGCGAAGGTAAGGGGAAACGTAGGCAATGCGCGTACAAACGAAGGCTTGTACGAGGCGCAAAAGGTTGGATTCGCGCATGCCCTTATGCTTGTTGGCGACTCTCTTGAGCAGGCGGCTGATCTGGATTACAGATTGATCTATTCGCCGAAGAGTAGTGGCGTTTCCTCCATTATCTTGTAGATGAAGGCCCAGGATACGGATTCGGAGTCAGCGGGAGGCTCAAAACCATCGTTGCCTGCAGCCAGCCCATTGATGGCTTTTCGCACCGTCGTCGCGAAAGCCCCTTCTTGGAGCTGGCTCGACTCCTGCGTCCAGCAACCGGCCCGGCGGCTGATCCCACGGTGCGCTCATTTTACTTCCACCGCACGGAGCTGCTCAAGCCATGCGGGAAGGCCTCGCGCGCCACTCGTGTAATGTGGACGCACCGTGGTCGCCGGTGGGAATGTGAAAGAACACCAGGGCGAATGACTTTGGGCAGCCTAGTATGGCCGCGCCAATGAGGTGCAGGCGCTCGTTCGTGCCGACGGCGACCTCCTGCTTAATCTTCGTTGTGGTTGCAAGGCGACCGCTTCCCTCAGGACGGTCAATGTGAGGAGTGGTCACGTGTTTTGTAGTTTGACGGAACGTGCGGCCAATTGTAAATACGCACGCCGCCTTGATGCCGGCTGCTGAGCAGCTCCTTCCCACTGTACCCAGAGTCTAGCACGAAGCCGACTTTCTGAGCTTCGGTCGGAACTGGCCCTGAATGGGCCCTGTGGATGATATAGTCTAGCTTCAGCCTGCGTTTTTTTTTTAGATATATGATACTTGCTATCAAACCTGTCACTCTATTTTCTTGGCTGGTTGAATAAACCACTGAGAGCCAGTGATGGCCTATCCTGAGCTGGATGGCAACCCTTTTCTGTGAGCTGCGATTCAATGTTACGCCATTTTGATTTTTTTTTTTTTTTTTTTTTTTGCTGGAAAAAAGAAGACGCGGATGTGTTCGCTTGCAGCTACGTAGTATTTCGATGAGAACTGACCTACACTGCTCTTTTTAGCGCGGCAGCCTTAAAGGTCCCGTTCTCAACAAAACCTGGCATCCGCGCTTGCGTTGAAGTTAACGAAAAACCACGGGAATGGCTCCGGAAGGTGGTGGCTGGCATGGCCGACCACTGATTGGACGTAGGGTTGTTTGAGGTCACGTGACCAGATGACGCGGCTGGTATGGCAGGTGTTGCCAACTCGGGCCTCTCCTTTCAGATGGAGGATGAGATGCGAACACATGCTGTTCCTTGGTTACACAGGCACCACGTTCGTACGGCTCGGTTAATGGGGCGTCATATCCATGTCGGATGCACTTTCGCTAATCACGGTATGACAGACGGTATGTTTCAGATATTAGAGAACTATGTTAAGGGATTGCGAATCGGAGTTGTAGCGAAGTCCGTGTACGTGAACAAGGACACTTAAGGAAAGTTGGTAAACTGGAGCCATTACCTTTATCGTGTCATATCCTTAAAGGCGGAGCTTAACTGTACCTCTAAATTTATTTAATGCGATGCGGGTTTGCAAGAACTATAGTAAAGCTCGCATCACCCTCTGCTTGCAGATTTTCCGCCATGTTACGAACCTCGTTAACCGATTGCTCTACGCTGTCTGCAAACGCTCAGGCGAATTTGAATTTGAAACTCTCTTCGCAGCGTCTGCTGTCACCAAACCAATGACGCCGGCTGCATTTGAAGTGCCTTCCGAACAAAATAAGGGTCACTTACTTGTCTATAGAAAAAAAGGAGTTTTTAAAACAAGTATCAATCATGAAAGCAAGCATCACGCATTATTTGTTTCTTTTACCCCCCTCCCCTTCCCCCCTTGTAACGCCAGATAATGAAGCTATGGATACTATGATAAATAAATGAATTGATTGCATGGTGAAGTACCCTGGTCATAAAATGCTGCCTTGTGCTTGAAGGTTTTCTTTATTGTTCGAAGCGGTGAAATGTTTTTCTTTCTCCTTGCCAAGAAAGCTTCGGCTGAGGTCACTAGATGTTTTCCTCCTTAAAAAAAAAAAAAAAAAAAAAAGAAGAAGAAGCAGACCATTGAAATTCGCTTAAATAATCTACAAGCAGTGTCTGCAAAATCAACGTTTATAAAAACATTATTGGCATGCATTTACTCGAGTGTCACTGCGCAGCACGTGATCCTGTAAAAACATTAACTGTTTTACTACTAAGGTAATTACTAAACTTGCAACAGCATTATCGCGCCTATATTAGGTCGTATTAATTCCGGCCCCTTTAACCGATTGCGTAATTACTCTTCAGGCGAAGCTTGGACGTCCGCTAATTTTTACAAAGCTTTCCTCTCTTCATAGCAATTATAAAGAGGATAAATATTGTGAGCAATCTACAAACTTAAAGAGAATGACGTAAATTAAGCTTCATGAAAAGAGAAGATGAGCTGCAGAGAAAAGTTTTGTCAATATAAACGTCTGAATAAATGTCGCCGTTTCTTTTTTGGAACGAGAGCTACATTGGCCACAGTCTCGCCATTTCGCCGTGCCTCTCCGTGCCTGTCCGAAGAGCGAAGAAAGAAGTCGTGGGAGGCGGTATCTGGCAGCTGACATTGCCGAGCTCTAACTGGACGTAGAGCTTCCTGACATTACGTTTGGCAGGAGTCGCCCACTCGGGCCTCTCCTTTCATATGGGAGTGGGATATCAGAATCAGCCTGGCGGGACCCTTGCAATCAAGTTATCCCTAGGCCACGTATAGGCACGTTCAAACGGCGCGCTCGGTTAAAGCGGGGCTTTATATGTTGGCTTTATATGTTGGCTTTATATGTTGGCTTTATATGTTGGCTTTATATGTTGGCTTTATATGTTGGCTTTATATGTTGGCTTTATATGTTGGCTTTATATGTTGGCTTTATATGTTGGCTTTATATGTTGGCTTTATATGTTGGCTTTATATGTTGGCTTTATATGTTGGCTTTATATGTTGGCTTTATATGTTGGCTTTATATGTTGGCTTTATATGTTGGCTTTATATGTTGGCTTTATATGTTGGCTTTATATGTTGGCTTTATATGTTGGCTTTATATGTTGGCTGGTAGCTGACGCTGTCGCGTCATCGCGAAGGTGCGAGTGAAAACAGATAGAAAGAGGTACCGTAGTGAAGGGTTTCGGACCACCGCGCGATAGAGGCTTTCGCCTCATCGCACTCTAGTGGTCAAAAGTGCCTCCTATGGCATAAGTAAAGCTGAAACCATAGAGTAAATTGCTACGTGCAAAAGCCTTGTATTTACTTTCAAGCCGAACCTAAGCGTGGCCATGCAGATAGCTCTCGCGTAACTCCAGGTTTGCCCACAAGCTAAACCGCAGCCAATTTAAAAAAAAAAAAAAAAAATGTCATTGCAACCTCTACAAGACTCAGTACTGAACCACAAATATCCCTTAAATTCGCGCTTATTTTCTATCTGGGCTTGTAGCCGAATATCTTTGATCGGACAACATTCTACAAAATAATTTGCGATGCCTGAGGTGTCAGCGCTGCTACTATTGCGCCATCCAATGTTTGGAGCACACAGCAAACGCAGGCAGCCTCCACCACACAAGTGTCAGCTTCAGCGTAGCTCTCTCCGTTTCCCGATTCTATTGCCGTGATATCAGTAAGATAATTAAAAAAAAAAGAGTCCCACAACTTCCCCTCCCCAGTTAGATTTCGTTTTAAAATTTCCTACACATTTATTTCTTCTTTCATTTGTTTTCATTCAATGCAAGCCATAGCGAGTATCGCAGTGAAGGCATTTTAGTGCCAGGATAAAAAGAAGTGGTGTACGCCTCCTCAGGAGAATGACAAGAAAGCAATAGTGGTTCCAGTTTGCCGGTTCCTGTAGCGGAACCACGTTCGGGCACAGGCACTTTACTACTCACCTAATCAATAAACATTTAATTTCACCACTATTATCCAACCAATATACTCATTTGCATACAGTCGTAAGCTACCCCATCTACGAGCCAGCACCCTACACACAGTTATAAAGCCTCGGTTTAATCAAGCCATACAAAACAGCGTGTCTTACTCAGAATCCATTTTAGTGCTGTCGCATTAAATGTACAGAAATTGATGCAACGCACCGAGTGAGACCAAGGAAGAAAAGAATGAAGAGCTCGTTTCACCCCGAGCCACGCGGAACGCGCTCATTCGAACAACGCTCGGCGCTGGTCACCCAGACGTTACGCTGCTGGAACAACTTGCTGCAATCACCCTGTCCTTCCCTGACTGTCCTCGCGCCTGCCTGCCTGCCTCAACGCTAGACGCTACGGACCGAAAACGCTCCATGCTCGTCCCTCAGCCAGGCGACGCTGTAATGTTTCGCTTGGGGTGTTCACGGGATCCGGCGGTGCCAGCGTTCTTCAAAGATGGCGACGCCTACGTTTCACGGACTTCCTGGCTTCTTCCAGCAGGAGCCCGGCGCGACTCTCGAGCCAACAGTTCTGAACACGGGCTAGCAGCACCTAATTTCCTGGGAGTCGGCGTTGGATCCCCTATTCATTATTAATATAAACAGCGCGAACACGAAGACAAAGGACGAGATAAAAGAAAGACACAGTACAAGCGCTGACTCACAACTATGCCTAAGCCCTTTACTCCAAGGCCCCGAAAAAACAAACATGAAGAAAACGAAACAGTCACGTGAAACAACCCCTGGGTTCACCTGCTGCACAAAAAATCACACAAAAAAAAACCTCTTTGCAGAAGCCAACACATTTCCTCAAAGAACACAACCCAAGAAAATGTGTTGGCTTCAGCATGGATGTCAAGGATTTGTATTATAGCCTCCCCCATGACTGCCTCCTTAAGCGTGTTCAAATGTGCATTACTGAAGACAATAATGAATGTGACTTCATTGACGCCTCAGGTGTAAGTGTTGGAAGTTTCCTTGAACTTTTGAGGTTCTACCTGGAGTCCACCTTCATAGGCTGGAAGAACAAGCTGTATACGCAGAAGGCTGGAGTATGCATTGGGTCGAGTGTTGCACCGGTCTTGAGTGACATCTTCTTAATGTACGTGGACAGACACCTGAAGGATAACTTGGAGGGCTTACATTATTCCACCTTCAGGTATGTGGACGACTTTTTAGTATTCACAGACCGTGAAGGATTCAATCAACGAATGAAGGAGATTATGGATGTTTTTACTGAGTGTGGATCCGGGCTGGAATTTACTGTTGAAGAACCAGTGGACGATCGGTTACAGTATTTAGATCTATTGATTCAATTCGGTGATGATCATGTTTGTTGGCAATACAACCCGAGATCGATGATGCCGTTGCTAAGCTCCAATTCGGGGCATTCCAAATTAGTGAAGATTGGGATGATCAACACATGCTTATTAAATGCGTTGAAGAAATCTTGTTACCACGGCATGGGCAAGAGTTTTGAAAGACAAGTGACAAGAATTGCAAAGGCCGGTTATCGGCAGTCGGTTATTATTGAGGCCAGTTGCCGGGTGCTGAAGAGCCTTAAAAGAACGCACAGACTGAAATCCCTGCCCAGCATGGGTGAGAGGAAGAGGAAGGTTGCAGTGGTACCGTATGTGCACAGAATTTCGCATGGCCTCAAAAATGTAGGCAAGAGGTATAGTGTTGACGTCGCATTGACCGCCCCGCTCAAGATGAAGAGGATCTGCCCGGCTATTCAAAGGGAAAGAGAAGCGAAGCGAAGAAGCAAGAATGTGGGGTGAAACATAGAAACCCATATGTTGGATGCAAGACAGGTGTTGTGTACAGGCTTCCACTCTCTTGTGGAGCCAGTTATATAGGACAAACAGGACAATGTATTAATGGAGACTACAGGAACACCGGAACAACTTGGAAAGTAGAAAGGACAAAACGTTTCTGGTATCACATTGCCATTCATGTGAAATAATGAAGAAGGAGAAGAAGAAGTGTACTCCTAAGTTTGACAGTGTTAGGATTTTGTATCGCCACAAAGAGATGATGACGAGAGAGATAGTGGAATCATATTTTATTTCAACGGACAATAAGTGTGTCAGCAAGACTTCTCTTTTAAGCAAAGAGGTGTCTTTTTTAAGTGATTTTTTGTGCAGCAGGTGAACCCAGGGGTTGTTTCACGTGACTGTTTCGTTTTCTTCATGTTTGTTTTTTCGGGGCCTTGGAGTAAATGGCTTAGGCATAGTTGTGAGTCAGCGCTTGTACTGTGGCTTTCTTTTACCTTGTCCTTTGTCTTCGTGTTCGCGCTGTTTATATTAGTAATCAATAAGTACCAACTCGCCCAACAAAGTATCTTGGTTGGATCCCCTGCTGCAATGGAATACGAGTCTGGCCTGCAGCGCCATCGTGGTGCATGCGACTACCTTGCGCAGCTGGTTGTCAACCACACCACCGTTCGACTCCAACATCCGGCGACAAAGACCGCTGTTCCCATCTTAATGCACCTGCGGCGTTTACGTCACCCTGCCTCGGGGCCACCTGAGGAGTCCGCCGGTCGGCATGGACAGCTGGACGGTGACGGCGTCGGAGTCGGCGGCAGGCACAAGACCATCGTTGCCCGCAGCCAGCCCATGGTGGCTGGTCGGACCGTCATCGTGAAAGCCACTTCTTGGAGCTGGCCCGACTCCTCCGTCAAGCCACCAACCCTGCGGCCAATTCCACGGTGCTCCCGTTCCGATTTCGCCACCAAGGTCCGGAGCTGCTGAAGGCGCGCCGTGGTCGCTGGTGGAAAAGAAGGGCGGATGACGCTGGGCGGTTAATGGGTACAATCGTATGAAGATGATGACAACATACACGGAGCGTCGTGAACCTCTAGTAACTTGCCCATACAATCCAGTTCATCAGGTGAAGAAGGGAAGGTTCCAGATACACATCAGCAAGTGCCGAAAGTCGTATCCTGAGAAAGACTCACTGTCCATTTTCGGCGGAGCATGTGTTTCCTGCACGAACGAGCGTTCGTGCTGACGGCGAGCGCCTGCCTAATATTTGTTGTGGTCGCAAGACGACCTCTTCTTCTTCCCGACACGAAGCTGACTTCCTAGAGTTCAGTCGAAGAAGATGAAGGCCTCGTCTGGATGAATATAATCCAACTTCAACCGGCCATTTTGTTTCTAATAAAAACAGCAATTACTGTTAAACAGCTGTCTCTATAATTTTAGCATGGTAACCAAACTTCTCAGAGCCTATTGTGGTCTATCGTGGGCAGTATTACAAATTAATTGGTATGCGCCCTTCACTCTGAGTTGCGAGCCAGTGTTACGATGGCACCATTTCTTCTCGCGGAAAAAAAAAAAAACTTTAATGCGATGCGGACTTGCAGAAATATGTAGCAATATATTCACAGCAGTCTGTGCTGTTGCTGTTGCTGTTGTTGTTGACCAAATAACATATATGGCACATACCCGCATATAGGATCGGCCAAAAATTAGGCAGCAAAGAATGTTTTTGAAGTATGCTTACATGTAAAAAAAAAAAAAGAATATGATTGGAGGGTACAGGAAAAGAGTAGAAAAGATGAAATAAATGAAATGAAAAATGGAAAGCCATAACGCACACGGGAGATTGACACTGGTATTTGTAGAACAAGGGTTGTTAGAAAAATTTAGCAAGGCAGACGATTTGATTCCAAGTAAAAAATTTCGCATGACGGTAAAAACAGTCTTGTGACTGTGTCCAAGGAAGGTGGCGCCAAGTGATAATAATATCGTTCTACTTAAACTAAGACCAAGCTGTCGCAACGGCTTTTCCATCAACTGTCTTCTCAACGTAGTGAATCGGCGGCAAAACAATGAAAAAAAAATGATCTAATGATTCCTGTTCACCACAAAATGCGCAGGCTGGAAAAAGTTCCAAACTAGACCTGTGAAGATAGAAATTTAGAGGTGGGATACGACAGTGCAGCCTTGTTAGAGAATTCCTAAGTTGCGGTGAATCGCACAATTTCCTATACCAAGAATATTTGAGATGCAGATAGTAGTTAGATCTTAAAAGATGTCCAGTTTGCATGTTTAATAAAATGTTTCTCCGAAACCTCACTGCGACGATATACGCAGGCGCCGGAAGGAATGGTAATACGAGGGCCCCTAAGGGACGCTTTTTCCAAGCTATCAGCATATTCATTTAAAGTCACATTGCTGTGACCTGGTACCCATGCCATGTGTACAAGTCTCAAATGTCGAGAGATCAGGGAGAAGAAAGTTTTTACAAATTTCAGAATGCACTGAAGAAGAGACGGATGAGCACAATGGGGGATAGAGAGTCGGTAACTACAGTCCCTACAGAAAAAGAGGAGTCTAGTTTTCGCAGAGCAAGTAGCACAGTCAGAAACTCCGCTTGAAACATTGGGGTGAAGTCCGGAAGACGCACAGTAAAAGACCAGTCTAAATGCGGACAATATATACCCTCACCTGCCTTTTCATTACACTGAGATGCGTCGGTTACAATTTCTAAACTTGCAGAAAGGCTTCTTAAACGATCTTCTAATAATCAGTTTAGAATAACAGATGATAAATATTTAACATTGTTCAGGAAAATGTCGTCAAAGACAATTTCAACAGAAGACCCACTGCAGTGGTTTGCATGGGAAGATTGCTAGGAAGGGTAACAGGGTGACATTTAAAGGGTCCAGTAAATTTTGGACCATAACTACCTGCAGGGTGTGAAATTTAGGTAGGCGCGTTAAACTTTACCAAGGGGACGATTCACTAAAACAAGACAAGGCTGGTACGCGCGCGAACTTTCAACTATTTATTACATGTACTTCTCTTTTTATATACACACATACAACATATATATACACACATACACACACATACGCGCCTACCTGATGATGGAAAACCAACTAGCCGCCATTACAGCGTTGCTTGTGAAATTTAGGCCAATGCACACCGAAAAAGGAGGTCGGTTGGCAGCAAACAAACAGTTGTAGATCATTAAAACTCTGATTCATATATCCTTAGGTACGTCTGAACAGTTAGAAATTGTAATCTACGTAGCAAACGTGGAATTCGGGCTTCAAGACAGAGCCCATTGCTGGCCACAAATTTTGGAAGCCCAAGACACAAACGAAGCGCTTCCCGCTCCAAGAGAACAAGCAGGAGAATTTTATTATCTAGTGAACCAGAACACAATATTGACCCGAACTCTAAAATTGGACAGACATACATTACATAAACCTTTAAAACCGCATCTCTCCGCATTCCACTCGGGGAAGACTTATTCGGTGCAACATGCCCACGGCCCGAGCCCCTTTCGTGGCGAAATGATTAATGTGGGGCTGCGCGTGTAGATTTAAGCCACGCGTTGCAAACATTTAACCCATTACGGCACGCGGTGTCTGCAACTGTTCATGCGAATTTGAATTTCAAACTTTTTTTCACAGCGATTCGAGCTGTTTTCACCTAATCAAAGATGCCGGCTATATTTGAAACTCCTGCTGACCAGAATGGTAGGGTCACATCGTGCCTAGAAAAGAGGGTCGCTTTTAAAACAATAAATATCGAGCTCGCCAAGTACGATGCGTCTAGAATGTGATGTCTGAAAATAACTTTTTTTTTTTTTTTCTGTTTTCACGCGCTGAAAAGCACGCGCTGAAAAGCACGCGCTGAAAAGCTGTAGTAAAGAATACTCCAGCTTATTTTCGTTGTAGAAATGGCTTCGGATGTATTCATTGGGCGTGTTTTTGTTTTATTTGGGCTGAAATTCGCTAAGCAAGGAATTGGAAGGCGTGCACGAATTTCTAGCCTTTGAACAATTCATATTTTTGTGCACAACCTCCGAATTTCGCATCCTGTTCTCTAGTGACTAAGCTACGGCGACGCCTGGTCATTCTTCTACCTTTTTTATGTATATTTTTTTGTTGCCTGCAAACTACACAAGTAGAAGAAAAAACAACCATATGGGCCACCGATGGGGACCGAAATTCGGAGGTCATGGTTTCGAATCCCACCGGCAGCATGTAGTTGTTTTTCTTTCTACTTTCTAGTCAATTACCATCACAATAAACTATTTCTTCACATTAACCAGCACAAGAAAATTCCCTATGTTTTCCTTGGGGTCAGTGGCCCTTAGCTTCCTTTTAACTTTTCAAAGTAACTGAAATTAAGTAAAGAAAAATTCCAAAATTTTACTTTGAGCTCCAACCCATGATCTTTGGTCGTGCGCGCGTGCGTGCGTGTGTGTGTGTGTGTGTGCGTGCGTGCGTGCGTGCGGGGGAGGGAGGGGGGATGATTTGTGTGTGTTTGGTGTCGGCTTTATTGAACTTAGTAAAATGATGATGGGACGGAGAAGAGCGACTGTGTGTAAAGAGGAACCGCTAAATGGAGCCATTAACGTTATCGCTTCATACCCTTCATTCGGAAGCATAAGGTCCCCTAAGCTTTCTAACCCCTAGCCCCCCCCCCCCCCCCCCCCCCCCTCATGAACACAAATAATTTTTTCAAGTAGAATGCATGAGAAAATTCTGGACGCAGAGAAATAAAAAAAAAAAGCAGGGAACTCAGACTTGAACCGAAGTCCACGACCTCAGGCAGCTTTTCAGCTTTTTGAGCCAGTAGCTGTGATGTCACAACTTTGTCAACAGAACACTGTAGTGCGCGCGTTGAATAGATATAACAGCTGTTATCGACTGCCTCGCTCACTGAGAACCTGAAGTGACTTAAAACAAACTTGTCATTCTTTTTCTTCTTGAAGCGCGTGAACGCCATATTTAGGGGAGGTTTTTGTTTGCGACGTTAGCAGCGCAGCGTTTCCCGTCAAAATCGCCCCACCTGAGATTGAAAAGGGGGTATACAGTGTTGAAAAACACAACTGCGCACAAAAAGATATACAAATTTCGATATTTTGGACCTTTAGTATGGATTATTATGACAGAGAGAGAGAGAACAACATCGACAAGTGGTCGCTGTAATGCACGTGCCTGAAAAAACGGAAAAAAGAAAAGGAACCTGTCGTTCAGGAGTGTCGTAGTCACGAAGCTGTCAGTTCCCGTCTTCTATACATGAAGCCACGGCTGTCACATGGCCGAAGCTATCTATCAGGCAGAAATGGCGTGCAATGTGCAATACAGCAGACGAATGTGAGCTGCAAGCCGAGGCGGAAAGAAGCCTCTGGTTTCGTTGACATCTGGATTGACGCAAATGCCTGTCAGCCTTCTGGTATGGCGAGCAGTTCTCCTCGTGACAACCCAATATGAAATTTCTGACACGTGAGCGCTCTTTATTTTAAATTAGCTAAGTTGTTAGGTGGTGCACGTTGTTCCGTGTGTGGACACGAATAATTCACACTTGTCTGCTTATTCGCTTCTCAGCTGATTCATCGCCGTCCGAGGCATAAAGAAGAATCCAGAACTGATCTGGAGGCGTTCAAAATCTGTACCGAGAGCTGCATTACGTAGCATTTACAATGGGTCGTCCTTGCAATATTATGCTGGACGCCGTACCAACAATTTGGAACTTTTTTTTTTTTTTTTACTGCACCGAAAAGTGCATATGGTATCGATGGGAAGGCAATGTCATACTTCTTACCGAATAGCAACCGATATTTATCATCAAATTAAGGCGCAGTTTGTTCCCTTAGCAACATTATTGGAAGACTGTTTCTGCGCTGCGTGAAGGTGTTCGTAAACAATGTGTGTTTTCGGCAATTTTAAAAATACCTTTTCACGGTAACACTTGCCGTCAGTACTTTGTAAGCAAGCTTGTCCTGTTGATCGCTGCTGGAGACACGCCGAAGAGTGGAGTCTATGAAGCTGTCAATGGGCGTCCGGTCTATGTCCCCTACTCCTGCTGCAGCTGGTGAAATTTCTCCTCGATGCTTCTTGCTTTTTGTCCCTTGGACGACATATGCAGACTGTAAAAAGATTTTTTTATTGTGCAATCTCAGCAAACCGGCTTGACCACTTCATATGATCCACCCTCCTCTTCTTCAAGCAATTTTTCACAGCCGCTTAATGCTTTGAGTCGTCTCGTTGAAATTCTTATTCATTTTCCGGATGCTCGTGTGCCTATGGAAGCCCGAGCTTTTCAAAAATTACGTGTTAAATCTTCTTACTTGTTGTGCTGTGAATTCGTCGAAGAAGACCAGCTTCAAGAGCGGCGAATCAGCCCTGCGACGTTACGTTCTTGCGTCTTTGGTTTAACGTAGGGAGTTCGTAACGAGATCAATGTAAATTGCGCTTGGGGCAATTCTCACATGAGAACTTCGGTTCGTCTAATGAAATCACTCTCTTCCAGTGTTCATCTATCCACACCAGCAGAGGCGGATTTAAGGAGCAAAGGGAGATCGGGGCGATCACACCCCCCTCCTCCCCCCCCCCCTTTCTAAGCGTGATGTTTTACATGTTTTACATTAAACGACTGCACTGAATTTTTTTTTTTTTTTACAAGAATAATTCCAAATAAGCAATGTTCCAATAAGACCGCTCCCGTCCCCTTTCTTCCGCCCCCTGCAAGAGTGATCTAAAAGTCCGCCCCTGCATATCAGTTATTCATTTGCTCGGCATATCACGCCGACCGCCTTTTTTTTTTTTTATTCTTTTGAAGACATGCTGTTTTAAATCTAGGCTCCTGCCGCTTGTCTCAGCACATTTGGCATGACGTCGCACGGAATATGACAATACTGTAGAGACTGATGCCATGGCAAAATCTTCGAAAATGTGAATAACAGACACGACAATTATTTCGGCTGGCGCTAACATTGTATTTCGTAACAACTTGAGCAGCCGCGGACTGCGTTTCTCTGAAATGCACTGAAAACGGACTGTATTTTCACCCTAAGCTCTGGCCGAGAATAATTGCTATCTGATTTTTTTTTTTTTTTTTTATCGCATACGCGTACCTTGCATTCGGTACATTGCTTATCACAATGTGCGCCAGTAGCCGTAGCCGCAAAACATTTCCCTCGAGAATGACGAGGCGTTAACAATTTTTTTATAGAAGAAGAAATGCAACGGAAGTGAGTGAGAAGTTTATTGGCTCTGAAGAGGATTAAACGTTAAGGTCATCGAGTGCATGCCCGGTCGACCATCTTGAATATGTCGTCCAGGTCTTCGCTGGAGAGGACGGCCTCCCACTGCTCCTGTGAGGGGTTCTGTGTGTGTTTGAAAGCTGTGATTTTCTGATAGCGCCATGTTTGTGCGGCAGTGTTCGGCTGTCCTCGCCCAACATATGTTTTTGGTATATGGTTGGGTGGATTTTAGACGAATAAAAAGACTAGGCATTGGGCAACTATGCCTAGGCTCTAGGAATAACAGAATATGGGGGGAAAGGGGGGGATTAGTAGAGTTCGCTGAACCAGATAATTTAGAAACATACATGCCGTCTTTAGCAAACGGAAGAACCGGAAGTGGAAAATCTCGAAAGGGGAGACTAAATATGAATTATATTTCATATTGTGCACTCACCCTGGCATGTGCAGGATGTGGAGGTCATCGGAAAGGTGCGATGCAGTGATCACAAGGCAGTATAGGTCTCAAATAAGTCTATATTTGAAGAAAGAACGGAACAAACTGGTAAGAAAAAAGCCCATCGAATTAGCGTTAAGAGGGAAGCTACAGGAGTTGGGATCTCGCTGCAGAACGGATATTCGGCCTTAACCTAGGAAGAAGACGTCAGTACAGAAGCAATGAACGATAATTCTAGAAAAATCACTTCTGAGTTCGTAGGAGAAGTAGGCGGTAGGATATTTAGACAGGATCCGGCAAAACTAAGGAGACAAAATGTCTGATTGAGAAACGTCAAAGAATGAAAGCATCACACACAACAGACAGAATAAAACTGCCCGAGCTATCAAAGCTAAGCAATAAGCGTAAAGTACCCGACGTT
>NC_139344.1:239225446-239484293 GCF_055883805.1 Amblyomma maculatum
GTCTTCTATACTTTCACTCCTCTGTCTGCACGAGGCAGCGGAGGTGGCTCAGCTACAGAGCCAGTGGCAGGCCTTTTTCCCATCTTCCAACAGCCACAACAACAACAACAACAACAGATGGTTGGCTTGTTTCTACGCCAAGTTTCGAATGATCACGTTTTTATGCGGTCTCCACCCAGCGCACTGTTCTTCGTGGCCATTCTTATAGTGGCGTGGACCTCTTCGGTGATGAAGGTGTCTAGCTTTTTATTTCCGAGTCCGTGTTATTCGGCTTGGGTCACATCGGATAGTTAGAAGCGCCAATATAGCGCTCTTCAAGCTTGGTTAGTACAGCAGTGCCAGCTGTCATGAAAGCGTATAGGTAACGCGGTGCAGAATGTTTTTGTTTTCTTCCTTGGATATGGTGGGGTCAGTCATTTGACGGAGTAAAGCCACGTTTCTGCAGTGCTAAACGGTGCCCTGGAAAGAATTGCAGAGTTGTTGTTAATTATTTTGCGGCCAAAGTTTGTGCGTATTGCTCTGCTTGCGCCGTGAGGTATGCAAGTCACCGTTTCAGCTTCGTGATGTATTTCTGCCTTTTTACGTCGTATCGTTAGACTACATCGGATATAAGCGGAGAAGATGTCGGTCGATTTCAGGTGCTATACCGTCCTGTTCTAGCCAAGAGTTTTGGGGCATGAGTGTCTCACGCAGCATGCAGCTCGAATTCACAGCGATGTTTATGGGGCTTTGTGTGTGCAGTTGTCAGGGATGTGGAGAGGATTCAGTGGTCACTGTCAACAAGTTACCTTTGTGTGCGTCGGGGTGGCTTCCCGATCTGGGCAAATATCTTTATTGGTGATGTTGCCTAGGCTGGGTGGGCTTGGTAAAGTAAGTTATGAGCCGATTCCCGTTGCTGTGCGGCTTGAGTGCTGTGTCCATGTTGCATCCCCGCCTATTGCAATGGGCGCTGAAAATCACCCAAGGCTACAAATTCATAGTTTTTGGCCGTTTGGGCGGCTTGATGAAAGAGATGTTCGAAATCTGTTCGTCGCTGCTCGGTGGGCTGTAGGCGTTCAGTACGATTGTGGTTCCAAGTTACTGTTTCGTAGGTATAGTATTGCAATGAGCCCATGTTTAATGACATTGTCGGCCAGTTAATGTTGAATATCCGTGAGCAATTCTGACACCAGGATTGCCATTTTACGCGACGTACGGCGTACACACTTTTGCGATAGATGTGCAGCCGGTCTCCTGGACAGCTTTATGTCGGCCGGGATGAGCAGCTAAATGCTATGTAACGTTGCAGGCTGCTTTGTCTGCATCTATATGGCTGCGGCAGTTTCATTGCCCTATTTAGAGTTGCTCTACATTACCCGCGCTTTGTATGGGCACGACGTTAGGTCATTACCAGCAGCCATGACATTTCGCTGTGGCTCCTGTTCCAGAGCGCAGCTGTACGCCGTGCCCTTTATTTCCTTCTCTGCACTGTCCTTTAGGACCATCGTTAGCTCGTGCATGAGGTATAGCTGCTTCTGCTGCGCTGCTGCTGTCGCATCTGTTTTTACGTCTGCTATATGATTTGTTGATGCTGTTTCAATATCCACATGACATTTGGGGCGCCCTCAACATGTAGCGGCACTGCTGGGCGCGTTACTGAGTGAGGCATGCCCTGGCGAAAAAACCCTATGAGTCACAATAATCTCATACTAAACTCATACTAAACTCGTATAAGCCTCATATAATCTCATATAGGTATCATACAACGTATGAGAACTATATGAGATTGTATGAGGTTTGTATGAGAAATCTATATGAGGTTATTGTGACTCATACGATTTTTTTCGCTAGGGGTGGCTTGGCCGTTTAGGGCTCTGTGGCTCCAACCGCCATATTTTGTTGTATGTAGACCCGCGTTTGACCTTTTATGAGCTCTCTGATGAGCTCAATCACGCGTTTTTAGACATCGGTGCATCTTGCGCGTGTGATCTCAAGTTTGTGTCTCATGTTCATGCAATGTTGTGCGGGTTGTTGTGTGGGGTGTGTCCTGGAGCAATGGGAGAGACAACATCTGCCCAGCTCACCTTCAGCTGCTTCCTCCTTGGCGGCGGCTGCCTAGCCTGGCCTGGCCTGGCCCTGCCATGCGGGCCCGCGGTGGTGTCCGGCTGCTGCTTTTCTAGAGGCCGGGGCTGGGACCGTGACCGGGACAACGGCCGGTTGTTGGATCGCACATTCGATCGAATGGGGGGAGGTGTCTTCGTCCGAGCTGAACCATCGCCTGCGGCTGGCTCCTCCTTGGATGGTGATGTAAGCGTCATTCTATCTGAGGCGGACCGCAATCGTCTCTGACCGTGGCACCGTGCCTTTTGGTAGTGGAATGACCTGATCGTGCATTTATAAGGCGCACTTTACACTCCAGAGCTCCTGTGCGGTAGCTTTTTTCAAAATTGGCGGAAAAGCAGAGCACATGCGAAGTGCTTCCGCTCCCGCAGAGCTCGCTAGCTTTGCTCCAGTGCAATTGAGATCACATGACCTGCAATAGGAAGTGCACATAAATGAACAAAAATCAAAAACGAAGTGAAGCCGCACAGCTACACCTCCAAGAACGCTACTTGAGTAAAATGGTTTGTTGCGTTAAAAGGGACTAACAAATAGCGAATAGTTATTTTATTTCAAATATTTTGAATTCACGCGATAAATTTCAAATTATAATTTCTTTTTGTTCACTACCATGTAACCACTTCTGTACACGTAGTTTGAGTGGAATACATATTTAGAATACACATTTAAACTTGTGAAACTCGTGTACGTGTGGACGCATTTCTTCACAACATGACTACGGGACTCACCAACTGCAAGGAATTCCTATTTCCTGGCACTAAGATTTAATTATCTTGCACTAGTGATGCCTTCAGAGTGTTCCCCAGATTCCGCGCACTGAATCAGTAACTTCCGCCTGCCTCTTTATTTATTTATTTATTTATTTATTTATTTATTTATTTATTTATTTATTTATTTATTTATTTATTTATTTATTTATTTATTTATTTATTTATTTATTTATTTATTTATTTATTTATTTATTTATTTATTTATTTATTTATTTATTGCACTTTGTAGCAAAAATACAATTTCTGCCGTGGGACCGAGGCTAAAGGTGACGTACAAGTCACCTGACGGGGCCTTCGGCACCACAAATGACATGTGCAACACAACGCAGCAGGCACAGAGCAGCACAAAATAGTCAGTCATATGTGAGAATGTAATACAAACACAAACCAGGGGCAAAATACATAAAATTCAATCTGTAACATACATCAAGGTAACAGTGTCAACAGTAATTGGTATTACACAACGGAAATAGGAAACAAATAATCACGTATGTTCCAAAAAGTACATCTTAATTTTTTTTTTTGAATGTTAACAAGGAGGATGATTCTTGAAGTAGATTCCTTTCCTTCCTTTCAAGAGCCAAACACGCCACCAATGTTTGCGGCCGTCGCTTCATGAGCCTTAACTGCGGCCTAAATTGATGACATGGCATGGTGAACCGGGCAAGGTGCCTGACGCCAAAGAAGAAGCGGAGAATGGAGAGACCTTGTGTTATAAAAGTCACTGGCTCTTTCCGTGGCAGCCACCTTCAGACCTCTCCCTCATCTCTCTTAGAAGTGGGGAGAGAGAGGTTTCCCTCTCTGTACCAACCGTGGCAGAAGACAGGTGGTTTATACTTATTGAAATTGCAATTTAAATTCATGTAATTTTATTCCATTGACGAAAAAAAAAACGGAATAATTTGACTTATTATGTAGTAAGGCCTTACGACAGACACTGTAGATTACGGAGCAGAATGCAGGGCTATACAGCTACACAAATTATATAGGTGCTTATGTTAAAAAATCACCGAAGACCCCATTATAACGTTCGCTTTATTGGTGGTAAGCGCTTTCTAAAAACTTGCTCACTTCGCCGATAGTGCGTCCATGCTCGTGTTGCTTCAAATGGTCGAAAAACCAGCACATGCACAAGCAAACCTGCGGCACTGCGTTTAAACCACAAAGTTAGCCACTTTACGTGCTGTGCGGAAATTTTCAATCGAAATCTACACCTGGAATGTATAGGATGGACCGAAAAATAAAATGCACGTAGGTGTCCCGACTCTTCCACACGCATACAACATGCCTGAGCGGGCAGGTCATGTCTTCGATCCAAGTGGCACGTCAAAGCAAAGCAAGAAGTACATTAGAAACATGTCTAAGTTCGCGCCATGAAATAGCCGGAAGCCTGTATGTCGCTCGCATCCGGACGTCGGTGTTTGGAGCGGTACTTGGAGTCTAGTACAGAAATGTGTCTAGTTTGGCTAAATCTGATTTTTCTCCTGCATGGCCACTTGGTCGATCTCGAACCGAAGTATGGCAGCGTGATAGCAGGCACTGGTTTATTTCTGGCGTTCGTTCTCCTAGACCAGTCTTGCAGAGCAGACATTTTTAACGGCGTTGATGGTCAAGTCTGCGCAGAACTAATGAAAAACGTTTATTGCAGCAAACCCCTGTCTGGAGAGTGGGCTCACCCCTTGTGCAGAGCCCCTACTGGGATTACAGCGCTCGCCCCAGTGTTATTAAGCTCCGCCATTTAAGCTCCGCCCCAAGGCGGAGCTTACATGTCCCTCAATTTTTTTAAAACGTGTAAACCCTAGCTAGGTAAGTGTTCTGAGCCGCCTCACAGCGATTGCCTTTTTTTTTTTTTTTTGGTGGGCTGGCTGTGAGGTATTGTGCGATCACTTTGTAGTGTTCTAAGGAATACGTGCAGACTACAGGTCAGATTTTTATCGTGTCCTCTGCAGCTCGGCCACTGTCTCCTAAAGCTGCGGTGTCCATCACGCAGTTCCCAGACATGTCAGCGTGTTCTGGTGTCCATAGCATGGTGCTTGCAGATGTCGGCCATGTCAAAGGATTTTGAGGGTTGGCTTGCTGACCCTACCACGAAGGTAGTTCCGGCAGGCCGCCTGGAAGTACAGGTGCGGACATAAGTGAACGGAGCATGCTTTTCGGTTCAAATTAAAATAACGCATTCTGCACCGGAGATAAGAAAACAATATTTGTCCAGGTAAAAAAAAAAAAAAAAGAACACTGGCATCTACTACCGGTTCGCACATAGTATGACTGCCAGTTTAAATTATACAACGGGAAGCAAATAGCGTGCTCCGTTTACTTCTGTCCGCAGGGGTACGTGATACAGGGTAAGGGGTGGCCCTTCTGGAGCCTTCGTCCCTGGTGAAAGCAAGGGCGACTTCCTCCGCTTCCGTTTGGTTGTGTAATTGACAGTCGCACTGGCGACCTTCTGACGAGTGCGGTCGACCATCCCGGTTACATACGCTATGTTTACTGGAAGGAGACTACGTAGACCAAATTTGCCCTTCTGCGTAGGCGCTTCTCTAGAGCCCTGGTTCTGCCCTTCCTGCGAGCTTTGTGTATTTTGAAGCGCATGTTCTATGAAAGGCGCTGGACAAAGAATGTCTCGCAAAGCTTCTCCGGGACCACGTCCATTTCCTACATATTTCGGATACTCACAGCATGCCCAAACCTGGCCAGCGGGGCATTGGCAATGGCGGAGAAGGGTAGGCTCTCCTTCTGTATTATCAGGAGCGCCTGCTGGTATATGGCGAACATGTCGTGAATACCTAATTCGAGTAACTTCTGACTGGAGAGGCGTATGTGTAAACCGTCCGTTCTGTATCTGTCCGGGTGCAGTATAGAGCAGGCTATATGCGACCCTGCTCATTCACCAGAGCTGTAGACTAAGGGTGTCTTTTCCTCTAAGTCATCTCCTCCTACTGGTCACTCTTGTGATCATCCGAGAGATTTTGCCGGTGGTTTCGGCAATGTGCTTGAGCATGTCGTCCGCCTTGCGGTCTGACCGAATCTTAGTAAAGTGTGGTTCTGGACTAGTTGCTCAGTTCTTACTGCAGACAAACGCGCTTGTTTATTTCGTCTCTTGTCCGTGTTTCCCTTAGCGCTTTGTGTTCCCTCACTCTGACTGAATGTGCGTCCTCAAGGTTCTTGCGGTCAAAACTTCTGGTATGTCGCGCCTCTTGATGGCGAGGAATTGGCTTCCCTTATCGTATTTCCAGCGATTTGTCGAGATATCCTCAGCCTTTTCGGGGAAGCAGGTTAATCTGGACTCCATAATGTACTGCTTAGTGCAGCTTGCTGTCTCATGAGATGTGTCAATCTTGTCTCCCAGGGTCTTTCAGCTGGCCCACAGGGGGACGTTTGCTTCGAGGGCGAGATTTACCTCCGGTATGGCGTCGAGCCGGCATGGGAGGCCAGCCATGGTGACGTTGAACGGGAGGGGCGAATCAGAGACCACTGTGGTACTGTGAGTACTTTCTGCTGGGCGAGTTGGTTCATATTAGCAAAAGGTAAAAGACTTGCGCAAAAGGTAGATGAAGAAAGAGACGTGACAACAAGACAGAGCGCACTGTGGTACTGTGGTATGCCTTTATTTGGCATCGAATGTTTTTCAGCTCGCAGCTCTCCGGTTTCAATCTCGTCCTGTCCGAGGGGAAGCTCTTCGCACTGTGTTAAATCCGTCTTCAGCTGTCAAGGTTGTTCAAGAAACTTCGTGACTGACATTGTCGAAGGGTTACTTGAGGTCGATCGAGGATCTTCCCATTAGCAGATGTGGGTCATAATCTCTCTCTTGAGCCGCAGTGGTATGTCCTGCAATACAAGTGAGGGCGGAACCAAAACATCATGTGGAGTAGGAGATCGTCTCGCTCTAAGTATTCATGTAACTGAAATATTCTGTGATATCTTTTTACTTAGGGTGTGGGTGGCGGATAACGTTTCTGATCATGTCTCCGCCTGGTGTCGTGCTCTGAATGGTGGATGCGGCTGTGGTGCAGACTTCCTCTTGTGTTACGAATCGATCAAGACGCCCATTTCTCTTTGATACAGGCGCCCTTTGTATCTGTCGATGAGCCTTTCCAGGAACGCTTTATTGCCATATGGGAAGGCGTTGGTTATCTTGTGTAAGGTCTTGCTGTTTTGCGACTTGTTCTTTTTGGAAACAATCATCTGTATGAGGATCGCCCACGGTCTAGTCGCTCCAAGGGTAAGTTACAGCGAATCTCAAAGCCGGCCCAAAGTAATTTGATATTGTTCTGACTGCACTGGGCTTTATGCTATGCGAAGGCGAACCCTACGGTTGTACTTATGCCTCCTCCCACATTTAGTGAGCCCTCGTGGCGCAATTGCCAGTAGTTTTGGAGGTGGTTGCCGACTTCCGGTATCTCATCTGCTCTCTTATTGATTGGAATTTTCGAGAGGATTTGGCTCCAATCATCGATATTTATGACAGTTTCACTTAAGTCCTCTCGAAAGGCCTTCCAAACCATAAGCATTGCCAGCCGCATGGATCTTAGTACTTTCGAAGTGGTGAATGCGATGAATAAGAAGTAATGGTTGTTACCCAGTTCTTCCCCAGTGTTCCGCCACACCACCTCTCTGGCATTTTTAACAAAGGCGAGGAAAGGCCCGAGTCCTACTGAGTTCTTGATCCTAGATGGAGTGTCGGTGCCCGTTACTCGTTCGAGTTCTGTTTCACTTGCCACAAATGTTCCAGGAAACTGCCCTTGGGTGTGACCCCGGATAGCCAAGTTGGAGTAGCTGGCGTTAAAGTGTCCTAGTGTAATACTGGTGCGGTTCTTGATTTTTCGAACTTCTTGTCGGGAGGCCTTCTCAAAGTCGCGCCCTTTCAAGGGAGGGGGGGCTGGGATGTCCAGCAGAAAAATGCTTTCGCTAGCCCTCCTCTTGGGAATAGTTTTGATTAGGACCCATTCGATGTCGATATCCTCCAATTAGTACTGGATGGCAGTGATTCGTTTGGACACCAGGACGGTTGCCCTTGTAGATTTTAGACCACTTTATGCCATGGTCACATCTTGTTTCGAGTAAAATTGAGAATGTGCATGAGGAAGTGAGCTGAATTTCTATGAGCTGTATTAAGCCGGTTTATTTTCATTTGAGACTACGACAGTTCCGTTCCCAGATCGCTATCTTGTCTTGAGTATTAATTTGTGGTGTGCCATCATGCTCGGTCATAACTGCCGAAATTATTCTCGCCATCTCTGGTGATGAAATGAGGCTTATTATATGGGCCCTTTAAGCGTGTATATCTGAGGTTTCGTAATTAGCTAATTGTCTGAACTGAGCTTGTTCATGCTTCGTCATGACCTGCTTCCTGTATATTTGCTGTAGCACCACCTGTGAAAGGTCTTTTGGACAGTTTGGTGGATGATTTTTTTTGTATAGCAGGCAGTAGCTCGCTATTATTGGTCCTTTGCTGCCTGGTTCATGATGTAATCGGCGCTTCGCCTATGACTATAGGGAATTTAGTGGGTGCAGGTAGTCCAACAACATTGGGGGATTCTTCAGACCTTAGCTCTATATTTCGTGGTTGGTACCTCGTGCGCGGAGCGGTAGTGTCTGCAAGACTCAGCTTTGTGTTCTCAGAGCACACTCAGCGCTCTTGAATTTGTTTCAGCTCCGCATTTCCCTATTTAGTGCATTAAGGTCTTCGTTTTCATATTTGTTTGATAGTGCTTGTTAAGAGCAAAGTAGGAGGCTGCATTTGCCCAGCTTACCTTGCTCTGTTGTTGAGGGGTCTTCTTTTGAGGCTGTTGAATGACTCTGGTCCTAGGCTGCTTGACTCGCGCTGCCCCGGGCTATAGGACCCCGTTGCCCTGGCCTTCACTGCCAGGCGGGAGCCTGGAACGGGACTGGGACCGGTGCTTGAACTGGGACCGGTTCTGGAACCATGGTCAGGAGCGACTGGTGCTGGATGTACCCTACACTTCGTTGAAACAGCGGGGCCCTCTTGTGGCCTTGGCTGCTCCGCCTCGTCTGGTGAGTCGGGCGGTGTTGGTCACCGTGGTGGTTTTCTTTTTTTTTGGTCTTGTGTTGTCACTCCACTTTTGCACAGCACTGCACGTTTCCAGAACTTTTTCCTCGCACCTGGAGCAAGCCATGATGTCCGGATATGGGTAGACGTTTGAGCGATGCCCCGTTTCCTTACAGTGACACACCTGTCTACTGGGCATACAGCGGTAACATTCCAATTTAGCAAGCATGTATAAAACAAAGCGCGGTATAGGATCACCCTTTCGAATGTTTTGAGAGCCGCCTTGGACTTGCCCGCCATCCTAGTCGGCGAGACCCTCATCCTCTGCGTTCAGATCCGGATGTTGTGTAGCAGCTCTGCCTGTGGAGTGTCGGTTGGTATTCTGTGAATCACCCCGCGCACCCACGTTGTGAAACTTGTCGACATAGGTGCCGATTCATGCTCTTTGCCTCCAATAAAAATTGCCGTAATCTTGCTTAACGAAATTGCGGTGCCCAAGAGAGGTGTGTTGACTATTAGGCCTGTTAAAACTGTTGTGCAGCCTGAGAATAATATATTTGGTGGTGCATGTGGCTGGATCAGTTAGGCGCTCTTTCAATCGGCCTAAGTGAACCGTATGAAGATCATTAACAGTTAGTTCTTTCTTGGATCGGATGACGGCTTGAAGTCAATCCTTAGAACGGGAGTTAGTATTAGGCGGCTGGGGTGAATGATTCCCATCCTCTTTGTCCTAAGTTGTGTGTAGCCGCATTATTGGGCCCGGTTCTGGTAAGCCACCAGCGTACGCCCTGTCGCATGCCGTTGCATCTCCGTGTTTCTGTGGACGGCTTTCAAATTTGTATGTAGTATCGTGAACCCTTTTTGTGCATTAAGGGCCCTCACGGGCCTAGATTGCTTGATTATGATCTTCGAGCTGTCGATGCTGACCGGTGTCCCAGTGGTATTGTTCCCCAGACTAGCCATCTCCATGAAATTTCAATACTGCAGTCATGATTGTTTCTCTACCGAGGCTTATAGCGCTTCTTGTAAGATGCCATTGGTCCGCCGGCCCGCGGCTAGGTATAGCGCAGCTGCTCCGCTTCAAAGCTGCAAATTTGCTTAATTCCACAATTATTGGCACTGCTGACCTGAAGTTGGTATCCCCGGAGACAATGAACTCCATCCGATGACAACAAATTATTGGCGCTGCACTGGAATCACCCGGGTGGGTCGAACACACAGTACGGAGCCCATTCTTCTTCCTTGGCTCAGGACACATCGAAATGCGTTGAATGGAGCCCGTCTTCGTCTTTCTCCTACTGTTCTGTGGAAAACGTTTGCGCCCACTTGAGAACTGCAAAGAAAAGACACACACACACCTGGAAAGTTTCACACACATCAGGTGGAAAACATAGATTTTTGGTTTCGTGAGTATTGCTTTTCATCGTATTTTTCTTGCTGTTTCCACCGCTTAGCTACAAAGGGCCAGTTACCAGTTCACTCACACGGCTATTGTGATCAAGCTCAAAAACTAAGTAAGAATTTTTGTTGTGAACAATGGCTCCCAACAGCTTCCTGGGATGTTTTATTTAAAACCACAAAAAGAAATTGCACCCAGGCACGGGGGGCACTTCAATAATAATGCGATGAAAATTCACTAGTATTAGGCCTTTTTTTTTTCTAATTTCTTCCATACAAATAATAATCTTCTGTACATATATTCACACACCTAGCTTTGGTTATTAAAGGTTCATTGGATAATATTGTTAAGCAAACTTCTGAACAACTGCGCTTTAGGTTATACTGAGTCGTTGTCTTCATTTTTGCTGAGTCTTTCTTTAAGCCATCATTAGCCATTACCAATTTTACAAAGTCCTTTTTGAAGGGGCTTCTCGTATCCGCCACATTCCGGTCTCTCCTTTATGTTTCTCTAAAAGTTGCGAGGGGGATTCATTTCTCTTCACAAGCCTACCGTGGCAGGGAAACACATACACTCTTTTTACTTCGAGTATCCCTCATGAAGTGTTGCTACTAATTGTGCCCTTTGAAAGCGCCGAATACCCGCCAATGCACGCGAGACACTCATAGATGCACATTTCCTTCCAGCTCATTCGATTGTAACATGAAATGAATATAAAAAAAAAAAAAGCTTTCCGCGCATTTAGAATACGCCTAAGTGTTTGATAAAAAGTAATCTGGGGCAGCCTCAGGTCACGTCTGCTAGGCATGCCAGCTGGCTGCCGTAGTCAAGATGAGACAACGACGCTATTTAAGCCAATAAAAATCCAAACTCTGCCGCAAGAACGGAGCTGCTGCTTTTCGCCTGTACCGTGTTGAGTTTCAGCATGCCAAATCGATAGCGCGTATTCTTTTAATGTTGGGGGTTTGAAAATGGTTAACGTGACTCGTTTCGGACACTACCGGAGTCAGAGGTTCACCATGCAATACTCTTTCCTCTGCCATTTCGTTCTTCCCTATCATATGTACAAGGGAGGCTTTCTATTAATCGTAATTAGGCTGTTTCATGAAATTTCGCTTATTTTATCGTTTGTCTGAAAGAATATTTAGCGCCTTCTGGACTACAGTACACTAAAACGATCATCACACTGTATACGCACTGCATCGCCAGCCTCGAGGTCTTAAGTTCAATTTCGGGGGTCGAAAAGGGTTTTCCGAGGCACTCGAAGCTGGCCGGTTCATCTTGAACAAAAAAAAAAAAAAAAACATTTATTAATATCAAGTTGTATGAAAAAATGGTATTGATTTACGCACTGAGCATGCTTCGGAACATTTCTTACTTTGTCAGACGTCTTTCAAAGATCGGAGAATAAAGATAAGAACTTACAGCAAGAACTTACTTATTTACATGGCGAAATATGCGAAGATTACAAAGGTCATCTACCAGAAGTGTAGATGCCCTCCCTGAAGTGTAGATACCTCGCTTGCATCCACAATGTTTAAACAATCCCTTTTCGCCTAAGAGTTTGGTAGATATGGTAACCGAAACAACGCAGCATCTTGTGAGTGAAGGCGTGCAAGAGTGGTACGCACTAAGCACAAACATGGAGCTTGCTACATTGTTCACGATAAGGCGTGTTTAACACGGTCGTAACTTTCTACCGTCACCAGTAACGTGAACCTAAATGAATGATTCCGAACTACGTCTGTGTTTCGGTAGCAGACGAGCGCAGTTCTATTAAGCCGACAAGGCGCCAGGTTTTCAACCCCATTCATGAACCATGGGGCACGAACAATGCATCCGTTACTCTCGGAAAATGCGTAATTCAAACAGGCAGATGACGCGGAGCAAAACGCTTTTTTTTTTTTTTTACAGCTCCACAAACATTAAATTATGAGCAAAACACTCAAGCTGAACGTGGACGCCGCTTCGTTAGTGCTCTCATCTGCTGCATTATCTGAGGAGTTGCGTCAATGCTGAACTTATTATTATTTTTTCATTTGTAGTGACAAACTGCATCAGTCCCGCGGCGACTAAAAAGAGACTGTACTTATACGACATATTCTTGCACATAAATGCGCTAAATCTCCGAAATTATTTGATGAGGTCACAATTTAAGCGTGTCTTGAAAATTACCGGGATACCAACGACGCTCTCATTATACACTTCATTATAGACGTGTATTCTATACACCCGTGACCAAACGCAAGGAACTGCCCCCAACCACTTTCGGAAAAAATCAGTCCTCCGAATGACTGTACTGCATGAGCTATTTTTCATTCACAGTTTTGTTCGTGAAGGTGATTACTTATTAATCGATAAATAAATCTACGGCTGCGGTTGTAGCAGCGAAAATGCTGGTCCGACATGGAAGCGAAGCTTCTTACTCTGCTCGTGGTTTACGCTCGCTTCTGACGTCGTATATTGTCCCGAGTGCGCATCTTTAGACTGCCGCAGCACACAGTGCGTGGCCTCAAGCTGTGCGTCGCTTAATGTTGCACTCACCAGGCACAAATTTGCAGCTGAAAGTAGCTCACGTACTCCCATATAGTTTTCTTTTTGTCGCTAGGAGAATAGCGCGCGCGGTTAGCATTCGAGCCCTCCGTGCTGTGCTGCGCTCGTAAGCTCAAAAACTTTTCGAACGACTTGCGCTGGTACTCCGCGAGAATGTTCGCGTTTCTCTCTTTTGATAAATATTTTAGGCAAAAGACTAACAGAAAATTTGCCAACTTTTGTTGATCACTCCACTCTGTGCGTGCGTGCGCTTCGCACGTTCCAGCGAAGACATGAACATCAATCTCACTTTTCTTGCACGTACTTGAAGAAGGTACGCTTTCACTTGGCAAAAAGCGGACCGGTATACTTAGTTATTCACCGTAATTTTTTAGTACAGCACGTCCGGTGATTTGCGCGAATGGCCGATACATTTGCAGCGTACTTAATGTGCGTACAGCGCTCCCCGAAAGGTTGGCATTCACCCTGTGTCGATGCTTTTAAACGTAAACCTAATAAAAAAATAACGCTTCATATATATCTGAGAAGTACATTCACGGATCTTGCTGTTTTAAGCCAAGATCAAAAGTTGCCGCCTGATTAATACGACTTTAAAAAAAAAAACGGATTCTTATACGACTTCGATCCAGTCTCTATACAGCGACTGTTTCTTTTTTCTCACCTTCCTGCTCTTTGATGACCTATTTTTAACATTTTTGGTGTCGCCATTGCAATGGTAGCTGAACGCTAGGACTTATTGAAAATGATTAGGGAACTGTAACTCTTTGCGCACCTCAAACGGTTTCTGTAAACTGGATGTACGGCTGTGTTTCTTTACTTCTGATCTGCTTTCTACTGTCTATAAATACATTTCCCAACTCGACCTGCATAGAAGGAGAAGAGGCTTTACCAATGCTGGAGATTCCCTGTTTGAGTTATTGTGAACCCAATGGTCTTTGCCTCTATTTTAGGTACATAGTGTGGCAGTTTATTGGCCCCAGAAAATTGTGCTTTCTACTTTCACTACAGGGGTTCATTGCTGGGCAGTTTTTTTTTTTTTCTTGGGGGGGGGGGGGGGGGGGGGGGGATTATAGAGAACGCTTCATGTTTTAAGGTGCTCAGCTTTTTACTTCAAGACATGACGCACATGAATTTTCGACAAATCAAACTTTATCGCCATTCACTTCAGTGTCTAGATGCAACAAACGCTGATGTGTACGTATATCAATCAAGTTGCGGAAGAAATTGGTTTACACCCAGATAACATTTCGATTCTTCCACAAGCTGCGCTTTTTTATGAACAGTATCGTCCAGGTAGTAAGAATGCAAGCAATCTACACAGAATGTGATCAAGCAGAAAAAAAGGTAACGTTGAAGAAAATACCTGAAGAAAATGACAAACATTTACTACTACAGCTTCGTGATCAACAGCTATGTACCCTGCAAAGTAATGAATAATATTTCTCTTAAGAAAGCAATAGACGTAGGTATATTAATAAAAAATACCCCATGCAGCGCAAACCATGGACACAGAAACATGAAAGGATGGGACGGGAATTAAAGGTTATATTTGAGTAAAAGCATTTACATTATACATACATTTTTTTTAAAGCGTTTATACATATGCATTACCCACGAGCAGTTGAAAATATAAATAAATTGCATTCATCTTGTCTTTATAAAAACGTCTGAAGAAACCTCATTTCATTCTCGAGTAGTACCACTCGCTCATCACTAACAGAGACGTCTCTTCCTTTGTAGCTATGCAACGCTTGCACAAATTCGTGTGCTGTTTTCCTTCGGCTCTTCAGTAGCACTTAGTCGTCCACAGGACAATGTGAGAGAATGGGATATCGTACGTTTGGTTCCTTCACTGCGTCCGTAGCCGTGGTTTGCGTTCCCATAACGTTCTTAGCCTGTCAACTGGTAGGACCAAAAAGCGAAAAGAAAAAGTCAAAGTTTTCAGGAAGCGATTTGCACGGGTGCTATGGTAACGTGGATTAGTTCACGGTACACTTCTGACTCAAGAGCCTACGCATTTCCCAAGGCACCTTTCTCGCTTGCGTTTCTCCGCAAGGCCCCTTCACTTCATCTCCATTACGATCACGTGAAGTCATTAGCAACCAGCAAGAGGTCAAAAAGGGCACGTTGTTTCAAAACAGCAGTCACAAGGTATCAAATGTAAACTCATGTTAGGCCCAGTGTCGTGTGATTAGATATATAATAAGGCCATCGAATAGCTAATCAACAAACAGATATAAGGAAAGGAGAAACTCAACAGCTCTTGTATCTTATCGTATCTGTTCTTGAATATCTAGTAATTCCAGGATCCCTTCGCATCCTCGAAAATTTACAGCTGTTCCTCTGAGTATGAGCCGAGAAAAGCACCAATAACAAAATTAAGCGTGTGAAGGAATCTAAAGCCGCATTTGTTCGTGATTCCCTAAAGAACGCCGGCACTGCTCGTACGGGATGTAAACAAAATGGCAAGGTTTTAACGTAGTTAAACTGAATAGTGCGTGCGAAATCTTTTTCCGTCAAAGATGAGATTTGGTACAGACGACACACAATGCTCAGCAGGCGGGTTCATCGGCTGCGGCGATAGCTTCGACGTTTCGAACTCGCTTTGAACGGGGAATTCTTGGGTTATTTTATCTACTGCTCTCCGACGTCTTTTTTTCGCTCTGGTAACCAGCCGGTCACGCACGCCTGGCAAACAACGGCAGCTAAGCTGAGTCACAAGGTTATTTTCTTTCTCGGGGTATACGACGGCTGGATGAGCGTTTTCGCAGTAATAACAGCATTTGATAGAGAATTGGGGCTCAACGTTGAGCCAGCGTAACGTTTAGCAAACGAGGATGCACAGTGAGACAGGAGGTACCTTTGCATTCTCATTCATTTCCTCCTGCTTGCGACCTTTGTCACATACATTAATTCCTATGAAACAAGAATATATATATATATATATATATATATATATATATATATATATATATATATATATATATATATATATATATATATATATATATATATATATATATATATATATATATATATATATTAGAAATCAGAATTTGGGTCTCGCATTACATGCTGGTCTAAACAGTCCTAACAGGAACAGCGCAGAATCTCCAGCACATTGGACAGCACAGAAAATGTCATACGTTATAGAGGCCCCCAAACTAGTCTGCTGGACGTAGGAATGCTGGCTGCAGCGAGTAAACGTGAATTGAGGCAACACCTAAATATTACATAGAGGTCACTCTCTATAATCCCTATTTCGTCAATCAATTTTTTTCTTGACTTTTATTGGTTGTCTTCAGAACAGCTCTCATTTTAATCGACTTCATATGACACGTGGTCTAGCATGAAAGAGCACTGTACAAGTGTAGATGGGGAGCCTCAGTTCGCAAGCCGAGCCAACGTTTCGACAAGTGGACTTGTATTCGTCTAGGCAGCGCGAGAAGGATCACGCTGCCCAGACGAAGACAAGTCCCCTTGCCGAAACGTTGGCTCGCCTTGCGAACTGAGGCTCCCCCTCAGCCCTTGTTTAGTGTTATTTCATACTGTGTAGCCATCTTCTTTCTTCTAACGTGGTCTAGCATGTACATAATTCGCCAAGACTATGAACAAAAGTAATATAGAATAGCACGCTCCCCAATTCCAGGGGGATAAACTGACTTTATTCAGCGGAGCGCGCTACTCGTATACACTAGTCTCGCATGCGCACTGACGACCAGCTTCTCAGCGTCGAGCAACACCAAAAAGCAATTCATGCACTGTCGGCCAAATGATAAAATGGTATTGCGCGCAACGTTGACTGCCTGAGAGCTGGCCATTCAGTCAGCCGCTGCCAGGAGGCGACATCGGCGAGAGAAGGCACATGTGTGCGAGGCAGATGGGAACATGAACTCGTGGCATATGTTTAACCCGGGAAGGAGCCATTTCCGTGCCTATGTTCAGTTATGGTGGTCGCGAACGTGATGCGAATTATGTCAGTTAGCGAATTAATTGCGCATTAATAAGGCAGAAGATGTCCTGGGAGAAGACGAATAAAGGTGTCTGGTTTGATATTTATTTATTAAGATTCATTTTCTCCTCCTGCCATCTCAGGTCTTTCTGACCAAGTTTGAGCAAGGCAATAAGAACGCTGTGTGGCGTTCTCCCTGCGCACCACTGAAACGTCGTAACGGCTAAACACTGGCATTCCAGCGTTCCCACATTTCGTCTCGTACCGACGAACCTCTTCGCTTTGTTGGGCAGTACGATCCGCACAGGGTTGCCAGATAGTGTATACTTCGTCATCTGGTATACTTCGGCGGTCGGTGACGGTCGTGCTCGCCCAGCCACTTGTTCACGCTGACAGTGGCCCTCTACCGCATAACGGTATTCATAATGTAAACAGTGCAAACTATACAAGGGACAAGAAGGAACACAGGACGAGCGCTCGTCCTGTGTTCCTTCTTTTTTTGTCACTTGTAGTTTGCGCTGTTTACATTATGAACATCTACCAACTCGCCCAATTTAACGTTTTGCTAAGTGTAATGGTAGGCTGTGAAGATGAGTGGCGTGCGCTCCACCGATATTTCAAATAACTACGGGTACGACTCTCCCTTGAACACATTTCTTGTCCAACATTGGTGTTCCAAGAATGAGATGCGAGAACGTCAGCTCCACACGTTCGTGGACGGGAATAAAATATAGTAATAAAAAAAAAACATGTTTTGCGACCAACAGTAAAAGGTCAGGCAAGCATCTACCCTAAAGTTCGAGCTGAAAACTTGCCATTGTCGCGGTCCCATCAGCAGGCATGGAAGTAGAAACTTAGTTGCTTCATCGCTTTTTTGTTTAACGTGTCGACAGTCGCTACCCGCTTTGGCAGTACGTGCCGCGACTTATAAGGTCCGCTAACCACGTCGACTGCTTATGTACGCTTTACTACTGTATCTGCGCTGTCTCTAGTCATCCTTAAATAGTGCCTTTTTTTCTTTGCGTTTAACTACCGGGACGGAATCTCATTATCACATGCTCTCCGCCGCTACGCCTTGCTTGCTTCATTTCTTACTAAGATATTACGGAGCCTAGAATCTGAAGAATAACGCTGTTGACTACGTGTCGGCGTATGTTTGTACAGCAATGAAGAACAATAAGAAGGGAAAAAAAGAAATCGAAAGCCGCACTGCGACGTGATCCTGCAGTGTCCTTCCCGCCGGCGTCACGGTTTTTCGCGGTGTGTTGCACCGGCTGTAAACGGCCCCACGAGGCCACTAAACAAAGCAGTGAAAGGTCGCCTGCTTTCCTTCAGTTGGTTATTCTTTTCAGTAGGCCGTTCTTGATTGCGCCAGAGGCTATTGGGACTCGATGACGACCAAAGCAATATCTGTCTAGGCTGCGGCTATTTCGATGAAGCCACACGCCCGCACAGATGCAGCAACAGTGCATTTTGAAGGGCATTTTGTGAGGGGCGTTTCTGAGTTCAGTTAGTCTACAGAGTCCGCTGTTCTTTTTTTTTCTTGCTATTTCTGCCTGACTTTCTTTTTCCTAATACATCCAGCCAAAACAAGCTCTTGTATTTTTATTTTATTTCACAATACTGTCAATCCTGACTGGGATTATTACAGGAGCGGGAACATGGTAATCTTAAAACAGGTACAATACAGGCCAGGCAGCATACAAGAACCAAGCATACATGAAATACAGGCGGTTACAGTCGATAGTATATTACACTGGTTTTAAAAGCGGTTCTTCACAGACGTTAGTTGTAAGAAAAAAAAAAACAAGTTTTGGTCAAGCTATTTCTTTCAGGGCATTGGCAATTTTTTCTATTGTAGGCTGGGCAGTAATAGCAGGGTTTAACGAACTCTATTCCCGCACAACACGTGGAAAATAGGAAAGCGAAAAGTATCATTGTTACGAAATAATTCTTCTAGTGTGAAGGCGTGTTCCTGTCGTGTCGGTTTTGGTCTTTTGTTTCTCACGAAAAGGACGGGATTCAGATGTATCGCATTGTGTAAAACTGCGTATAAGAATTTTAGGCGTTCACTTCACTGACGCTAGTGGTTAGCGAACGATTTATTCCCGACTGTGCTGCCTGATTTACGAGTATACGATGCTTCGGAAGATGTTCCATATAATATAAATTAGCTGCCAGTAACTGGCCCCCTCTCCTTTTTTTTGTGTTTTTTTTTTTTAGTTGTCGTACGGACGCGTATATTTCGAATATCTGCAGGTTCTTCGTTGTTGTTTACCGCATTTGAAATCACTGGCCCCTCTGCTAATCAACTCGTCAAACATCGAAGGTCAAGCGGCGCGCTTTGCGGTGGACTGGCCGTTCTGAAAATTCATTGCTGTGCAGCGCGGCTTCTTCTACATTCGTCTCTCTCTCTCTCTCTCTCTCTCTCTCTCTCTCTCTCTCTCTCTCTCTCTCTCTCTCTCTCTCTTTCTCTCTCTATTGTGCCCGGCTCTTCCACAGAAGTAGGACGTCAAAGCGGATGTTTTATTGGTTGTTGACCTCCTCCTGACTTCCTTCTTATTGATCGTTTCCCTTAGCAGACATTCATTTTGGCCCGTCGTTTTGTATCTTCTTGCTTTCGTCTTTGTCCTCTGCGCTGTTGCTCAAACATGAATGATCACCAACTAGCCCAAACCTCCGTTCTTCTACAATTCAATTTGCCATTTGATATACTATGTTCATTGCATGCGGCACAGGCAGAGGCGAATGGGCACCGTATGTGGAACATCAAGACGACTTACAGTGCTCAGTGCAAAAGAGAAATATTTATGCTGGCAGCTTGAGTAATAGCTAACGCCTAAATGGGCAGAATGTCCTCATAACTGTCTCCCTGCATCGCAGCTTGCTGCAACTCGAAGAGTCTACAACATCCAAGTGACATTCGTTCGCTCAGGTGAGAACAGCATTGACCCCTTCCATGCACTGACGAGCGCGGTACATGTTTTATAGTCTCGCGAGCCCATAAAACGACGCGTCGCCACCTCTGTTAGCATTTAGGTCCTATTTATGGGCGTTTGACTTTGGGGCCGTCGTGCGTCCAGCCTCGGGTCACTCTCTATCACGCGTATCGCCCGCGATGAGCGCGCGCGCTTCCGCCGGCTGCGCGGGCGGCGACCAATATCGCGCGGCGGCTGGGGGGGGGGGGGGGAGTTTGCGTGCCCAATTGCGGCGGAAGTAGGCCGTGGCACCCAACTGGCTACAGCGGCTCACACAGCTCGTTTCTTCGGGTCACATAAATCTCGCCGGGTTAGCTCCAGCGGAATGGCCCCGGCGAATGCCCCCAGACGAGCATGCCCCTCTGTTTACATTCTCGGGGCACGGACAAACAAGGCACTGTGTCGCGCTCATGAACCCCCCACTCGGATTACGGGCGAATGTGGCGCGCTGTTACGCGCGAAACCGGGCGGCCTATCCGCTTACTGGGCCGCGGTGAAAGAAGCCTTATCTGCCGCGTCGCCTGCGAGTCAAGCTTATGCGGCCTGAGTCTACTCAGAGCAGAGGCGTGATGGCGGTCCTAATACCCACGTCGCACAAAGCACAAGCACGCCGGACTGTATAAGCCACCGTCGCATAACCACCGGTATTTCAACAACAGGTGCACGGGCAGGAAGCCAGGGAGCGGATGGAATGAAATACAGGGGCTTTTAATCACCCTCGTCTTCTGCAACCCGCCGATATATCTTTTCGCAGTTTTCCGGTTTTCGAGACGTGAGTCGTAAGTTCAACTTTCTTTCTTTGCATTACCATAATCGCCATCAGCAGCAGCCTGACTACGCCCACTGAAGGACAAAGGCATCTCCCAGAGCCTTCCAATTATCCAAATCCTCTACCAGCTATGGCCTCCTTATCACGGCAAACTTCCTAATCTCACCCACCCACCTGACTTCCTGGTTTCTGCCGCCCTGCTGCGCTTACCTTCTCTTGGAATCTACGTTGCAGCCCATAACAACTACATTTTACCTTGCCTTAACATTACATGCCCTGCCCTTCTTCTTGACTTCGACTAGAATGTAATTAACTCGCGTTTGTTAACCCGCTCTGCTGTCCTCCTGTCTCTTAACCGTACACCTATCTTTTCTTTTCGTGACTGGGTGCGTAGTTCCTAGTTTAAGTTCAGCTATTGTTAGCCTCCACGTCTCTGCTCCACTGATGGATACCGTAAAGATGCGGCTGTAATGCCGTTTCCTCTTGTGGACTGTTTGCACAGTCTGGATAAAATACGAGCTTTGTCTGCTATCCAATAGTCAGAACGGAAAGAAATAACACTCCTCTCTTTTTATCTGTTTGCTTACCGCCCATTGTCTCGTTTCAGCACTATATTATCGAATTACGCCCGAAAATTTGCTATAACCTCATCGTCCGCATGCTGATAACACAGTTGCTTTGTTTGTCTGTCTATTCCCACGCACAGGAGCTGTACCAAATCTGAAGAACACCTCTGGGCCGAAATACTAACCCACATTTATGAAAGACAAACAATCCGCCATTTTTAACGAAGTCTACCAACGGTGGCATCATGCCTGAAAATTCCACGCGGTAGTCCTATCAAGAACAGATTGCTGGTTATAATATGATTATTATTTAATGCAGAAAAAAACGACCTGGCTGCGAAAATGTGGTGAAGAATTTAAGTCCTAAAAATTACTAATGCAACCTGCTTGCTTTGGGTATCTTACCGGTCAGAGGTCACGCTTGCCGTAGGGAATTTCTTCATAATTATTACTCTGTTTCGATGAAAATGTATCTCGTACGCGCTTCTTCTGTTGTTTTTGCTGCTATTGTTTACTAAACGCTCACGCCCGTACATTTACGCCACGCATATTCATTTTACCCGACTTCTGCAGCGAAACGCCTAAACCGGTAAGTTCCTCTTTAGTCCGCATTTATCTAAATTTGATCTCGGCCTCAGAATAAAGAGCGCGCTGCCTTCATATATGCAAATGCGTGAGTTTGAAAATTGTATGCCGTCCTTCTTAGCTGTTTGAATCCTGGGGAGACTTCAGGCTGTTAGTGTACTTAACGCGTGTCTTTTTTTTTTTTTTTTTTTTTTTTTTTTTTTAAGGCGCCCTGGGTGTGGTACAGATTGTTAAATAGAGAGTTCGCGTTTTCTTTATTTCTATAGTGCACTTCCGAATATTATGATGGAAAAGAAAATTAAGAATTAAGAAGGTCCCTCTAACGCACAGGGAACTATGCGTTTGAATACTTCAACAAATCCAAAACGGGGAGAGTGTGATGAAGTAAAGAAAATTACTGAAAGCGCAAAGTAACAAAAGACGAATGCAAACGCAGGGACCATATTTTCGAGCATACAAATAAAACTGAGGCCGTACTCTGTAAAATATTTCCTCTTCCGTCTTCTTGACCCCCCCCCCCCCCCCCTATTTCTCTCCCTCTCTTTATTACAGCCAGCAGCCGCCTGTGATGTCAAGGATGGCAGCCGGCATTATCAAAGCGAGACGTGACCGATGGGAAACAAGCAGAAGAAAGGAAAGAATACAGAAAGCTTACAAAAAGGGGCCCCTGGTTAGGCGCGGCGTTTATGATTTCGTAAACTACAGCAGTAATTACGAATGGAAGGATAACATAGTAAATGCCACGCTGTGCTCTTGTAACATGCCGGAAAATCTATTCGGTTAATATGTCACCGTAGCCGCTTCTCAGTAGAGAAAAAAAAAAAAGGGGGTTTCTTTGCGCAACTTTACTGTTTACATTCCAGTAAGACGATAGAAATAAAGCCGAGTGATTAGACGCCTCGAAGGCTTGCGAGGCCTTTGAAAGAAGCGCAAGAAAACGAGGACCAAGAAGTAGAAGGACACAGCACGAGCTGTTTCCTTCTACTTCTTGGTCCTCGTTTTTTGCGTTACCTTCAAAATGAACAAGATTCAACTCGCCCAACTTTCAGCCTTACTATTTTACAGTGCATCGAAGGAAACTTCCGCCGAGTTCGCAACACTCGGCCAACGAAGTTCACACCATTGTTTGAAGAAGTTAAAAGTCAGCCTTTTTTAGAAAAAAACTGTCTTAATTTTTTTTTAAAACAGTGTCAAAGTAATAACTAACAATGAAGGGACCTGCCTTTAGAAAAAAATACGATCAAGACGATAATTACGAGCATAATCTGATGAAAACGTTCATTTTTAGACCGTGTTAGTGGAAATTAAACTTCAGCTAAAAAATGCCGCAAAAAAATTTAACGTTAATTGTATTCAGTAATAATAAAACAGGCTTAAATCTTACGTAACTAAAGTCAGCAATAACGTGGTCAGGGAGGGCTTAAATGAAATTTTTTGCGCACCCCGAACCTGAGCGTTGCATATGAGAGTGGTTAGGCTGCCCTTAGCTCATCGTATATATACGATGCAAATGCGCGGCTTGTCACCACGAATTATTACCGTCTGCATCTAGCGCTCCAGGGAAGTGGCGCTGCAAAAGAAATAGGGAAACTGTGCTACTGGGAGGCGGAAGATAATTGAACCAAGGTGAAGTCAAATGTTGCCTCGAGAACTCTTTCGGGGTCACCGAAACGTCATAAAGTAAATTCCACATTCGTATATGCTGAGCACTTATTTGAACTGATTTTCGCGGAAGGGAAGGGTCATTTTAAGCTTACAGAAGAAAACAACAGGAAGAAAAATTTAAAAAAAAAATGCAGTATTTCCAAAGAATGGTATGCTGTCAGAAGCGTTATAATACAAAAAAAAAAAAATGTCCCTTATGCACGGTATGCAGTAATATGTCCACGGATAAACCCTTTTTATAAGATCAATAAAAAGGTTTTGAGCCGCAAGTAAAGTGTTATAATTAGGGTTTACATCACCGCGGTAGCTCAGGGGTCAGGGCATTCGACTGCTGAACCCAAGGACGCGAAATCAATCACTTTTCGATAGATGCGAAAAGCAAGGCGCCCTACGCTGTCCGATGTTAGTACACCTTAAAGGGCCACTGTCCAGGAAAGGCCCTTTTAAGAAAAGGAACCCAGTGTTTCGATCAGGTACCGGAGATAGTCTGTGCAAAATTCTACAGCGACACGCGCGCCGCAAAGCATCGAAAATACAATTCAAAGCTCCCTCATGCTCTCCTTTGAGAAGCCAGCTTCACCGCTCTCTGCGCTGGCCCGACGGGCCACGATAATGACGTACGTACCGGGAACGACGTCAATTGGTCCGTCTCGCTGACTGACGGGAAAAGGATGGGTGTCTACCGCTCGCAGCGCGCTTTTCCCTCGCCACGGCCAGGCTGAATCCAGCGGCGCGCGCTCCCTCGACTGTTTCTTTTTTTTTTTTTTTTTCGCGCTCGCGGAGAGCCACGCCCCACCTCCCGCCAAACGCGAAGGAGGAAGGGGAATTTGTATTGCGGAGGCTAGACGACCTCGGGCAGGAGAGTGAAAAACCTTTGCGAGGGAACGGAAGGAGAGAGGCATGATAGAATCGGGTGATTGCGGTGGCTGTAACTGCGTTATTAGTTACTCTTTTCAAAAACATTTTGCGGCCTTGCGTTCTAGGCGCGAAGTCTCACAGTCACCGGGGAAGAAAATATTTTCGACCGGAGGGTGGACAGTGGGCCTTTAAAGAACCCCAAGGGTCGAAATTTCCGGAACCCTCTCCCACGAAGTCCCTCATTGACTGAGTCGCTTTGGGATGTTAACCCAACCAATCAAAAACCAAGCAAATTCACGTTCTGTTGTTAAAAAACGTTTAATCAAAAAGAAAAGCTGTATCAGTAATACAACAAGCATCGAATACTGCTATACCCGAGCAAAATTTCGGCTTTTTAGAGTTCACCCGACTAGATTCCTCTAGTCAGGGTGTTCACGTGCGTGTATTAACAACGTCAAATGCAACGCGAAGGACGTGCAACGCGAAATGGTCGCGACAGGAAAACAGGAACGTAAAAGTATAATGTGCTGGAGCAGAAACATAGACGGTTTCCATTGGCATTTCCCACGCAATGGTCTCTATGCCATTGATATAATCACTATTTCTACTGTCAAAATATTTCCTCTCTACCGTTCCCATTTCAAATACCTGCTTGTTCATGTTCTATTTGACGCCAAAAGTTGAACAAATCTTTTGCCGGTCGTAGGTCTAGTAGTACTTCCTTTATGAGTATTCTCCGAGCTATGTGTTAAACACTTTCTGAGCTACATATATATATTACGTATATTATATGACACCTACATGCGGGTCAGACTGATGTTAAAGCGGAAGCTTTATTGGCCTCATCAAGTCAAGGTCATCAGCGGCGAAACTTGACCTCAAGTGCAGCGCGAGGAGCCAGCGGCGCTCGCTTCTTCTACTTCACACATCTGCTTCCTCTTCTTCTTCACACATCTTGAGATCTTTATTCGTACCGGTACATATATCCACAAATATGCAACATTGCCTGACCCAATATCACACAGCTTTCCAGGCCATTGAATATACCTTTCCCTTCACAGTCCCCGCGTCCCATGCATCTGGCTCGCCTTCTAGAACATGCCCTCGACACATTTACATTTAGACCCGTCGTCTAGACTCGTGACATCTAGACCCGGCCGCGGTGTCCTTGAGGTTCGCAGACAGCCCCGGAGGAGTTAAACTTTAGCAAATCGTCTTGTGACCTCTTGTGACCCGCTCTATAAACTAGGTTATCTATATGAGTCTCACCGGGCTTAGCAACACCGCGTAACCAAGCATAACAAAGCTTTCGCGTGCATAACCGCTTTTACCCGAGCTAAGCCGCATTAACTTTCTTCTTTTTTTTTTTTTTTCCGCTGGTGTGGCAGTAGCCTGATTATGGGAGAATTCCGATAGGCGCACTCCGAATTCAGATAGGAATATGTAGTGAGTCTGAGGGCTGTTCCGGAATGATCCAATCATAACACTGTATCTGAATGTAAATCACCCCCTGAAACATGATGTTATGTTTCGTGAAGCAAGGAAACCTGTTGTGAGTATAGCCGACTGAAACTTGCATTATGAATACATCTGCTTAGAAGGCTTCTCGGGATACCCCTGTTGTAGCACGCTTTGTGAAAAACTGAATACGTGGCAGCATAATGAGTATTCCCTAATATCGAATAGCACTTGGGCCGCAGAAGAGATTCCTTTTGTAAAAATCCAGAAAACGAAAAATGTTTGCATGGGGGTGTAACGATGATATAAATGCTGCTGGTGTCAAGGTCTTCCTGAAGTGAATGAAAAGAGCACAAACATTATCTACATGACCTTACCGCTAAAATAGTGAACGGAAAAATCAGTATAAAAACAATGTTAAAGCCGAAATTCTTAAAATAAAAAATAAATAAAAACTTATTGTGCCTACTGTTTTTCTGACGAGATGATTTTTCTTAATTTGGCTACTGAACAGAATTACTGACGTTTCTCTGTCACTGTCAAATAACTTAAGAATACAGTTGTGCTTCGCTGATATATACAATTTGGCTCTCGAGCAAAACTGCCAATAAAGAGAGCAATCCATAATAACAAATAAGTGGGAAAAACATTCTAAAGAAAAAAAAAGCATGCTATGATGCAGGTCCGCTTCTGTGCGTTACGGTAACCAGTAAAGTTGTACTACACTTGAACACACCTATAGAAATTATATAGCCGTGGTTCGATGGTCTCTCGTTCCTAAATAGCCGAACTTCTTTTATGACTGTTCAAGTTCCGCGAACCGTTACTGCGTATCAGCGCTCAGTCGGCTGACTGCTGCTGACTGCCGGTTTCTACGTGGCACATCCTGGAGTGCTACTTTTCTTCGGCGTCAGTCATTAACTAAAAATAGTAATGTTCATTAACTCAGTAACTTTTCACTGTAAAGCACGAAACCTATTTAAAAATGGCTATCATGTCATTTGTAATTTTCCCATGCTTTCCTGTGATGCCCTGCACTCAAAATGCAGAATATGAAGCACCTGACTTGGCCAGTAGAGATTTTGCGCTCATCATCACTGTCCGTACCAATATGACAAAATGAATGCACCTTAATGGGCTCTTCGCGTTCTCTCCTGGCCCATTGTCCGGATAGCGGGTGTCCATAATATTCATATTAACGGGGGTCGTAATAACGAAGCAACTTCAACTAATGTAAAAAATTACAGCCGTTTGCGACCAGTGAGGGAAATACAGAAATACCACGGGAAAAATTCGAAATAATAGCTTAAACGAAGGTCATCATCTTCGATGCTTCAGGTCAGCAGCATGGAATGCAAGATCATCTCATATCGCTCATGTCGCACATGTTTCGCGCCAGTTAACAAAACATAGAGAGCCGTTCTTTAGGAACGTCTAAAAAGCATCTTGAAAAGTACCTGAGAAACGAACGGATATAATTCATTAAATACTGTTTTTTTTTTCTTTTATCGCAAATTTCTCCCACTCTAGCCCATAGGCCACAGTCATGCCAGAATGAGCCTTGAGAGGCATTTCGAGTTCTTTACATTTGTGATCGATAAGCGTGGTTCCCTAGCCATCTCCTTCACCGACAAGCAGCGGCATCTGCCGCCACCACATTTGCCCTGGAGACGTCTCCTTGCCGTTCCAGGCGTCGCGCCGAAGGCTGTTCTGTTTCTGACTGCTCACTCCGAATGCGCAAACAGCTTCAAGCGACCGGAAACGGCATCCTGCGGGCTCCGCTCACCGCTGCGGAAGATTCGGAAAACACAGAATCCTCGCGCAGTGCACGTCGTCGAACCGAGCCGCAACAGCGGATCCGACGCCGCGCTGCTCTGCCGAGCGGAAGCTGTGGGAAACGAAGGCGCTCGTGCGCGCGCTCTCAGTCAACTTTTCGAACACTCGAGCTGCGCGCAAGTGTTCTTCTGGGAGAGCTGTAGCAGGGCTTTTCGTACGCCGTACCTGGCTTTAGCGCGGGCCGAAATCTAATCAGTCGGTTCCGTAAGAAGATCCAGCCACTGTTTAGCGCACTCAGAGCCGTGTCTTCGCTAATTGAATTTGCGGACGGGCAGGAGGGAACGACTGGAATGCGGGAGAGTTGGAGCGTGCGGAGCGGGAGCGCCGTGCCGCGGGCGAGCGTGCACGCGCGCACACGGCACGGACACGATTTCCTGCAGCCGTGGAGCCCCATCTCTGATTAAAAAACGATTCTCCCCTCTACATATGCGAGTTTAAACATTGACACAGGGATGGCGGAGCTTTGCGTCCATTCTCTTTCTCCGTGGTGGCGTTCGGCAAATGCACGTTGCAGGTTCCCGTTTTAAGGAGCGCAGGCGCTGTGACCGCCCGTTAACGCAAACAGTGCGACGTTGCAAGCGTAAATACTTTGATCGTCACCCACAGCAAAATATAAACAAACTAGGTTATTTAAATGGCTTCTCTGGAGACAGCTCTTATAAAATGAAAAGGAATTGTACAGACAGGCCTTTATGCTTGCACTACAGCGGACTTAAGAAATATTAGTTGACCGAAATGTCGCAAACAATAAAGAAAAATGAACTGTATTTTTTTTCTTTTGCACTGCACTACAGGCGGCTGACGAGGAGCGAAATAAAAAGGTGTGTGTGTGTGTGTGTGTGTGTGTGTGTGTGTGTGTGTGTGTGTGTGTGTGTGTGTGTGTGTGTGTGTGTGTGTGTGTGTGTGTGTGTGTGTGTGTGTGTGCGTGTGTGTGTGTGTGTGTATGTGTATATATATATATATATATATATATATATATATATATATATATATATATATATATATATATATATATATATCTCTGGGGGGGGGGGGGGGGAAGGGGACAGAGGGGAGCCATTGAAGAGACCGTCAACTAAACTCCCAGCAAACAGGAATTATGCGCGAAAAGTAAAGGAAGAAAGAGACGTTTGCGCTCTGTCCTGTTGTCACGTCTCTTTCTTCTTCAACTTTTTGAGCAAGTTTATTCCATTTAGCTAATATGAACCAACTCGCCCAGACGAAAGTGCACTTATTAAACTCCCCGAAACGTTGTCGCGTTAACGACGTTGATTGCTTAGTTAGAATATTCGGCGTCTAAAATGATGTCGTACTTCGTCACACTTTCAGTGTTACTTTTCGTTTCTTTTTCTTTACAGTATATAAGAAAAGGGGTGGGAGGGGGGCGGGGAGCGATAAGAGCTCTGATGACACTGGTCTCCGATCAAATATTATCCGACGACATTTCCCACTGCAGCTCTGGTTCAAAGACCACCACATAAGTTGCAAGGGACACAAAAAAGCGTGTAGTGAACAGGTCTCGCTGGCCTGAGTACCTTAGTCAACCACAACAGAACGTTGCTTAAGGTATCTGATGCTATCATTTTCGTGTCTGTGGATGCAGACACCGCCTACCCAGCGATGCCCATCCGAAGACCACAACACTCATAGCAGAACGCTATGGAAACGGGAGCGACGAGTAAACAGCTGCCGCGAAACCCCCTGTATCGTCTCTCGAAAGTATATGCGACACGAGTTGTTCCCCGCGTTTCTTTCTCGGCATCTGAAGCAAAGCGTTGCGCCATGCCAGTTGTTGGCTCGTTGTTGTGCAGCCTATTTCTGCGGCCCAGTAATCCCGAAAGGAGATGTTTGCCCCGGGCCAGAAATCCGCGAGGATGAAAGTCTTGCGCAACTAAAAGAAAGATAAAAAAAGGGGGGGGGGAGGGGGGGGGGAGGGGGGGGGAGGAATCAAGAGAACCAGCATGCGTTGCGGGGGCACGTGTGTAGGGAGGCTTTCTTGGAGAGACTCCGCAGAGCCCGAACCATTCGTGTTCCGCGTTGCATGCTCGGCGTGGTTTTCCTCGCGGAAGCAGGCCTCTAGAATTTAAACTTGTTCCCGGCAAAGAAAATGAAGTGAAACGGCCGGGCTTCACGCACCGTATAGGAAAAAAAAAAAAAAAAGACAGTGAATAGCGAGGAACGGAGCAACGAACAGATGGAGTAGTCGAGGCCAGGGTGAGTGAAGACGCGAGCTCGAGAACTAGTGAGGCTCTTCGAGATACTCTGAACGAAAGTGCGTCAGAATTCCGCGTGGCCCCTAGTTGGTTCCGCAGCTCAAATGTCAGGGGGGCTTCCACTTTTGCAACCATGCTTCGACGTGCGGGCGACGTACGCCAGCAAGCGTGGGGCTGCTCGGCATCTAGCAGAGAATGTTTTCTCGTTTTCGCCGAGTCTTATCCTATTCTTCAACATCGAGCAACAAGGGTTACGTACATCCGCCGGGTGTGCGCAAGGCCAAGACCCCAGCTGCACTGCAGCAGCAACAGCGACGCGTAAGGCAGCATCGGTGGAGCCGAGAGGGCGCATATTTCGTTTGCGCCCGCATACATAATAGATGCGCATCGAGGTGCACAGAGCTTCGCGACAAAGTTTCGAGGAGGCTCCATCACGCCGTTGCGATGACAAAAGATGAAATTTGTGGCCACCAGCGCCCTTCATGCCTCGTTGGGCGAGCGTTCTGTGTGCTCTCCAGTGAACACGGGGCGTGCCTGAGCCGCAAGCGTGTCTGCTCGAAGTCGTGCGGAGGGTCGCATTTAGGGAGGATGTAACAGGAAAACTTTCAGACTTCCGCTTCGCTGCCGTTCGCCATGAGATCGAGTTTCTGGCTTGATTTTTTTTTTTTCAGGTCAGTCTAAGTTGTATGATATATTCGAAGCGAGAAAACGATACTGAAGCGCGATGCACGCAAATCAGATAAGCAAAAAAAAAAAAAAAAGGAGACGAAGAAGCTAGTTCTCCCTCCCCAAACTTTCGCCTAAGCCTGTTTCAATCCTCCCAACCCGTTTCTTTAAAAGCCTCGGTTAATTCTCCTCATCGTTTGGTATGTTGCGGTGCTAGATTTGTTGATATTAAAGCGGTTACTATAATGAAGTAGTATATTGGGATTTAGGTTAAAACGTTGGCGTTTGCTTTCGCGGGGTCCAGGGCTCCGTTCTTCGCCCCACCGCTGCCAGGATGTGTACTTTGTGGCGCGTTTTCCCTCTCTTTTTTTTCTTCCTGGTGTTGCAGTAAGCGCTCAAAAATGTGGCCGTAATCGAGCATTTATCTTGACCCTTCTCCCCGTGGGCAAAACCATTCATTGTTCCATGCACTTCGTGAGTCCATGGCAAGCACGATTCTGGAGGGATTCGGAAGCGTGCATAATTTGAGTGTAACCGGGCCGGGCTAAACACCGAGCAGCATGCAGACTTCTCGCTCGTCTCGCGCGTCTTCAGCTGCACTTCTCCGTGTGCCGCTTTCGCCCGTAGGTTGCACAACGCACAGTTCACCGCGTACGGGCCTGAAAAATGTATTGTTAAAAATAAATGGAGGAAAAGTTGAAGGAGCAGCAGAAAACGACTGCTTACTGCTGGGCGGGTCATCCTTCTTGTGCACTTACCTCGGGAGGCGCTGTGTTTTACTTTCCAGAAAAGGCGGGCGCAAAACACCGCCGCTGAATCGATTGGCGCTCCTCCGCCAGCGCTCGCTATCTCCTATTGCTTCAAGCTTGCCCCCGCGCACTGGAGACGCAGCGGGCAAGGGCCGAGTGAGTGCCCCAGTATGCTGCCTGGAGTCTATTTGACTTCGGGGCGCTCCTGGGTCGTGAGTTGAAGAAAAACAGCGCCTGCCACTGGCGTCTCTCTGCGAGAGCCAGCGTTCCGTGCAAGCAGCTAGGCTTCAGTAGCGTTGCGCGTGCGCCCACTTTGCCGCCTCGAGCGAGTGCTGCCTATGCGCTCGAGGGGTGCCCTGTATTCAAAAGCTCCGGATTTCACCGCCGTTGGTTTTGCACCGTAACGAACGCCGAAACGGCAGTGCTGAACGCAGCAAAAAAGTGCACATGTAAAAAGGAAACAAATAAAAACATTGTCCAGCAGAATTCTTTCCAACGCTCAAGAAAGGCAAACATTCAAAAGCAAATTGAGTAGAAGCTTATTCCAGAGAAAATCTACTCCACTACCAGTATTCTGCAGTTTCCTAGAGTTGCCTCGATTTATCTTCTGCTTTTTGGTCACTTTTACCAAACATGCTAAACGAAATCTTGGGAACTGGTTACTTTCCCTTTACTGGCGGTTAGAGTTTCTTAACGCAGTTTCTCTAAGCTCCATGGCAATCGTTTTAGGCGCCTTAGTAGGTCGTAAACAACAACAACAACAAAATCACATGACGTCTGCATTCACCTACTGCTCATTGAAAATACTAAGCACGTTGGGCATCTATCATCGAGTATTGCAAAGTTCGCTGCTCCTCCTGCTGGAATAACGGTGAAGAGTCTCGGAGTTTTCTTGAAATATAAGCTTGCCGTTTTTAAAGATACAATGTTCGTGCGTATTAGAATCGTCGAAGATATATAATCCGTAAAACAAAACAGTGACATAAAAGAGAAATACATGAGGACATAAGACACCAGATACATAAGGAAGAAAAAGTGGCACAGGAGAGGATCGGCGCAGGCACATCTTTAATGGCAATGCACTTGTTTATTTATTAATTGTGAATGCCAATTAACAACCAGAGAACTTTAACAGCGGCGTGCTCAAACACAATGGAATGAAACAAAAAATCCGGCACAGACACCTAAAACTTCTTACGTGTATGAACGCGAAAGCATTATAGTCCCGCGGGTGAAATGTTCTCGAGCGAGATTTTCTACATCTATTGAAGTCCCTTCTGCTTGTATTCGGCGCGCGCGCTGTGTGTGTGTGTGTGTGTGTGTGTGTGTGTGTGTGTGTGTGTGTGTGTGTGTGTGTGTGTGTGTGTGTGTGTGTGTGTGTGTGTGTGTGTGTGTGTGTGCGTGTGCGTGTGCGTGTGCGTGTGCGTGCGTGTGTGTGCGTGTGCGTGTGCGTGTGTGTGTGTGTGTGTGTGTGTGTGTGTGTGTGTGTGTGTGTGTGTGTGTGTGTGTGTGTGTGTGTGTGTGTGTGTGTGTGTGTGTGTGTGTGTGTGTGTGTGTGTGTGTGTGTGTGTGTGTGTGTGTGTGTGTGTGTGTGTGTGTGTGTGTGTGTGTGTGTGTGTGTGTGTGTGTGTGTGTGTGTGTGTGTGTGTGTGTGTTTTCGCGTAATGGATGAAGTAATGCTTTCGTAATAACAAGAAAAACAATAAAAACGACGAAGACACTAGCAATGCGCTGAGCCGACGGGCACCGCCCCTCAAAATTTTTTCTTCAGTGGGCAAGGGACCAATAAAAGGATGCATACCCGTCTAACCGGGTTCGTCTTTTTTGCGCAGGTTAGTAGCAAACCTAGTTGTCGCGATTCTAAAAGTGGTGGGGGTAAAAATATTTTAATGAAAATGTTTAGGAGGTTGTAGCGGCGGTTGGAGTCCTCAGTTCGGAACCCCATTAGCGTAGGCTGCTGTCCGCGCTCTTTCGACGAGTTCTTTTTGACCCCTTGCGTCCGAGCTGGTCAGAGCTGCCTCCCACCCTTCCTGCGTTGGCTGATTATTAATAGTGATAGTCTGATTTTTCTCGCATGCCCACACCATATAACACAGATCCGTCTTCTCCCCGCAGAATCTGCATTCTGGGTCAAATGACTCTGGATCTATTGCGTGTAGTCTTCGTGGGTTGTTAAAAGTGTTGGTCTGTAGCTTGCGGAGGTGTACCTCCTCCCCTTTGTCTAGTGCCTTTGCCGGTGGAGGGTAGACCCGGCGAGATAATCTTACATGCTGAAGGATTTCAGTGTAGGTTAGCAATAGGGTAGGAGGTGCCACGAGATCCGTATTGGGTGCTCGGGGGAGAAATGCTTGGGCTGAGGCGTGCGCGCTCTCGTTCCCTGGGATGCCCTGGTGACCTGCACCCATACTAAGTGTTTAAGCGTGGGTTGGCAGCCACGGGTGTAACTATCTTGCAGGATTTTAGCTGCTAGCGGTGCAATCCTGCCCCTGAGGTAATTGCGATATGCTGTCTGTGAATCTGCAAGAATGTATTATGAGGTAGTGTGTGTTGCAGCTAGGGCAATCACCACTTCTTCTGCAGCCAGTGTATCTTGGCTGGTCAATATTTGTCGATCCACTGTTTGATTTTGGCGCACTACCGCAACGGCCGCCATTCCCCGTTCAGGACCCGCAGCATCGACATAGAACACTCCTCGCGCCTGCCGTATCCTTTTTATAGCTTCCGCTCGTGCTTGTCGTCTTGGCTGGTGAAAATCGGAGTGCATATTCCTCGGCAATGGAGTTCCCTTGAATTGTCCTCTCCATGAGGCTGATGGGATGTCGCTTTTAGGGTCTAGCTGTCGGGGGCAATTGATGTTCAAGTCGTTCAAGACTTGTCGGCCAGTCAGAGTCGTGGAGAGTCGTACCACCTGTGCGGTGAGCTGTGCCTGTATCAGCTCGTCTACCGTGTTGTGGATGCCCAGTCTTAAAAGCCGGTCCGTCGATGTCGTAAGAGGGAGGCCTAGGGCATTCTTGTAGGCTGTTCTGATTATGATGTCGAGGTTCTTGATGTCAAACTTCTTGAGAGGGAGGTAGGGTGCTGCATAGACGATGCGGCTCACGACGAAAGCCTGCACCAGTCGGAGAGTATCTTCTTCGCGCATCCCTGATTTCCGCGTCGTTATTCTGGCGATCCTCCTGGCGACTTGCTCGCTCACGAGGCGGAGTTTCTGGATGGCGAGGTGGTTGTTGTCCTTGTTATTGATGTACCGACCCAGTATTTTGACGGTCTGAACTTCCTTGATGGGTGAGTTGTCAACGTGGATGTCGATCGTGGCCTGATTTTTGTGCTGGCGGAAGACTAGGAGTTCACATTTTTCGCAGATTAGTCCACACGCTCGTGCATAATTCTGAACTGTTGTTGCCGCTGTTTGTAGTTTTTCTTCAATCATTCCCATACTACCCGTGGTCGTCCAGATGGTTATATCGTCAGCGTACAGGGCGTGTCGTATGCCCTGTATCTGATTTAGAAGAGGTGGAAGATTTCGGAGTGAAATGTTGAACAGAAGTGGGGATAATATTGCCCTTTGCGGAGTGCCTTTCGTGCCCATCTTCACTTGCGTTGTTTGTTTTGTGCCGATGCTAATGTTGACCGTTCTTTCTTTAAGGAAATCATAGATATATGAGTAGACTCGCTGGCCACAGTTCGTGGTCTGGAGGTTCTGGAGGATTGTGGAGTGTTTGACATTGTTAAACGCTCCTTTGAGGTCGAGGGATAGAAGTGCTCGGTCGCTGCTTCTGCGTGCTTGATCAATGACTTCGCGTTTGAGTTGCAGAAGCACATCTTGGGTGGATTCTAAGAGTGATATCTTGTGTCTGGTTGTGGTTCTTTGCCCAAGAGCTCTGTGTGACTGTGTCGCGGGCTGCTTTGAATCGTTATGCTTTATTGTATGTACTTTTGTTAAGCGGGGATATTGAGATGAACCCCCGCCCCAATCGTATGGTTTCTGAGCAGCTGGATCGGGTCGAGGAGATGCCTCAGTATATTCCACTTCTTTGCTAGACCCATGCTCCTTTCCATCTCGTCGCACCTGCCGTACCAATTTTGCTCGTTCAGTTTGATCGCATACCTTTCCATTTCTTTCATGTGTCTGGCTAACGAGCGCCTTAAGTTTCTGTTTCATTTTTGAGATTTCAGTCTCTTCTCGAGCCTTTCCTTTCCTTCCACATGTTCATTAGTTTGCTGTCCATTATCTGTGGTGCATCTTCCCCTTCGGCTACCGCTTCCGCGTGCCTAGCATCTTCCCTATTCTGGAAAACCAAAACGTGACCTCAAATGAACTTAAGTCTATTCGCGAAAGCCTAGAATCTCACGTTGGAGAAACAAACAAAAGGCTGGTTTCAGTTGTCCTTCTCAGATACCCTACAAAGGGTAGAAGATGGTGAGCGTTTTGTGTCTAAGCTGAAAGATGAGACTGAAGTGCTACGAAGGAAAATTTATGACCTTGAGAAAAGAAGTCGGCGCAATAATTTGATTATTTACGGAATGAAGAAATGTGAAAATGAAAATTCCCTGAAAGATTCTGTTTTGAGTTAAGTATTTGAAGAGAAATTGGCAATCAAAGTTATCAGACTTGAGCGCTACACCGCTTGGGAAAAAGGGGGTCGAACAAGACACGTCCAGTGATAATGCACTTTTATGATTACAATGAAAAAAATGAAGCTTTTGAGAAATGCAAAGAAACTTACGAATACTGAATTTTCGATGTCTGAGGACTATTCATCCAAATTTCAGAAAACAAGAGAGCAGCTATGGTCAACCGTTAAAGACAGCCGTACGCCTGACGATCAAGTGTATCTGAGATATAAGATAGTTTGCAACAAGGAAACGTGTACGTGTGGGACGAGGTCAAGATGGAAAGACTCAAGCTTGTTAGATCTCAGATCCAGACGATGAATCGGTAGAAGACGGTGACAACCAAACTATGCCTCGGACGGATCGGGTCATCACCCGGCGGTTGGCCGCAAACGGAGCCTCAAATTGACAAGAGCGCAACATTTTCCCTCTGCGATTGCTTTCTTTAAATGCGCAAAGTGTTGTGAATAAGTTAGCTGAATTTGAAACGCTACTTTATGACCATGACCCACACGTTACGTTGCTGACAGAGGCCTGGTTGCATGCGGGAGTCCTTGGTAATGAAAGTATTCCCTCGTCGTACAAAATACCAAGATGTGATAGACAGTCCCGAGGGAGTGGAGTAGCCATTGTTGTTAAGGAAAGTATAAACGTGACAGTTCTACCAGCCATTCCCAATAACGAAAGCACATTCTGGAAAATTAGTTTTTACCGTAATTCTATTGTTATCGGTGTTGTATACCGTTCTCCAACAGCAGGTCTTGGGTTTCTTGAGCAACTATATGATTATGTACTGCGTTTCCGGGGGGAGTACGTAAAATTTATCTTAGCTGGGGATTTTAATTTGCCGAATATTGACTGGTCAACCATGAATGCAATGGGCATCAATTCTAGACACTCCGATCTTCTTTTGAACATTGCTTTTTCATGCGACCTGGCTCAAATTGCTCCTGCTCCAACCAGGACTACTGCTACAACTAGTCATGCACTTGATTTATTGTTTATAAGCCCTGCAATGTAAATAATAGGCTTTCTGATCACAAGTTAGTGTCTGCCACCTTTTACTTTCAAAAGTGTTCTGGAAAAATTAAGTCCTCGATTGTTGTGAAATATTTCAATAGGGCAGGTGATGTGAGCATCCTCGGCTACTTAAAATATAAATTTGTATTGTTTTAGTGCTGAAGAAAATGTAAATGGGTGTAAGTTAAAAACAAAATTGCCATCATTGTATTCCCAAGTTTGTTCCCGTAAGGGTCAAGAAAAAGAAACAATCCCCGAGTTACCAGACAAATAATTCATATGAAATGAAAGCTTAAAAGAATGAGGCGCTCAGGTCGGCCTCGGGATTCTGTTATGAACACGTTAAGCACCGCGCTGAAAACAAAGATGAGAAAAGCTAAAGACACCTTTTTCATCGTCACTTTAGGCAATTTTCTTAAAGAAGCGCCGAATAAATTTTGGAGGTACTTAAGCGGTAATAAATCCAGCACTATTTTATTATTAGTTGACGGCTCACCGGTTTCAAATGCTAAAACAGGTGCAGATGAATTCAACAAATACTTTTAATCCATATACGCTTCAAAAAATAGCAGTGTTATTATTGAGCCGGAAGGGTTTTTGTCTCCCATGTCTGATGTCGTTTGTTGCCGGGAATGTATTTTTAACTTTATTCTTTACGCTCAAAAAGCAGATGGCCCTGATAAGATACCCACAGTTTTCCTGCGCCGCTATGCTGAATGGATTTCGCACTACTTGTTGGTAATATATAAGGCCTCGCTGGAGCTTTGTGCTCACTCCTGCTCTGTCAGATCGGAGGAGCGCCCGCGTCATTCCTGCATTCAAGTCAGCAGATCGCGCACGTCCGTTTCTAACTACCTTCCGATTTCCTCGACCTCGACAAGCTGTAGAATATACTAGAGCACATTATTTGCCGCCACTTGGCTGTATTTCTGGAAGAAAATAACCTCTTATCAGACACTCAGTAAGGGTTTCGACGTGGCTTATCGACTGCGACACAATTACTCAGTGTATGCATCATGACTTCGCACTCGCTATTAATAACAAAACATACCGATGCTATACTCTTAGACTATGTCAACGCCTTTGATAAAGTTCCTCATAATAAATTGTTACAGAAGCTTTATGCCATCGAAATAAATAGTACTCATCAAATTTATTAGGGTTTATCTAAAAAACCGGTGCCAGTACGTTCAAGTTGACAAATCCTACTCCGAGACCCTGCAAGTAACTTCAGGGGTGCCACAAAGCGCAGTATTTGGACCAATTCTACTTGTTATATATATTAATGACATACTAAAAGCTGTACGCAGTGATGTTAAGATAAAGCTTTTCGCAGATGACTGCGTTCTTTATACCTCAGTTAAGTAAAAGAACCGACCAAATTAAGCTTAACAAAAGTATCGAACAAATTTAGGACTGGTGCGCGAAATGGGCCATGCATTTAAATACTGATAAGTGCTTAGTTCTTCGTATATGCAGGACCAAAACAGTTTTGCAGAATTCTTACTCAGTTAAAGGCACTCCACTTAATGAAAAACCGGCAGTAAAACATCTAGGCGTTTCTATTACAGAAGATCTACGATGGGATACCCATATTAATGAAATCTGCACCAAAACGTAAGCTTCCAAAAGCTCCTGTTCATGTTAAGTTAGCAGTATATAAAGCGTTGGTCAGGCCATGTTTGGAGTGTGCTTCCTGTCTGTGGGACCCCTTCAAAAGCTAGGCGCCCGTCTGCTGTGCGATGTCAGTGCACGTTAAAGAACCCCAGGTGGTCGAAATTTCCAGAGTCCTCCACTACGGCGTCTCTCATAGCCTGAGTCTCTTTGGGACGTTAAACCCCAAAACCAAACCAAACCAAACCCTTCACTGACAAAACAATAGCCAGGTTAGAAAAAGACCAAAGGACCGCGGCTAGGTTCATTTGCAATAAATATAAAAGAACCGACAGCCGACAAAAATGATCAGGTATCTCGGCCTTGACACACTTAAAACCAGACGTAGTGAATGTCGATTAAGGTACCTATACCTCATGTCCAATGACCAGATCCTAATGAGCAATCATAACTTCATTACCGCTAACACCTCGCACGCAAGCTCCCCTTTTGATAACGGTAAAGTGATTCAAGAGTACGGCGCTCTGAATAACACGTTTCAACTTTAATTTTTTTTCATACAACCATAAGCGAGTAGAATTAATTACTGAAAAATATTGTCGATAGCTCCAGTGTTGATACATTTATTGCAAATTTGAAGAAAATGCGTACGTGATATGTCCTTGTACTCGTGTGTCCGATTTCATTTGCTTCAGTTCATACCCTGATGTGATGCAGTTGATGCCTATTGTGGGGTGTAGATTTTATCGTATAACTTTTTTTTGTGCTCACTCCTGCTTGGAGTCATGTAAAGACTTTGCAGTAGTGTTAATAAATAAATAAATAAAAATAAATGATACACAGTTAACAGCATGCAGACCCAGTGAGAATATCAGATTTCGCTTGAAAGAGTTAACACCCTAATTAAATCTACCAGGACCCCATATTGCCGTGACGTTATAGGTATATACATATCAATCGCACATTAGGACTTAGTGGGAAAGTTCAGTGGTGAAACGTCAAACAAACAGCTTTTTCTGACAGAACGTCCGGGCACACCACGCTTGATCAGTGATGCAAGATCATCATCACCACCATCATCACCGCCCAGACTATACCCACTGCAGGGCGAAGGCCTCTCTCATATTCCTCCAATTAACCCGGTCCTGTGCTAGCTGCATCTGCTTGACCCCTGCGAACTTCTTTACCTCATCCGCCCACCTAACTTTCTGCCGCCCCCTGCTACGCTTTCCTTCTCTTTGAATCCAGTTTGTTACCCTAAGCGACCATCGATTGTCCTTTCTACGCACTGCATGCCCAGCCCATGCCCATTTCTTCTTCTTGATTTCTACTGGAATGTCGGTAACGAGTTATTTCTCTGACCCACACTGCGCGCTTCTTATCTCTTAACGTTGCACCTACCATTTTTGGTTCCATAACGCAGAGGGTTATGGATGCTAGATACATGCACTCCCTGTCAATACTTGAAAAGGAAGACAAGGCCTCGCGCGACTGCCACCAAAAGTCTAGGTCGGTTAGTCCTGCAATCATCTTGGGAAGCAGATAAGGAGACCCCACGACATGGTAAGGTGATGTCCTTTACTAATTAGAATTTGAAAGTTATGATATTCTTTCTTGCTGTAAGACTGAAAATAAATCTAGGTCGTTCGACGAGAGCAATCGAGACACAACCGCATGCGAACGCGAACACACGAACGCTTGCGCGCGTTCGGCTTTTCCGCACAAAGCCTCATATTGCTGCCGAGCCAACTTTCAAGAAGCTAGACAGATTTTTTTCTTTTCTTTTTTTTTTTTTTGAGCTGCAGTATAGTAAAGAAAAAAAAATAAGAAGACGAAGGTAGAGAAAAAAGAGGGAAACGCGATCAGCCAAATATCTTACGCGGCATAGACTTATTTTATTTTGCATTGTAAAGGCCGTGCACTTTTCGCCTAGCGTAGGTTTGGTAGTTGTTCCCGAATGCTGTTCTTGTGCAGACGCTTTTGTTTTATAAGAAACTAATTGCACTATAGATAAGGCGGAATAAATCCTAATTTTAGCTTCTGGTTTTATGTTCATTGAATGTTTCGAACGATAGATACGTTTTATTTTATGAAGCCTGCCTCAAAAAAAAAAAAAATCCTCAAAAGTAGACGAAAAAGAAAGAGCACTCCCTTTAGCAGCATATGCACACAAAAAAACGTGCCGAGAAACGTATGTAAAACTACAAGAAAGGGCTGGTTGTAAAAGGAAAAGAGCAAATGAAAAGACCAAAGCCTCAAGCTTTACCGCAAATTTGCGAGGTGCTCATAAGAAACAATCTCGGCTCGCCCAGCTCTCCAATGCACTGAAAGAGGCGATGTGAAGGCTGCGTGTAGCGGCAAGAAGAGTTATAATCCCTTGTTCTTGATCTTCTTCTCTTCTCTTTGGCGTTTCAGAAGCGTTAATTTGAGAGGCGGCAGCAAGCAGCAGGGTTCCGCAAAAGAAAAATAAGCGCAAAGTAGACGCGGATATTCTGTGGCGTGAATAATTAGCGGCGCGCCATTAATCAGCGTCGAGTGTTCTCGCAGCTCGGGGGCGCTTGGGCGCGCGCGTTCCGCGGCGGAGCCCGCAGCGGCGGTATTAATCCTCGAGTAGGCGATCGGAGAAGACGCGCGGTGCGGACGTGTTACCTAACCGGACGGGAAACCGCCGCCGCCGCCGTTCGGGGTCCCTCAAAGAAAGGAGCCGGCCCCGGCAACAGTTGCCTCTTCTCATTCCCCAAAAGCGCCGCCGTCACTCGAGCTCCCGCAGGACGCCGCGGACCCGCGGGCGACCCACCTCCCCTGATAAATGGCCCGAACGCCAGAAACTGTACACGAGTTTCCGGTGGCAATACGGCGCGTGCCGCATCTATTTGCCTGAGTCATATTTCGCCGCGGTCTCTTCCCCGTGACGCGCTTCGTCCCGGCGCGGCTTCTCTCTCCGCGAACCCCTGCGCCGATATCTCGGCCCGCGGCTGCTGCTCCGCAAGTCCGGCAACGCCCCCTCGCCGCGTTCACGACGTCTTTTGCGCGGTGTGCATAGCGCAGTGGCGGTAATAACGAATGCGAGCTGCCACTGCTGCTGCTGCTGCTGCTGCTGCTGGCCGTCTCGAATCAGCGTGTGGGTGGCCAAAGGAGTAGCGCGAGGAGTCAAGAAGAGGAGGGTCAATCTCGGCCGCAGCTGGTGCTCCTCGCGGAGAAGAGAGAGCTCACTGTGCGTATGGGTGTGTGTGGGTGTGTGCGTCGGCATTTTCGGGCGTCTATGGGAGCCCAACGAAACGCTGCCGCCATCGCGGCGTCGGGATATAATGCCACGCACACTGTAAGGGATTATGATTACAGATATGATGAAGAACAGAAAGTCCGAGCCAATTCTCCACACTGCTGGGCCGACAGCATTGCTGCGCTTCTTCCTCAACATCTCTGTCACTCTAAATTCGTGGCATTTGCGTGCTTCCAAAACTTTTTCTTTTTTTTTTTTTTATGAGCGCGTTTGACATACAGCGAAAGCTAGGAGGGCTAATACATAAAGCAGATTAGGTGGAGCTTACAACTGTTCAGCAAACGCTTAGATGCAGCTGCCTCGCAAAAATAAAACGATTGCAATTTTGACTGCTGCGACAAAAAAAAAAAAAAAAAAAAAATCATTGGCGTTACTTTTTTTTTTTTTTCCCCTCCTTTCCAACAGCACGTGTAGAGGAGCAATGGCATAGTAACACGCTGCTAGCCGAGTAATTCCAAGAAGTCCCCGCTTATTACCTGTCTGATCTGGAACGTGGATTAGAGCATTAGAATTTATTGCGCAGCGTGCCACTTACCTCACTACCGAGGCATGGTTCTAAACGCACTATTTTAATCCAAAACTAAGAGTGAGACTGCATGGCAGCACCCAGCTAATTTGATTTTCGACGTTGAAAAATATTGCGTCGTCGAAATAAAATTACTGGTTATCGGATAAACCTGGGCAAGCGTAGAGCAGATGGGAAACTAGATGGGGCTCAAAAGAATTTGAACAAAATGCCCAGACAATTAGAAATCACTGGCAAGAGTAAACGAGTTCATCGCGATTATCTTGCTGCTGTTCGCTCTCGGCTGTTCTTATATTGCTGCGCATGGTGTATACGAGATATATTTGCCCCGTTTAATACTGCAGCGTACTGCGCCACTGCGTAGTTTTCAGCCTGCAGTGCAAGAACTTTAAATGGTTGTGATAAAATTGCTTATTACTTTCATTTAAGCTTTCAGGTGAATTCGTGTTGAATGCAAACGTAATATCGTATTCTTTGAAAGATTATGCCTCAGAGGCATTTGAGACTTTCGATATCACTCGTACCTGCGCTCTTGTGATGCACGCACACATCGTCAATGCCAAAACTTCTCGGAATTCGTCAACTTACTCCCAAAGCGTAAGGATGCCTCTCATTGGCATGCGCTGTAATGTGCGTTTCATTGCCGACTGTCTTTTTTTTTTTTCTGTCATGATTTTCTGCCCCTGTAGCGGAAGTGGTCAAGGCCTGTTCTTCCTATCGTAACACGTGCCCATTAAAAGAGACATTACGTGGCGTCTCGCGTTTCTCACGTCGTTAGGCATGATACGAAGCCGATTTTATATATCGGAACCGAAGCGCTGGGAACGCCTGTCGCAGTCTATCGCGCGCTGCGGCGGAATGCCACCGTGTTCGGCCACGTGAGCTCTTTTCGAGAGCCAAATCGTTACCGCCAGCTCCATAATATAAACAACCTAAGAGGGGCCGGAAGGAGGTTACCTGGTTGTTTACCCTTGAAGAGAAAAAATAAAGAGTGTTTTTCTCCCCAAGCTGCGCAAGGTAAGATGGATGCGCCCGGTTTGTCAACGCGTGCGCTCGAGGAGCGAGACAGCATCGGCCTCTTCCCGGCACCGACGCGCAAATCTTGGATCAACAGCGTGCGCCCGAGAAGGCGCCCGGGAGAGAGCTCGCAACTTGGGTCGATGGGGCCCACGCAAACGGGGAAACGCAGTTCTTGTTGCTTTTGCTGCACCGGCGGTGCGTACAAGAACTGTTCGCGCCTTCCGTGGCTGGTCGGCTCAACGAGACACACGTTTTGCCACCGTTATGGAGCTATGTATCACTGAGTAGGCGAGGAAAGATCTGTTTATTCCCGGCACGGCGAGAAACTTTGCGAACGCAGTAAGAATGAGGCCTTCGTATTATGCGACGAGAGGCGCGAATTTAGCTCGGTGTACAGAGCTGCGGGTGCGCCAGGCTTTTGCACTGATACTCCTGCAGAATTTACAACAACTACACGAGCAGTTTTCGAGAAAACAACACATAATTGCAATGTAGAGTGCGCCCTCTTTATGCTCAGTTTCAGATGGAGAGAGCACTAGAAGCTAGCGTCAGCGCCCTACTCTGCATATCAGGAACGTTCAGCTTGCTCTTGTAGACGCCTGTAGTTGAAGAAAATCACGCATGGCTGAGTGAATGTAAAGCTGTCTTTTAACAATGAAGTTCCTAAAAACTCCTCAGCGAGCTTAGTTGAGATGGTGGAAAAGTTTTTTCTCAACGTGGGTAGGGGCTATAGTTCTGAGTAGAATAAATTAAGACAAGAATACCGCTAGTTTTCTCTGGAAATACACTAGTTACGGCGTTCACGTCAAGGCTAGTGATCATAACTTCTGACAACTTTAGGACGCATTGCAGTTACCTCTGTCACTTTCAAGCTCCCAATAATTAGTCATAGACGTACACCCTGCCAATTCTTTAACAGCACAGCGCGAGCGTCGACTGCCCGGTGCAGCGGCTCCGAGCCGAGCAGAGCGGAAATCGGGAGAGGGAACCAGCAAGAGGACTTAACCATGTTGCTTGAGCGAGTGTCGTCTGCTTGGCTGTTATGTTCCGGCGGAAGCAACCCCTCGAATCATGTTTTATGTCCGTGTTCTGTGAGCGCTTGTTCTAACTGCTGTGTGCTTGTGGCTTCGGTATAGGTGAAAACTTGTAGCGTCCCAAATATTACCCTTGTTCCCGGTTCCATTTGTGGGAACTGTCTCGAGGAGGTTTGTTTTGAAAGTAATCAATGTGTCGATATTTAATGGTCTCGACAATAAATTGTTCTAAAAGTAACGATTGAAAAGGGTTATTGGGCATGTTAGGTTTTTTTTTTTTTTTTCTCTCTCTCTTTTATTGCACATGTATATACTTTGAAGACGTTATTCGCACTATATGCGCACATGGTGGATAAAAACAAGCAGTGGCAGCTTCTTCAGGCACCGATACCTGCCAGCCGATTGCGGCAGGGGGTTGCTTCGTACTAATCAGAACAGTCTAGGAGGCGAGGCTCACTGCAGCAGCAAGAAATGTGGGCATACCCTTGCCCTCGCTTGCCTTGTCATCTCCTGCGTCTTCCGGCGCAGCAGCGCCGGGCAGTCGCCGGTCGCGCGGTGCTGTTAAAGAATTGTCAGATTGTACTTAGATACGTTTATTATTTTTTTCAGGGATCGAGAGGTACGCTCGGGCTCAAAGCTGGAAGGCTGACGAGACCCGAGAGACCATCACATGACGATAGTACAAGACGCAAAACTGACAAGCAATAAAATGAATACTGTTACATCCCTCTCTTAGGTACGGCAGCCATGCGGAGCCGCTTACAACATCTGTTGTTGCTTTTTTAGTATTTAGATGTAGCGAATCTAAAGTTACGTACTTCCTATCATTCTGACGTGCCTGGCTGGCTAGCGTCGGCCCTACGGGACCGCCACCCGGCACTAAGAGAACGAACTGCGGAAGTCCTCAGTGCTTCTTATTACGCAAAAAAAAAAAAAAAAAAATATGGCGCCTCTTTTTTTGCACCCAGCCCACACAAACGCAGGCAAACAGCACGAAATCATGCGCCCTAAAGTTTATCGACTGGTTCACACTTAGTAAGATTTATATTTTTAAAGCATCTTCTGGCTGTTTACTAGATAGGGTCTTGTATCTGGCCAAATGTGCGTTCAGTGGAACGTGCAGAAGCAGATCGTACTGAAAAGTCGATACTATTTTTAAGGCGAATGCTCATGAGCGTAGACAGGATTTGTGCGTCCGCGGAGATTTTCACACCGTTGTTGAGGAATGAATTGGTTCATGAGTAAAAGAATGGTTGTATGAGGTAGAGGTTAAAAAAAAATAGTCTGTGTGCACAATTTCGTTGATGTGCTATAACTAGTTAACTTATTAGAGCCAGAAATAAATTAGACGTCAAAATAGCCAAGGGCATCGATATAGTGTGCAGACGACAAAACAGACACGGACGTCAAAATTGTGCACAAAAGTGCCCGCACTTGGCAAAAGGGCATAAAAGAAAAGAAAAAGAGCAAATAAGAAAAGAAAGAGGGGGGAAAAAACAAGCAAATGGGTGAAAAAGCACCGTATGAGTGTAAAGAGTTGCAGGAAAGGCTTTCGCTTTACCGCATTTAGGAGAGATTTAAATGCCTTCAACGAACTTTATTTATTGTCATAATGCAAGCACGTGTTTGCTGGCGTATTTAAACTAGGCATTTGCCAGCATCAGTTTTAAACTGTGCACACAGTAACTGGTTAGAAGTGGCTCGGCACCGGCCGTAAATTTAAAGGTAATGCAGATTTGTTTGCCAGAGACGGATGGGCAAGGCTCTCTTGCAGCAGTTTTCTTTTTCTCCTAATTGGTCTGATTTATCTTCTCACAGTGGAACGAAAACTTAGGGAAAAGAACAATGAGGAAAATGAAAAGTAGACTTTACCTAGTTAAGGGCGGCACGTAAATCGCTAAAACGCACATCCAACTGGTTTTGGCTCCCAAAAGTAGGAAAGGAGCAGTTTGAATTGCTGTCTCTTCTTACCTCAGGTTTTTCCTCTATGCTTAGCTGGCGGCTGCTATTCCACCATCGAGCCGCATTTGACCGCCCTCCCCCTCTTTTTGCTCTCCATATTAAATAAAACCATTGAAGACATGCTCGAGTGCTATCGAATCGGAGGGCGTGCAGCAGTGTTTCTGCTAAGTTTTATTAGTGTAAATGTAAGTGCTCAGTTTTGAAAGTTGGCCAGCAGCCGCGCACTTCACGGATCCTAAGTGAGTAGATAATTGCACGAGCATTAGCTCTGGAGAATATTTTACAAGAAAGAGAGCACTGACCTCTGGAGTTAGCAGCTCGCATCTTAAATACGTCCTCTTCGTTTTCTCACTGAATATCTCACGCGTGGACTAGCAGTGATGATTTCGTACTTTGGAAAATCGGACTAGTGAAAAGGAAAACCTGGAAAGATAAAATGGTCACCTGGAAGATGAAATTGGTGAAGTTGCAAGCGGCGCAGGACTGGGTCGATTGAAGGCCATGGCGGGTGTCTGTTGTGGAGAGAACATATGTGGGATGGTGATGTAATTATCGCATCGATTAAATCTTGATATTTGCACGGGGACGAAGAGAAGCTAGGTCTGCTTCCTGCCTTACGCTCACGGCTTACTTATGTGGGCTAACTCCCGCGAAGACACGTGCCGACCTCGCGCTACGCTAATTCAGTGCAGTTTGAGCACGACGGGTCTGCGAGGTTCCGATTGCCGTTTTAACCTCAGTGAAGCCACGTAAATATCTGCGCGGCGAAGATGAGGAGGAAGTCTGCTACACTTTACTACGAGTGATCTCGTTGCTCTAGGACTAACCAAAGCAATGAGTGGCGGCACTGTATCAGTCCGCACCCCCAGTGGTCCACACTGAGCCACGAGATGGTATTGATTAAGCCATTAGTAGACTCGAGACAGAGTAAACGGAGTGCCATCAGCGAGAATATAGTGTTCATGGTTTGCTGCGCTGAGGACGGCGAAGTAAAAGCAAGAGACGAAGAGATAAGCTCTTGCGCGCATTAAAGGGTGCGCTGCAGTGTTGCAAGCGCCCGCCAAGTCTTGTAGACCAGAGAAATTGTATTAGATATTCTGTGCGCCGGCTTCTGCCCATGCCCCTCGGCTCAAGGACATGAAATTCTGTAGTGACCAAACGTTCTAACCACATTTCCCAAAACTGCATCTATAGTGTCGCGAATATTGATTCCGTGTGTTAAACGAGCCAATGAAAAATAAAAAGGATGGGAAGGCATTCGATTCATTAGTAAGTATACTATAAGCAATGAAGCGAGAACAACAAAAAATAGATTGGCGACCTCTGCGCGCACGGCTGCAGAACAATGCGGTGGAAGAATAATCTCAGTACTGAGATACCCTGTTGCAAGAAGCAAAGAGGACTAGTAAGGAACGCAAAGGTGGGATGAGTAGGCAAAACAGAATTCCGCTTGGCTACCCTGCGCTGTGCAAGAGGAAAGAAGGAATGGATATAGAGAGCCAGGAGGGCGTAGAGGGCGAGGGGGGGGGGGGGCAGTAATTGAGCTAATATTTTCAGACGATTCTGACTGCACTAACTGTACGAGAGCTGCTTAGAGGTAAGTGTTACGCGAAATGTTTGATTTTGGTATGTATTCTTATGCCCCACCTTCAGATGAGATATGTGCAGAAACTCACCTTTCTATGCATCGGTAAACAGGAAAGCTCCTGCTTAAGGCTGTGGGGAATATGCACTGCAGCGCGAAAGAGATTGAAATCCGGCCGCACTGCGCTCCTTCTTCGGTGAAAAAGAGCCCCAGCACTGGCTTCCAGGTTTCATCCACGTCTCCAAGATTTTCAAACTAATTGAGGCTCCCCCCGTACGTCTTAGTCTTGAATCTGATGGTCGGACGCGCGTCTGGCACGGCAGGCTGATTTCAGTCGTAAATAATCGTTTCCAAGACCATAGCCATAGAACGGGATGGAGCATCAATCAGAACGTATAAATACCGTATACACTCGAATAGGTGCTACGCTCAAGTGTGCACTGCCAATTTTTATACTTGAAAGTCAATATTATTGGAGAAAAAGTACCCACAAAGCAACTGCGTTTTACTTATGCATAATTGCTCTTGCGTGGAACAATCTAGACTCCATAGAAGCTGCCAGACGACGGCCCCTTGCTGCTATTTTCATTATTATCTTCTGGCTCTGCTGTTAAGTCATTTAAAAAAATAGAAATTCAGCGGCATTTACACACTTGATTGCAACGGCCGACTACCAGAGGACGCCGACAGGACGGCTAAGGAGACCCATTCTCTGGTGGCTTTAAAATTCGTGCAATGGCCAGTGTTCCCGTAGGTTGTTGTTAAAACAATCAGAGACGCATAAATTTTGAATACAAGGATCAAACCGAATACGGACTTATTGGCGACAGTAGTGAAAAGCCGGGTTTCAAACAGCAGTGACATCGATAGCGATGCGAGCTTTAAGGTATCTGTACGCGTCAAATAGAGCGTTATAGTGTGTAGTGTAGAGTAGTAGTGCTGCGGCAATATACATGCAAAACTAAACTGAAAAATGTCACTTTCGCAAAAGCCCCCCCCCAAAAAAAAAAAGCACAAGTAAAGAGCGGCCTTTATTCGAGTGTATGCCATAGTCCGTCTCATCTCTCATTCCCTCCTACACTCAGTTCTTCCGCTTGGCTTCCACGCTAGATTACCCGCCTTCTCTCCACTCTTGTTTTGGCTTGTGAGCTGACAGTGAATTTTCATCGATGAAATCTTCCTTTAAAGACCGTTGCTTCTGATAGATTGTCGATGGCCTAAGACTACGCAGTAGAGAACATTACACGCAGCACTATATAGTAGCAAGACCCTAATTTAATGCGCTCATAAAAGTCTTTATTCTATGGGCGTTAACTTGTGCTTACAGCTTAGCTTCATCATCACGAATGTATTCGGTGGTGGGAACGAACCTGTCAAGGGAAATGAATATATACCGCCAGCTGCATTTTTAAGCAACACTGCGAGTTTGAAGACTACGCATTACGGACGATCCTAGAAAAGGGTAGTAATAAAAACCCAGAAAAGAGTATGCCCGCGGCTAATACTGCGTTAAAAACTAAACGACCACGTCTTTTTCCTGGCATCCGGTGTTTCCTCTAAATTATCTGAGTAATATTTTCGCTGTCATTCCAGCATATACACAGCGCCGACGAAGGAAGCGATGCTCTCGAAAAACTAGAGCTGCGAAGAGATTGAACAATAGCTCTCGCGCTTATTAATCACCGCCCACGCGGGGGCCGACCGTCAATTTGCATGAGGTAATGTGCGCTCGCCCGTATAATGCATGGCCGAGAAGGAACCAGCTGATACATCTTGCTCCCTCCGCAACGTGGAGAATAACGAAAAGACGCAGTTTGTGCTAGCGTCAAGCCAACTCGATTCGCAGCCAATGGATGGCGCCACAGGTCAACGCACATTGCTGCATGTAATTGTTTTCTTTACGCTCAAGAAAAAAGCTGCTGCCCCCGCGGCGTTCCTTGCCCCATGCGTGGGCAAATTGGGTGGGACAAGATTCATGCGATCGCCACAGCAGATACAGCCGCAGAGCGCAGCAGTCGGCCTTCGGGCAGTGGACGCTCGACCGCAAGGGAACCGTGCGGGTTGTTATTGCAAACTCGCCATCAGGTCCTGGGCTACTCGGCGGAGATGTAGGTACCGACGTTCAGCGTTTTCCAGGGCAGACTGCTTTCAAATATGGAGGCGGTTCCGGAAAACGCCATGTATCGCGCTCATTTTTCTTTCTTTGGCTACGCATTGGCAGGCGGCAAAATTTTTCTACACGCTTGGCTGTGCTCATAAGTTGTCACCAGATGCCCTTGGACACCAAAGGAATTCATAGTTTTCGTCACCTTACAAGCAATTGGGCGCGAGCTCCACCACTGGAGCGAATTGCGCTCGCGTCGACCTAAAGAAGCAAGCAAGCAAGTGCCAAGTGGACACTTGACTACTCGTACTGCTGCCTGGAGCAGGCGCTTGATTGAATTTGGGGTACTAATAGCTGTTAAATATTAAATATAAAAAATCAAATATAATGGAAACAATACTCGTAAACACTGGGAACTAATTTAAGAATTCTTAAATCTGGCTGCCCGCGAACCTACCATGACTAATCTTAGCGATAGCACCGACACATTCTCACATGCTGCAGATATCACCAACGCTTTAAATCGTATTTTCAGCGCTGACACAGGAATCGTTAATTCACAGTCACCAGTGTGTACACGCACCCCTCATTCCTTTTTTCTATACCCAACTTCTGCTAACGAAGTTCTTCAAGCCATTAGGCAATTAAAAAATACTGGTCCCGGGCTAAATGGAAATGTTCCAGCTAAAATGAAACTTATTGAAGAGGACATTTCACCTGTTCCGGCTCACAATTAACGCTATGTTTAAAAGCGGAAGTTTTCCTAATCAGTTGAAACGTGGAAAAGTGGTACCGGTTTTCAAAAAAGGCGACCGCAGTGTAATAACCAATTACCGTCCCATTACTATACTACCATTTTTCAATAAACTGATTGAAAAATTAATTATCATTCGTCTACCAAATTATCTTCTTAAATTCGATCTCTTAACGCCCCACCAATTTGGATTCAGGCCGGATTACTCCACCGAACTTGCATTAATAGAATTCACTGACCCAATTAAGCGTTCTCTTGATCGTGGTTTCTATGTTGGCGCACTTTTTATTGATTTAACAAAAGCGTTTGACACAATTACCCATAACATTATCTTTCAAAAATTAGAATGCCTTGGTGTTTGTGGTCCTGCACTTAGCCTAATTCGTACTTATCTCACTGACAGACTTCAAGTTGTTGAATTTGGTGGCACATTTTCGAACCCAAAGCTAATAAACCGCGGTGTTCCACAGGGATCCATTTTAGGCCCTCTCCTGTTCCTTATCTATATTAATGACTTGCTAAAATGCCTCAACTGCTCTAGTTCAATTCTTTACGCTGACGATACTACCATTCTTTCCCACGCTAGTGATATTTCTATACTAACCGCCAATTTGAACACTGACCTTCTGAGTATTCATACCTGGTGCCATAATAATCATCTAAAAATTTATCCAAAAAAGTCCATCTTTGTGGTTTTTTATTCATGCAACAAGGAGGTAGATCCTACTCCTCAAGTGCATTTATTTAGGCATGGCCGTAATTTACCTGTCAGAATCCACTACATTACTTGGTGTCGTTTTAGATAATCAATTAAAGTTTCATAAGCATACAAAATTCATTAAATTCAAAGCAGCTTTTGGTATTCACGTGATAATTAAAGCCCGGCATTACTTTGACCTACCTACACTTCGCATGTTATATTTTTCCTTCGTACAAAGCCACCTCTCCTATTGCATATCATCATGGGGTAACACATACAACACTCACCTTTCATGTGTTCGCCACCTTCAAAATCAAGCACTCCGAATGATTACTTTCAGCCCTTACCGTGCATCCGTTGTCAATTTTTATCGCACACTTGACATACTGCCATTGTCGCTACAGCTTAATTTTAGGTTGACATCAATTATCTTTAAAACGCGTAATAATCATGTCGTTCTTAGTGGTTTTGAGTCCTCCAAGCTCTATAACAATAATAACACCAGATTTGCTGAACATCATATTACCCAAAATCAGGACTAATTATGGCAAACAAACTGCATACTTCTCAGGCATATCTGTGTGGAATTCAATGCCTTCCGAAATCAAATCACAGCGTACTGTTCATTCATTTCATCATTATTTAAGGACTGACTTATTTTCGACCTTGTTTGTTCCTCCGACTAAATATGTTTCTCTGGATCATAGGTTTCTGTGTTTACATTATTTCATTATTTTTTCAGCAAATTGCATTCTCAGATTTCAGCAATTAGTGCACTTTTGTTTCCAGTTCTTGATTATTTAGAATTTTCTATACTGTTTGTAGTTTGCATTGCATTATATATTATTGTTAGTATTATAAGTTGTTCTCTGCACGCCTGTATATTCTTTTTTTATAACTTCCTAGTATGTTACCCGCGAATTGTATTCATTTTGTCATATGAGGTCCCCTTCGGGACCTCCTTCTGTAATACTGATAAGCATGTATGCATGTATCTAACAATAAAAATAAATTTGAAAAAAAAATAAGAGTCGCGTTTTCCTCTGCAGCTTCTCTTGTTAGCGAGTACTGGCATTTCACATTATGATCTGACGTCGTTGCTCGGATGCCTGCACTTAATTTTAACCTGTCTGCACCTCATTGCCGAGCGTACGCGACAGGACATGGTGTAAGCTCCATTACTACCCGAAAAATAAGCTCAGAGACGATTGCTTAATCAAGGCGCCAATGGACAAAGAAGAGAACGATCATTCTTACGTGTGCGGCAAACATTTCAGCGAGCAAAATACTCCCTATGGAGCTCACGCTAAGCAGTTCGGTGAGTACCGGCCGAAGGACCGGCGCGCGCGTTTACGCTTTTGCGTTTATCACTCGTGAAGCTAGCGAAGACTGATTGCTGGCAGTATGGAGACGATGCTGGTTTCTTTACGGAGTAGTACGCTCCCAGAGCAAGGAAAGTTCGCTCGAAAGCCGGTGGGTCTCAATTTTTTTCTCAATGAACACGTTGACGTCATACAACGGAAGCTTCACGGAAACAAGCTAAGAGATTCTGCTCCCACGCGCAGCGCCATGTCTGATGAGTCTTCTTAGGCAGCTTCAGGAGTAGTGAAGTCGTAACTTAGAACGATGGAGAAAGCAAATAATTACGAACAAGAACATTGCAGATCGTGATGTGTTGAGGTAAGCGTCAACAAAACTACTCTGTGCAGGGAACACAGAAATCCGCCCAGGCACGAGTGTCAATGATCGCAGTCATTGCGCAAGAAATCGCAGCATGAAACACATGTCTGCACAGTTGCATTAAAAGATTTCTCCGCGTCGCCCTGACAGTCCAGCTTGCTTACTCTGCTACATTCAATGTGGTAACTGAACGGCGCCGCTTCCATCGGTACCGTTCGAAGGCACTCCGAATCAGTCAGTCGCCTGAAAGCTCCTCTCCTGTAGCAGAAAAGTTTTGTCGCCGAGATTCTATGAGAGCTTACCTTTAACTGGTTACATGGTAGCTTCAGTTTTTTCTTTTTTTTTTTCATAACAGCAACAACAACGTTGAAGCTGGTGCTCGTCGTTGCCGCAGTTAAAGCTCGCCGGAATACGCTTCGACAGCTCGCTGAATCGGTTAAGTGCCTTCTTACCGAATGAGTGAACCTAATACCACAAGTTAAACTTAAACAGGGCCAGGCCGAATTGTATATTAAATGAATGAATGAATGAATGAATGAATGAATGAATGAATGAATGAATGAATGAATGAATGAATGAATGAATGAATGAATGAATGAATGAAATGACAACGCGCCACTAAAATGCTTAGAAAAGCCTCACAAAGCAGCAGCTCGACGCGCGTTATCCCACTTAGTGCGTCACGTGGGCGCTGCCGGAAGGTGGCGCCACGGTATATCCTCGCGCCCAATAATAAACAAGAGTGAAACTGATACGTTATCACTCTTCTTTCCTGCTTCTTTCTACTCATTTTGACAACACTGGCTCGCTCTCTTTCTTTCGATATTTGGCCTTTAACGTGTGTTAGACATATTTGAAAATTCCTACTCTCATGGAAAATGTCTCGCATCGATACTTTTTTTTTTCTCCTCAACTTCGTGAATCAGGGCTGTGATTCCAGTAATCAAACATACCTGCAAATTGTGTAATACAGTAGCTTCCAAAAGAGAAGATGTACGAGTGGAAGGTCGAGAAAAGGAAGAGAAAAGGAAGACGGCAGTTACAATAACTGTTTTCGGTTGTATTCAGCATGTCTGAAGGATGCAGAAAGGCTGAAGGGGAGAAAATTTGTGGAAACTGGCATTTGTGCTGTGCATTCAGGAGGGCCACGTCCTTGCCCAAGGTAACGCCATGTTGCCCATATTTGAGTTGGCCGCTGCGTTAACCCGTTTGTAGCCGATTATTTGAGTGTAGCAGTTTATTGTATTGTATTGCTTGTCTAAGAACTAGCAAAACAATGAAGCTAACCATGCGCACGCGGCCGCTCTAAACTTCCCACAATATAAGTATAGTTTTGATTATAAATTAATTCGTACTTTTCATTGTGCAGATAGTTGAACAAAGGAAACAGCGTCCCTATACCTCGTTTTAGCCAAGTTTATCGCTCTATTTTATATGGGATGGTACTCGACCCAAGGTACAGCCTTAAAGATGGATACTGCACAAACTTATAGCAAGCGCCGAACATTAGAACAATTTTGTAAAATTATTGCTTAAGTTGCAATAACGTTAAATGCTGCATCGAAAAGCTATACTAATGTTACGTGTTAACAAATAGCTTTATATGTTCTGTCGGAATGCCTTTTTCATGTTCCATGTAAAAGTTATGGTACTCTATGTATTAAGTGCTGTTTTAATGTTGAATATTGTGACTGTAAAACGGCATAAGCACTCTAAATGATACCATAATGTTCGAAACATAACTATAAATTAGCCTTGCCAACAAGTAAAAAGCACTGTGTCTTAATTTTCTTGCGCTGTTCCTGCAATATTGCAATTTATCAACTAGCGAAAAATCGCAGTTACATTTCTTTGACAGAGTCTGCCATAGAGTGCAGAAATCTTTGCATATTAGCCATGCACCATTGTCTCACATAGTGCATATCGCTCGGGTGGCTATATAAGCTTTAAGCGATGGTAACCGCCAGAAAATTAGTGTTTGAATTGCCTGCACGTTGCTGTATTGCATGGGTTTACTCATGAATTGAAATTAGAGAGGTGTCTAAATTTACGGCGTGGGGGGGGGGGGGGGGGGGGGGTAGAAGTGGTAGTGATTTTTGTTAGTCATCAATATCAAGAAAAATTCATTCCGAGTTAAGGGGGTGCCTTCGGAGAAATTTCCTGGGAAATGACAGCTCAGTTGCACGCAGTGCTCAAGTAAACTGATTGTTAAGCTGTGTAAGCTGTGCACTATTGCAGTCGGCGATATCTGGATATTATTTCAACTTTTAATTCAGATTATAAAAATATTATTTTAAGGCAAGTTTGCAGCGTTTACGAAAACTTACAAAGGAAGGTCATTAACATCATGGTGATAAGCAGTATGGTAAGATATATGATAGAAAGATAGATGTGTTTATTGAATGTAAAGTCAGGAAGGTCGGCCGGAAAGTTCAATATCTGGCCTGCTATACCCTGCACTGGAGAAGGGAAAAAGAGAATAAAGAAGGTCGTGATGGGTCACGATGCCATTATAACGAGGGAGAAGAAGAAGAAGATTTGGTTAAAAGAGGTATGAAACGAATACACATTCACGGTGTCTTGTCTCACAAGCTCGAATCCAGTCCCGTGTCGCTCAAGAAACGGCTTTCCATTTGTCCGGCCAGGCGCCTAGTAGTAAATCCTCCGAAAGAGGCCTGCTGTCCATGCGCTTGAGGAAGTGGCTAGCATTATCCTTGGCGCTCATGTACTCGGCACACTGCTAAATATGCTCCACAGTCTCCGCAATTTCGCAAGTGAAAGATTCCGGACAGTCCGCTTGTCCAATTAAATGCAAGCATTCGCGCGCGAAAGCCCCGTTTAAACACCGCCTATGGAGCAAGCATCCATGATGACCCTGAATTCCACGCGGAAAAGAAAATTAGTTTTAGATTTCATCTACTGAGACAGATGTTTCGGGTGTCTGGCTGGGCCCGTAAGCAGCCGTCGCACTCCTCATGCAGTTCGAAAGAAGACACCTGGTATCCGCACTGAACAAGGCTGTACTTTTTGCAGGTCACAGCTAAGGGCAGTCTGCTTCAGCGTCTGCCTGTTCATTTCCATTGAGCCTGCGGTGTGCAGGAATCCAATGAAATATTATCCTGTGGACATGGGCATGGCCAGGTGTAAGAAACTCCGGGACATTTATTCACAAAGACTGGTTGGCGGTGTGGCACAGGAACCTCTCTAAAATTTGTAATTCAGGCTTTCAGTCCGTACGTGTAGGCCACTTTTGAAGCGACTCCCCACAAATGTATAGCAAAGCGATTCCCGAAGGGCCACAAGCTCAGCAGCGGTTGATGTAGAGTTATTCCCTAAAAGGGACCGGAGAGTACGATATACGGCACGATATATGAATTTCCCAAGGCGACTTCGGTAAGGCGGGATGCAGTAACGAGGGCTCCGGTGATTTCGGCCCCACGATGTTCTTTAACGTGCACTTGCATCGCACAGTACACTGGCTCCGTGCGTTTCGCCTGAATCTAAACGAGGCCACCGCGGCCAGGATCAAATCCGCGTCTTCTGCATCATCTGTCGAGCGTCCTATAGCCGTTGACCACCGCGAAGAAGCGCACAGTAATAAGGTTTGGCAAAAACAAAAGTGCAACACTTATATAAGGCTTCAGTCGTATACCTGAACAGCGATGAAGGCGCACCTAATTGTTAGGCGCAGTTCTAATCGCGACTTCTCAGTGGTTCGCATATTGTGCGACACTGTAGCTTTCTCGCGTTTTACTTCTTCGTGGAAGTAAACTCTACCGCCCTGTGTAAGAGCAATTTTTATGATGTGTTGATTAGCGAAGAAAGCTTATCAAGTTGGTACGAAGTCATGATAGACAACGGCGTGGTGGACGAACAAGGACTTGAAGGAACATGCGAATAAGACGGGACAGGCGCTGACACAGACTGAACTCCACCTGATATGTCTCCTTCTTCATTCGTTTCTCTTTGCTTTAATGAAATGACAGGCCATATCTTTTGACAATCGTTATGTTTCCCGACGCGATTTTGAAACACGTATCAGTTGTGCCACGCGGCGTACATTCACTCATTTTATGCCTCCAACTGCTACGCCCCACATTCCTTCTCCACGATTCGCTCGAACAAAGAGTACGTAAACCTGAGAGTATCCGCATCAATGGCAGAGAAACAGGTGCGGTACGACTTTTCTGCAGCAGCCATCGTGTATCGCCGAACCCGAGCATGCATGTGTTCTAAGCGCTGTTGCATACGGACGTGTCACGCGAGGCGTTTTATTGTACTTCGTTTAACGCGTCATGCGACCCTTTCAGAAACTTTATGGGCTGTCATTGTGCATGAATTCTAAATGCGGTTATGGCCACATGCTCATGGACAGTCGAAGCCATCGAGACCATCACGAGCGTTTTCGCATGTTTCGTCCTTTTGGAAATGAATGGCGATATTACGGCAACATATACACTCGCATCTGGCCCCCTTCTGCGCACTGCCTCCAAGCGGTTGTTATTGCAACGACGGGTCTGACACGGTGTGCGGCTCGCGTCGTTTATAACGGGCAATAAAACTTGACTGTCAAGGAGTTTTATTTCGCCAAACTTTAGACGTCCCAAGAGCTGTCAAATAAAACCGGACGACGGAACAAACGTCGCCTAAACAAAGGAGTTTTGTAGCCGATCTGGGACAACCCGTAAAACGATTTAACTCTCTTTCGATACGGCACCCTTTCCCCGTGCGACTTAAAGCTCCCTTGAACACCCGCCCTCGAATACATTCGCCATCTGCGGATCTTGTTCGAACAAAATTTTAGTCTTAAAATCACGCACCGTAAATATATTTCCTTTTGTACCCATAGATTAAAGCTGTTTACGCAGGAAGCTAAACTGATATCAAAAAGTCGCTCTTTTGTTCGACAGAACAAGCGTAACGTCACCGTTGACTACTCGAGTACAGTGACATATTAACCAGCAACAGCGCAGTAAAGGTGTGAGTAATATAGTTTAAGACAAGATTAGAAGAGGGAGACCTGCTGTAGGCACACACTATTGTGTGCAAAAGTAAGACGCCCTCCAAGTTCCGAACCCTGCTGCACAGAATGCGGGCGCCGCTTAGTGTTGAGTCTGGCGCACAGTGCACGTTCCGACCACGAGGTTGAAGCTCGGCGGAAAAGTGGTCGACACCAGTACGTCACCGTGGTACAACACATCACTTACCAGAATAGTTTTCTCTTGCTAAGTCAAAGATAGGTAGGTTTGAACCGGAATTAGGAAATCTACGGTAAATAGCATAACTACACCAGAGATACGCCCTTTTTCAGCGTTTCAAAACATATTTTCCATTCTTTCAGGCACTTATTTGGGCATATGGAGTTGGTACAGGGCGACTGTAAAACATGATGGCAAGCAGACGGTTTTCGAATCTCAGGTTTAAATTTCAGTTTTGTGAGAGTCGCTTCAGCTCGCAGTTGCGAGGTCAAATCACCTAAAATAAGGGGCTGTTTGTGGCATAGAGCCTCTTGCTTTCTTATGCACCTCTATGGAACTTTCGTACGTTGTATGCAAGACAAATGGTCTAAAAGGATCGGGCATATCGCTTCAACTGTAAGTAGACGTGCCACATTGTAGATTTGCAAATTTCATGACAAGTACTATCGTCCACAGGGAGAACTATACGCGTGAACTATGAACTGCAAGGCGTAAGAACAAAAGCTTCTCGGTCTCTGAGCTCTTTCTAAAGGCAAATGGCACCAATCGAACTTCATGAGCATTTTTATACACAGGTTTTCTTACAAGAATAGGGAACAGAATAGGGAATAGGGTGGCTCAGCGCTGCGGGATTATCTTCTCCGTCTCAACTAGAGCATATAATGCTAATCTGCTCGCAGCATTTGGAACCCTCATCCTACTATAGCGGCTGTAAAGCCTGACACAATGCCAGACATTTTTGTTTTTATTGTAAAAACGTCAAATGTAAGTAACTAAATCTAAATGAGGTGCGTTCAACTTAAATATTCAGACATTGCCCCGGTCTTGTTCGCTAAACAAAGATATTCTGAGACGCTTTCAGCTTTTCACGCTGTTCAGGCCTTTGTGTTCGACTGATACTTGGCAGGGGCTGTGTGCGGAACATTCAGAGCTGAGGTTACGAAGAATATTTACGCGCATGCCCTTACAAGGTGCTAATAAAATGTCAACTAGCAACATATTACAGTGAATACGAGCCTTCCGTAGGCACTACATACCCCACTTGAAGTCCAAAATAACACTTCAGTTATGTATGTAAGTACATGTCGCTTCTGCACAGCCAGCGAAACAGAATTTTCGCAAGACACGAACGCGCAGTCACGTGGCCAAGTTGTTGTACCATGGCGGTACGCATTAGTCGCCCACTTGAATGCATGGGCTGGATTCACAACTTTCCTCTAGAATCAATATATTAACTCTAAGGCTTCGACGCCAGGAGTGCATCGTCATGTGGCGCCCCCATGCACCGTGGCACGATTCGGAACTGAGGGGAGTATCTGACATTTCCTCACTGTTATATGTGTTACTGTCACCCGCAATAAGTAGCGCAGCGGAGTGACGCTATAAGTTGAGTACAGCAATTGCCCGCCACTTCTATGCACTCAGTGTTGAGATGAACGCAGCTGAGCGAGTGTTTTCTTTTTTCTTCCTGCTGCCGCGGTTCGCCGACTGTCGCTTACAGAGCACACCTCTTGAAGGAGGTCACGGCAGCGCAGCCAGATATGCGTTGAAATGCAGCGACACAGTTTCTTGTGACAAACGAGCAGCGGCGAATCGCGTGGCCCGGCCTCTGTTTACGCTCCGGCGACCGTTCTCACGGCTGCCGCCGCTGGGGAAAAGGCTCCCCGTGCCTCATCTCTGGCGGAGGGATTACCTTGGTCTGTTTACGGCGGCAGGGCTCTGCGCGGAATATTAGCGAGCCCACTGTGGCACCGTCGGACTCGTTCGGTGCACAGCAAGAAAGATGATTAGGTATCAGCTGCACCAGTAAATGAGGTCGACCCTACACCACGTGAGCACACACGCTGCGTCGACTGTCTATTTAATTGTTCCTTACTCAGGGATTAAAGTCTCACTTTCGGAAAATGGGAATCGGGGGGCGCTCAAAAGATTAGTTCAGGCAGAAAGGCATTATATTCATATTTTTGTGTTCTTTCGTTTTGCTCTATGTTTGTTCCTGCTTTCTATCCACCTCCTTGGTTACGAGTTGCGAAAAAAAATTAGTTGTTGTTTAACTCTGGTTAATCCTAGTTGAATTCCGATAGCAACGGCGGAAGCTCGTTTTTCCTGCTACATTATTCCCCTATCACGCCCTATAAGTGTAAGGCGCTACATTATTGAGGACACTTCAGCTCATCCTTAAAGGGTATGACGCGAGAGCGTAAGTGACCAGTCTTTTTCTTCTTCCCCTCCACCTCCTCCTCCTCGGCTCTTCAAGGTCAAGCGTGGCGTCCGCCGGGGATACTCGACGGCTCGTAACCTGTCCCAGTATTGCTATCGCAATAAAATAATACAGAATATAAATAGCATGCCCCGCATGCCCGAATTTGCTGACATCGGGCAGAGGGCAGCAAGCAGTGGTGTTCCCCTGAGAACTTCTGCGGAACAGGCTGTTGGGCTAGTTGGTGCGCATTCTTTATGTAGTCAGCTCAACATGTAGACGCAAAAGACAAAAAGAGTACGGGGACTTGTCGACTTCCAATATTTCTGTCTTCATATTGCACTGAGGACACCTTTACAAACAGGAGGAAAGGGGGGCAGGGAGAGGCACTACTGCCCGTGGTCTTCCCTCGCCTTCACCGGGCTTACATTAAAACAGTTTCATGTGTCTCGAAAAAGTTTTTAACGCGTTCATAAAGGTGTTAACATTATTTTTTTATATTAGGATGTCTCTGCGGGTTTCCGTCTTCCTCAGCACATACCCTTCAAGAAGCAAGCCACGGGGCAGGAAGGGGCAGCCCAACAGCGCGAGAAGTCATGAATCGATGACGCGTGAAACTTTGCATCTTTTTTTATTTACCGCTGTAAAGGTAAATTCGTAAGTGCAGCTCTGATCCTCGACACAGACGCACACACACATTCACACGAGCGCACGCGTAAACGCAAAAATCCACCAATGGTGGAATTTTATTCTCAGGAACGGAATGGAGCTCACTGAGAGCAAATATAGGCCTCATAACGCAGCTAGCGGTACCAAGAAACGCAGGAAGGGGCCAGAAAGAGGGCAGCAGAGTCCCTTAAAACACAACTTCAGGCGAATACCACAAAAGCTTTCACCTCCTTTCTCTTCTTTTCTTTCATGGAAACACCTAAGGTCGAAATTGTGTTCCAGTAAAGGCATCAAGGAAAAAAATTAACAAAAGGCAAGATATATTTGGTAAATGAACACCACTCGTACCATCAGAACGGACAGACTGCTCCCGTGTTCAGCACGATAGGTGTAGTAGACAGAGGAGATAAACTAATGGCGGTACTAAAAGCAAATTAAAAAAAATCACCTGTGATGAACGTTGAAAACACCACAGCATATCTCCACTTTATGACGTTACCGATGATGTTCTTTATCGCACGCAGCGTGACGGCTGGAGATATAACGTAAGAACCGCAGCATCGATTAGGAGAAACATTACATACAGACCTTCGACAATGCTGTAAAGAACAGCGGCTGCTGGTGCCATTGAACACACAGGTGACTGATGCGTTGCGCACCTGTCGACGCAAGTGCCTGACTCCTATTAGGAAGGCATCGCTTGGCGGGTGGTGGAGGAAGCAATTGACGATACCAGATCCGGCTTACAATGGCGGGCGGCAGCGTAGCTGCAACCAGCACGTCTGGTATGGCGTGTGAATGCGTCTCTCTCTCCTCGTTTGTTGTGTGTGTGTGTGTGTGTGTGTGTGTGTGTGTGTGTGTGTGTGTGTGTGTGTGTGTGTGTGTGTGTGTGTGTGTGTGTGTGTGTGTGTGTGTGTGTGTGTGTGTGTGTGTGTGTGTGTGTGTGTGTGTGTGTGTGTGTGTGTGTGTGTGTGTGTGTGTGTGTGTGTGTGTGTGTGTGTGTGTGTGTGTGTGTGTGTGTGTGTGTGTGTGTGTGTGTGTGTGTGTGTGTGTGTGTGTGTGTGTGTGTGTGTGTGTGTGTGTGTGTGTGTGTGTGTGTGTGTGTGTGTGTGTGTGTGTGTGTGTGTGCGCGCGCGTGCGTGTGCGTGCGTGCGTGCGTGCGTGCGTGTGTGTGTGTGTGTGTGTGTGCGCGCGTGCGTGTGCGTGCGTGCGTGCGTGCGTGCGCGTGTGTGTGTGTGTGTGTGTGTGTGTGTGTGTGTGTGTGTGTGTGTGTGTGTGTGTGTGTGTGTGTGTGTGTGTGTGTGTGTGTGTGTGTGTGTGTGTGTGTGTGTGTGTGTGTGTGTGTGTGTGTGTGTGTGTGTGTGTGTGTGTGTGTGTGTGTGTGTGTGTGTGTGTGTGTGTGTGTGTGTGTGTGTGTGTGTGTGTGTGTGTGTGTGTGTGTGTGTGTGTGTGTGTGTGTGTGTGTGTGTGTGTGTGTGTGTGTGTGTTTTCTGGAGGACTGGAAGTCTATTCTGAAGGACCAGATTCTCAACAAAACTTTGGATACAAAGGAAAGAAAACTGCTCACGGAAACTGATGTGAGGTTGTGAATAACCTTTCGCCTGAGGCTACTGAATCCGCAGACAATCAAAGTATTGTCTGGAACGATCAAGAGAAGTGCGAACACGTCTTAGCGCGCAAGAGGCACAAGATGCAACTCCTGCACGATGACCTTTCGGTAAAACGTGCCCCCTTGTTCGGTGCGAACAAAAAAATCACTTGGCCGCTCCATGTCCGCCACAGTTCAAGAGCCGAAAGCTGCTAGCGGTCGTCGAGAGGATGCTACCCGTGATGAGGCGTCCGTTGATTTTTGACATTCTGCATGCCACGGTATGCAAGGTTAATCCCCAGCCCGAATGGCTTGTTACGGATCCTGTGGGAGTAACGGGAAAATTCAACTCGTGGTCTCTGACTGACTAATATCCTGCCCTAATCGCTGTGCAAGAAGCTGAGCAAGAATGCTTCTGTTCGGCCCAGTCGCGCGCCGCGCTTCGAAGCTACACTGAAGGCACAATTAATCATATCGGCTTGGTTTACTCTTCAGCTGAAAATTAACGGCGTTGCAGGGGTCCTAGATTATTCGTGGTCAACAGTCAACAGCCGGCCTACAAGTCCTGCTCTCTCTGGAAACTATATAAGTTCGGCTTAGTGTCGAGGGTCACCTCAGTCTATACTTCGTCTCACAAGATATCTGCAGCACTGCGAAAGGCAGAGGCACCCCTGTCCAATCAGGATCACTCGCACTACAATATAGGCAATTGTGCTCATACGCACCTCTCGCACCCCAAATTGGCGGGGGTGACAGTAGGAAAACAATTCTCTATTATAGTACGCAGGGGCGAGAGGCACTTAGGAGCCAAATTGCAAGGGCTCCTCTGCCTTTCGCAGTGCTGCAGATATCTTGTGAGACGAAGTATAAAAGGAAGGCTTTATGAACCAGTTTCCTGTTGTGTTCTCTCGAACTAGTCGTATGAGCCGCCACTATTGCTTCACTTTGTGCGGTTAGGCTGGACCAACCGTTCAACCGGAGCGGCGTATACTCTGGTCCTGAGAACAGCATGGAGAAGGAGGCCATCATACGGAAGGTTGGCGGCCCTTGCGAATGGTATAAGCGCATGTGTCCTGTTTCGAACAAAACAGAAAAGAAGCTGAAACGAGATCATGCTAATGCAGGACCCTACCAAGATTTACTGCGTAACAATTAATCTCAGATTTGTACCTTTGGAACACCGTTTGATCGTTACTGTTTTTAATGCAGGAATGCATTTAAAGGCTAAATTTTCAGTTCCCATTATCCGTCGCGGTTCCGTTCAAGGGCTACAGGACATTGATAGGTGCCGCAATGAGGCTCAGAGAAATTTCAAAAATTCTCGTTCGTTGTTGTGTTACTTCAAATATCGTCACATGAAACAGTGCAAACTGCTAAAGCTTTTCTTTAATTACTATGCACAATAACGACATTGTGAAGGCACAAGATTGTTAGCCTAGAAGAGTATCCAGTGCGTAAGCTCCCGCGCCAAGGATTGCCGCTGCCGCGCGGTACACAGCCGTTCAAACAAGAATCGCGATGCTGGCGCTTGATGGCGCCACTTGTCTGCGAAGTGGTCGAAAATGTGATATCTCGGGACCCATAAGCGCATGGTGCTCTGGCTGCTCAAAATTCTGTGCTCAGCTAACCCGGTGCTCGAGCCTGAACGACCATTTTCGTTTTGGATATCTCAATTGTCAATTGCCAACCGTGTTGCTCATACGCTATGGCCTCACATAATGACGTCGTCATCGGTAGAGCCTTCCACGAGTACTGCTGTCTATCACCGAAAACGAAATCGCCTTCTGGTGCAAGAGGCATGAACACTGACCACGGAAGAGGACAGACAGCGCGATCGCCTAAGGAAGCGTCAGTCGCAATCTTTGAGAACAGATTAGGAGCGAGGGTAACAGTGTCTTCGAAACCGACAGGCGAGAGCTTTCAGCCATCAAGACCAGCGTGAACAAGAACGCCTTCGATAGCAACGAGCGAGCGAGTGTCTACCTCGGATGCCGACGAACCACCACAACGAGAACGCCTCCACAAGGAGCAGGCGAAAGCCAACGACAGTCCCGATATAACTGCTGCCGCTGCCGCACCGTTTGCCGAACACGCCAGTGCGGTGGAGCAGCCATTTCTGTCTGTGCCTCCCACCCCACGCATTACGACGAGGCGCACATGCTCGCCATGATGCTCTCTTTATAATGACAGAACATGTGTCAGTACGCATGTAGTCCTGCAGTGGAATAATCTAGACGTAAGAAGAACTAGACAGCCAATTTTTTAAAGGTTTAATTCCGTGTAGTATAACTTCAGCACCTCAAGGTATACTAAATACTAAAAGGTACTAAATATACTAAGAGAAAAAACTTCAGAACCTAAAGCGATTCAAAGGATTATGCCGGAATTATTTGAAGGCATTGAGAGTGTTAGCACCTATATTTGCGACATCCTTATCGGAGGTCGTAACCAAGAAGAATACGATGACAGGCTGCTCTCGTCCTTACAGCAGCGTAAAAAGCGGCTCTTACCTTTATTCAGGATAATTGTCGAATTGCCAAAAGCATTGTCTTTCTTCTCCACAATCCACCAGGCATCACATTGAACCCGAGCCAGGTAAGTATGCCGATGCCGGGAGATACGAAGGCTCTGCATTGCTTCTTGGGCATGATCAATTACTTACGGAGATTTGTACCAAACTGTGCACGGAAATCAAAGTACTTCGAAACCTTGGCTCATCAGGACGCAGAATTTGAATGACTTCCTCGTCATGAGGAGGCACTTGCTGCGTTGAAGGACATACTCTTGCGGTCAACAGCTGGAGGTGTTTGACTGTCATAAAGCAGCAAATATTTCCGCTGACGCCTAATCAACAGACCTACACCAACAGTTACATGGAGAAATCTGACGACTAGTGGCCTATTTATCACGGGCATCAACTGATCCAGAAACCAGTTTTGGACAAACATAAAAGGAAGCTGTTCAGCAGTGAAACGTTTAATTTTTATGTACGATGTTAATTTCACCCTTGAAATAGAGCAATTAAATGGCATATCAGAAAAGCCTTGGGTTAAATGCTCCTTCATGCGATTGTTGAGGTAAATGTTCACTTTGCAGTAAATTCCTGGTTCGGAACCCATTCTGGTCGACGCACTCTTCAGTCAGAATAATAGCATTATGGGAGATCATGAAGACTAAACAGAGAACATCGAGGTGCATGTCGCACATGTCCTGTTCGACCCGGCAACACTCGATATGCTCTTCACAATGACCCAGTGTGACCCTGTCTTGGAAAAGAAAACACCTGCATTCGGACACAGTAGCCCAGTTGAGGGCTTTGTGCAGGTTATTCCCACTGTTGTCAATGGAGTATTATTAAAAGGCGGTCATGTTGCCGCACCTGCATCACAGCGATCAAACATGTTAACAAGATTGCACGTAGGTAATTTGGGCATCTACACTTCATCATGGCCTTTGCCAGCAGGTATTCGATGTGCTAAACATTCGCATATACACAGCCGCAAGAGCCGCCTCGGATGCTTGAGGCACAAAAAGTCCCAAAGAGCAGGATAGTTGTCGACCTTTTCGAGTGCGCCCATGAAACCTACAAGGTGACAAAGATGCACAGACCAAATTTTTTGACCCTGGGAAGTTACGGAATACAACTACGGTAGACCTCATAGACAGCCTGAAGGCATATTTTCCCGCACCGGGCAGTTGATTCAGAAAATGGCACTCAGTTCATGTCTCGCGAGTTCAAGCAATTTGTGGCCGAATATTAGTTCCCGCATGTTACTTCAAGTCGCGCGCATTAACCTCCAGTCTAATGGACGCGCTAAAAAGGGTTCTCAAGTGCCAAAACGCATCTTGCGAAAATGTGCAGAGACTGGTGACAATCACTGACTGGGGCTTCTGAATGATCGAACAGAGCCCTTCAAAGAGGAAAAGTCCCCCACAGACTACTAGACTATTCTAATGGGAAGGAGGTTAAGGACCGGGCTACCAGATTCTTGAAATGCGAGGGTCTCAAAAAGCGAAAGTGCTGAAAGCTTACTTAATTACCACCTAGTGACGTAGTTTACTTAAAGTGTGACTTGGGATGCAAACTCAACACCCATATTCTGGACGAATGTTGACCCTCCTCGCATCGCCTTGTAGCAGATACAGGCCATTGCCTTCAAAAGCATAAGAAGCGTACGCCCAGTGTAGAGGAGCGCTTTGACGCCTTCTGTGACACAGGCAACGGCAGCAGCATGGCCCTGCAGGAAAACCACAATCTGTTGGAACCTAGCTGGCAAGTATCAAGCACAGGAGACACAACACAAGCCATGTGGCCGAAACCTTGCCAGCAATCGCAACGTTCCCAGAACTGGTACAGCCCGCACCTATTGGAGATCGGCCCTACCGCGAAAACCCCCGAACAGACTAGGTTATGACAAATAATATTAAAAACATACGCAGCTCTTCGAAACGAAAGAAGATATATCAACATTTCTGCTGACATCGTTCGCAGCGCAACCTAAAAAAGCAACAAAAGTGTGGGAGGATGTATAAGCGACTGCATCAATAAAGCTTTCTCTTCTTGCCTATCATGCAATGTGGTGGTTGTTGCTTGGCTCCTGATACACGAGCATCGTTTTATGATGTCCAGATCAGCGGGAAGGGATTTCAGAGCTGGGAAATTGTGCGTCAAGGACTAGGTACCTGACCTCGGCGTAGGCCTCGCTGACATTTGCATGCGATCTAATACTCACTCAGTTAAAAGTGCGCCGGATTTTAAAACTCGCAGTGGTTTGTTCAAAATAGCCTCCACAAAAAAAAAAAATAAAATAAAATAAAAGAGTGCCGAGGCTATGAAAAAAACTAGCACTGAATTTTTTATTTATTGACACTTTTTTTATATGTGATCTGTTTAGACGGGCGCGACCCTCGCTATCACCGGATCCTTAATATCGCGTCGTGCAAATGCAGGAAGTTAACAGTGATAGTCACCATCTCGCCATCGCGAACTCGGACCTCAGGATACTTTCGTCACTGACGCTTCACGGACGCTTGTATCTCCGTGCAGTCGTCGGTGGCGCTTGCGTTCGCAGAGGCATGATGCACGGCCAGCGCTTTCGACGTAGAATGAAACCGAACTATGACAACTAAGCCTTCAGAACTAAACTACTATTTAGGTGTTTCCCTCACGACTCAATCATTTAAGAGTTTATGCGCCATAAAACCCAACACGACATCCCAGTCATTTGGTTGGTTGGTTGGTTTGTGGGGTTTAACGTCCCAAAGCGTTATGAGATATGTCGTAGTGGAGGGCTCCGGAAATTTTGACCACCTGAGGTTCTTCAACGTGCACTGACATCGCACAGCACACGGGCGCCTTGTTTTTCGCCTCCATCGAAAAGCGGCTGCCGCGGCCGGAATTCAATCCCGCATCCTCGGGCATAAATCAGTCGAGCGCCCTAACCACTGCACCACCACGGCGGGGCACCAATAATTTAACTTTGTCATCTTTATTTTTGTTCCGACTGTGTAACTTCCTTCTGCACATATAAAAAACGTTCCTATGGTAGGGTCGGCAAAATATATATGGCCAAATCATATATAGTAGTTCCTATGATAATCTAGCTTTTGCTATAGTATGAGCTATAGAAATTTTAACCGATTCTATTGACTTGTGGTTGCCTATGTACTGCCGTCTTTAGCGTTTTCTATGGCCATGAACTTGTCCTTATTGTCAGTTATAGAAGATTCTTCGTATTATAGGCTATAAGCATTTGGCCCAAATAACTGCCGCCGTTCCTATAACAGTCTAGATTTTGCTATAGTCCGCGCTATAGAAATGTTTAACCTTTCCTATGGTAGCCTACGTATTAGCATACGTATATGGTAGCATGCGTATACTACCATATACGTATGGTATAGTATACGCATTTTCTATGAATAGCTGCACACATTTTAAGCCGGTTGTAGAACTTGCTTACGGAATCTATACGCCCATGCAGGAACCGTGTTAAACCTCTTTTCACGTTGATTTTCAATTCGATGCATAAATAACTGAAAATTGACCAGTGGCCGCTACGACGAAAACCACCGTGGGTCGGAGGTAGTCACAGCAGGCGCACTTCCATGCGGCGACAGCGTCTCTACCTACCAATTGTGCTAAAACTGTGACGCCATCTGTTCGTCGTACAACGTTGCGGTTGATGTCATTCGATTTGCCGTACCATATAGCATATATCTGCTAGCCAACCTCCAGGAAACTCGCGACAGGGATTCGAACCGACTATATATGTACCTTTAACAGTATGTCTATGTGTATGTATTCGTGTATGTATTCTCGAAATTCTTATCAAAATTGTGAAGCAACCCGTTAATCGCAAAGCGTATATATATATATATATATATATATATATATATATATATATATATATATATATATATATATATATATATATATATATATATATATATATATATATATATATGCATTATTTATACACTGCTAAGTAAAGGTGTATGACTGCTGGTCTATAGCTGTTGGTAAATACAATGTTTTATCGCCAGCTGAAACTGTTTATAGGCTTGCAGGGGGTAGCATTAGGGCCATTGATTATTTCTGTAGGCTGCTGATGGTAACTGCGCGACTACTTCAGGAGCATAAATTATCTAGAACTAGCTATAACTGTGCATACGGCTTTCAGTCTGTAGCTAAAGATAACTGTATGATTACTGGTCTACTGATTCAGGAGCATACAGTTTTCTATAACTACATAAAACATTTTATATGGTTTGCAGTCTGTAGTTTTAGAGCCATTTACATCTCTATAGGCAGCTAATGACTGCCGGTGTATAGTTTCAGGAACGTACACTTTTGTATAGCCAGCTAAAACAGCCGTTATGGCTTGCAGTCTTCAGCTTTAGAGGCAATTACAGCTTTATAGACAGCTAAACATAACTTATAACTATTGATGTATAGTTTCAGGAACGTACAGTTTTTTATAGCTAGCTAAGTAGATATTGTATGGTTTAGAACCTATAGCCAATGTTGTGTAGAATTTTATATGGCTGCTAGATGTTCCAATGACACCTTTTGGCTGACTATATGAAAGACTATTGACATAGCTGACGATAAACATTTTCATTCAAGCACATAGTTCATTTTTGTAGGGGAACGCTACCGTCTGTATGCTGATTATAGCTACATGATCTACTCGTATTAAAGAAAAAAAAAAAGCCCAAAAGACTTCGTGTCTTTTTCACAACAAAGGGACAACAAATATTTTCACTGAAAAAAAGAACAAAAACTTATGGCCAGGAAATAATATTCATGTTCTGAAACAGACACCAAGAAAAGTCCGTCCAGTTTTCAAATAAAATGAGAAAGGTCCAACCTTTAGCTATAAGGTTGTTCTAAATGCGGACTCTGGACGTTTACTGTGTTAAGGTTTTGAACGTGCGCCACAGTCCGTGGAATGTACCGTCTTTGCCAAAAGTAACCAGGCTGCAGAATCTGCTTTTCAGCCCTGTGGTAGCGGATTCATACTACTTATGAAGCTCTAAATCTCTGAAATGTAAAGAGCACCTGTCCTCACTTCTTAACTAGTTGTGATAAAGTGGGAATCCTTATCGGCTTTATAATACAAGTGAGAAGCAAAACATGCAGCCTGGTTACTTTTGGCAAAGACGGTACGTCATCTTTTCATTTTGCTTCCATCGAGATGCACAATTACTTCACGTTTGTAGATCGTCAATGGCCCCAATTTTGCAGAAAATGCATTGGTACATTACCTGTACTAATTCATAAGTCTTGCTAGAAAGAAGAAACTTGCAAAGATTACACACGACATTCATCGCGCCAGTGGCTTACTGAGAGGCAAGGCAAAGTAAACTGACCATTTCTGTTCAACTCACTGCCTTCCCCGAAAAAGTGAAATGCGCGACATATCTTGAGCATGTCGTAAGCCTCGCAGCATATGATCCGCATTGCAGACCACGCATTCTCCACGAATCAGCATGCGTGGGTAGTGCACGAACCCAGCACTCCTTATGGTGTGCAGTTTCCGTATTACGCGTGAGGTTCCGCAGAAAGGACGACGAGTTGATCGAAGCTGCGCCGCAGGGGACATTTTGGTCGGAGTACATCCGTGTGGGCGGCACATATGTGTCCGGAGTCGTCTAGTAGGGTTTGCGATAGCAGTGAAATATTCAGGACCGACGGTGCCAGCTTAATATCGTTATCAATACGACTGTAGCGTTGTTTTAACAGCTTGGTGCAACAAAACTTAAAATATTCCGTAGCACTCATGATTCTTTTCTCATATGTTTTATCCGATCAGCAATAAGCAGCTTTCCCCAGATTTCGTACCCTGAAGACAGCAGCGGGAAAACTTCAATTTGGTTTTGAGTTTATATATAATAGTTTTTCCGCATCTTTGCCGCAGGTTATTGTAACAAAAATAAAAAATAAAAAAAGAAGAGAGCGGGAATGAAAGAAGGAGGGAAAGAAAAAATAGAGAAGTAAAAGAAGAAAGAAAGGAGCAGGAGGGAGAGAGGGAGGTAGGGGAAATGAGAAAAGAAGTAAAGAAAGAATGTTGGCTAGCTGTACTCTGATTGAACGAAATGACAGTTGCACTGTGGCGTTTAAGATGCACGCAGTGATCGGCTCGGCGTCCGTGATGTTCGCACCCCATAGTCTCCACTTTAATGTCAACTTGTTCTCGTCCGTGCTAGCTTTGCCGGCGCAAATGAGGGCAGACAGTTCGGCGGCACTAGTACAAATATTTGCCCTTCTTTCTTCGTGTCGCCCTTTTTTTCCTCTTTGCCAGCCTTGTATTGGCCGTAGTGGCTGATAAAAATACTACCGAGAAAGGTGATGTGTACGTTTCCACAGCTGTGTGTTTGTATGAAGCGACAGGCAGAGCGAAAGAGAACAAACTAGAGAGTAATAACACACTGTTTTGCTATTAGAACTATGTACATTATTCGTTGCTATTTAGAAAAGCCCTCACCGACAGTGCCACTTTTCTCTCTTCTTTTATCCAGCGCTGGAAGTTAAATGTTGGACATTTCGTTGGCCGCGTCGGCTCTATATATTTTTTCCTCTCTTACTGGAACGACGAAAATTGGCTTTATTCCACTTCAGTTCTGATGTCTTCGAGATTTATAGCGAGTTGAGTTCCCTTCCAGTCTGCGAGTGAAGTCAGGTGTGCACTTTGACACCGAGCACTAGAAGGCGAAAACCGGACGCTACACAATCAATTTTTTAATGAGTGCAGAGTAAGGTTTTACATGCTTGACTATCACGACAGCGCCTTCTCTCGGTCCGGTTTTGGTAAACTCTTCTGAATTCGCTTGCCTTCAGCTGCATGGCCCCTAAAGTCTGACAGGTAGACGGCACACCTCCAGTTTCTAGAGTCATGAATATCATGGCGCTTTAGGCATCGCAAACGTCTCTGCTCTGCTAAATGTGTCTATTTTGTAACACCTCTGCTGCACATACTCACGTACATGTGCTATTTTTCTGTCCACCCTTTGGAGGCGCCTGATCCGAGTGAGCCCACCGTTGGGGCTTCCGCGTAGCCGTTTCTTCTTCAACACCGCCGCCAAATAGATACTCAAACGTTCATTAGAGGTCGCTCGATTGAGGTACTCAACCTACAAACCTGAAAGCCTTCCTACGAGAATTTAATTGATCTCCACAATATGCACTTTGACGGGCCTGAGTTACTTCCTGCGATTCACCTACGATTCCGTCCAGCTGTCCTGAAGAAGCAGGTTATCTGGTCATACATCGCAGGGCATCTTGGAATCTTGCGCACGTATCTGTTGCGCTAAAAGTAAAACGGAGCACAGGCCGGCGAAAAAAAATCGCGCCTCTGTCCCTCTGCTGACAATGGAAACATCAGAGGTGTGACATTGGTCAGCCAGACGTGCCGCACTGGATGGATTCGCGTCCGCTGATAAAGCGCACCGCAATGAAGATATTTGTCCAGGCGCGTGTGTGCCGCCGTTTTTAACATCCTATAGCTTTTACCGCACCTATTGTTGCCTGCTGTGACCTCTGTCAGCGTAGGAAAATGGTATCTAAGTTACGTCTTTATAACCTTCAACCCGTTGGCATTCTCTTTAAACCTTTCAAGCACCGTTCGTCTAAACCTCCCGAGAACTCTCGCGGCATCCCACTCAGGCACCAAGTGGGCTGTCATTGTCACTGGTTATGCCACCAAGTATACGCTATGATGCGTCCATTAGCCACATATCGCGCGACCGATTGGGATATTTTTATCAGCAAAACATTACTCTCCGTCGTTCTTCTCCCCTACAATCAATCACAGAACGAGGTCACCACTTCTAGTCAAAAGGCGTCGATTATATGCTTCCCTTGTGTTCCAACAGCACAAGCCGACTATCGCCTATGGTTTATGTATTAAAAGCCTTTTAAGCACCTCTACGTAATATCGAAAAATACCATGACCTCAATGTACGTCTCACCAGGCCACGGTGTTTGCGAAACGCCTCTACCTCATGATACGCGCGTTTAAAATTTCTTCTCGCCGGCTCACCTACACATTACGCACTATAGATGCCACCGCGCGCACTAATCTGCCGCGCCAACTTGAGTGCACCCCTTCTCTGCATCAAAACCAAGCTGACGCCGGTTTATGAGCACAAGCCATCTTAAAGGGCAACTCCGGAGGTTTTTTTGACATTCGAGTATTCTGGTAAAAATTTTATCATAAGTTGTCCTCTCTGTCCTGACGCATTCTATAAAATTTGGGCTCCGTACGACAGTCCGTTCACGCGCAACACGGCTTTAAAATATGCTGTTTTCATGGCTTAAGTTTAGAGTATTTCTGCGGGCAACACTGAGTTGCTGACGTCACAAACAGTATACCGGCGTTACTGTCCACTTCTCGCGTGATTATGAAATTGTGAGGCTTATATTGAACTACCTCAGACATTTTATGCAGTGCGTCATGATTTCCAGACTTTATTTTCACCATCCAACGCACGTACGAGTGTTTTTCTAATACTGAGTGTGACTTCACCATTTCGTCAACTGAGACGTCGTTTCTGGTCGTGAAAGCAGTTTCGGTTTCGATTTCTGTTTTTCTTTTTTCAAAATACTTCTAATTAGAATTTCGAAAAACGTTTTTTTTGTGTAGAGGTCAGGACATGCCGAGAAATGTAATTCAACTAAAAACAAAAAATGATGAAATAACCACCGGAGTTGCCCTTTAATTCTCTGTGGCCTCAGTTTTCCTCCTATGCTGTCCATCTCGCCGCATCGGTCTCTATAAAAACAACTCTCCCCGTCCACTGGACCTCAGTGTGTGTTCAGGTGGTGGCCTATACGAAATTACACCAACCGATTCTCCGACATCCTGTGCACGCATCATGACTGGCATTGTTTATGTTATTTAGTTCAAACCTTGCCGCGCAGCTGATTCGCTTCCAGCTTAGCAGCGGCAATGTGAGTTTGCCACCGGAGAGTCCTCCCGTGGTGATACGCGCGGAAAATGATTAGCGGCTCTGGAGCGGGGCGCCGCTTGCCTCGAGCTATTCGGCGGTGCCTGCTCCCGTCTATTATACACGGCTGTGTATATTTAACCATTTGTAAACACATGCGCACGTAACACCGCACCATCAGCAGGGCAAAATGATATGGCACAGGATACAGAGTGAGGTCACAAAAGGCACCTCTTCCGCTCGAGATATGAGACAGCGGAGGATTTCACCTGCGGCTACCGCAGCGGGTGATGTTCCCCCTAGTGGTTCCACTGCTTTCGAGTGCATGCACTTGAAATCGACCTCATAAAAGGTGCATCATGGTGGTAAAAGGTTCTGCCCGTATGGTAAATAAATCAGCGACGGTGCTCGAAAAGCGACAAAAATCAATCGCCTTCCATTTGCCAATCGTTTTTTGCTTTATATTAAAACATGGCGATGAATTACGTGACCACTTCTATGCAATGCTCACACTCATTCTGTAGCGTCCGAATGTATGTTATTTCGCTTAGTATCGAAGCAGCCTCTGGTTCTGGCTCGTGTTCTCAACACTACGTAATTGGACAGTTGCCATACGTTCGTTATATTTCAGAATCTCATAGCGTGCGCTTCTAAATTCTAACTCTATATCTGGGATACCAAACCAGGGGTTCTTGCAGTTTCCGCCCTAGACAATTTCAAGAAAATTTCGTGGTGTTTTAAAATAGCTAGAAATTCTGTGCTTTCCACCTAACGAAGTCGTCAGCGTGAGATATGTCATGAAAGGAGAGAGAATGTCGGCTGTAGCCGTGGCGGAGAGAAGAGCAATTGGCCGTAGGGACACTGGACGGGACGGGGGTTATGCACAGTACTCTAAAAGAAAGCTCGGTCAAAAATGAAGTGTTGTATAGCCTTGTTTCTGAAGTTGCTCTGTTCTCCCTCCTGAGGCCCTGGTTTGCGAAGATACGCATTCATACCAATACCATTGGGCAGCACACGGTGCTGACCATTCTGGACATCCAGTTAAAGAAGCGGCCGGCGCTCTTACCAATAGATACAACTTGCAAAACCACGAGGAAATCTCTGCGACCCTGACCCCTCGTTCATCGTTCACTGCGGGGCGTTCACTGGTGCGCTGGTTATTTCCGTGGAAGAAAATAAATAACTAGAAGTTAATGCTAGTTACATATCTAGAAATAACTAGAATCGCATTGGGTTGAAGCGCATTCGGCAAGTACTGTGAGATCATGAATGGCAGCTTACCAGCATCCCTCAAGACTAAGGCATATAACAGGTGTATCTTACCGGCGCTCACCTATAGGGCAAAAACCTACAATCCTGCAGGCTAACGAAAAGAGTTCAACTTGAACTGAAGACCACGCAGAGCGTTTATCGAACGAAAATTGTTGAGTTTAGCGTGAAGAGACAAGAAGCGCGCAGAGTGGGTCAGAGAACAAAGATTAGTTAATGATGTTCTAGTAGGAATCAAGAAAAAATGGGCACGGGCAGGTGACGTAATATGAAGGCAACATAACCGATGGTTCCTGGAACTGTATAAGTGGAGAGAATAGTGTTCTAAAGGGCGCGAAGAGATAATGGCAAGCACTGCACGACAAAGCAAGCAATGAGCTGCTCTCCGCCTCGCTGATTTTGAGTATCAGTTCTTGTTTTGCCCGCCGTTTCATTTAAGATAGAATTTTTAATTAATGAGGTTTTAAGCGGTAAATTTTTCCCTTTATCGAATACGTCAACTCAAGCTAGACAGCACAACGCCACAATTAAACAGCTTGCAATAAAATTTACCATCTCAGCGTGACACATGAACGGTTGCCTCAAAACGCGTAAAAGAATATGGGGCCGTATTTTGAGAAGATTCATTTACTTCATTTTGGGCATCTGTGACTTGTCGGCGCTTCCCAATAGCTTGTGTAGGGCCGAAGCGGTTGGCATAAATGGCATAGGACCAAAAGGCGCGAAAATGAAACGATACGTTTCACAATACCGGTCACACAAAGGCTGCTAAGTTCTAGTGTTACAATCTGTGCTTCGTTAACGTCGCGATGATACCCGAAGACAAGCCGGGAAGCCTAGTATATTCTTTCGATGAGCCCTGCACGGACATATATGTCACGAAGGCGTTTACCTAACATTCATATACGGCGAAGTGTCACGATGGTGAAACAATTGCTGGCAGTGAATCGCGAGTCTGTAGCCTCGCCACAGGTATAGCAACAACCTCGATCGAAAGAGAGAGTGCAGGGGGTCGACGCGGTACGCTATCTTTTCCGCCCACACACCACGTCACGGCAGCCATGACCCCTTGCTATTCCAGGGAAGTTTAAATCGTTAGGAATCTGGGAAACGCGCGCGCACGGATATTGTGTAATGTTATAGCGTGCGCGTACAGACTGCTTCGCAGGCTCTCATTGTGTCATATAACTTGCTCAGCCAAAACCGTTCTACGTTTGAAATTCTCAATCGCGTCTCTCACGCAGCCTGGCCCGCTGGACAAACCGCGGGGTAGTGGCGTGCTCCTTCCAGTAACCGACCGGTCGGAATCGATGCTATTTCTTCAAAGCAGCGCAGTCCCTGGCAACCCTGAGTGTTGTGACGCTCGAACCGCGTGAAGGCCGCCGTGTCGTCGCGTCTAGTCTTCCCTGCAGCTCGCGCGAGGTATATGCATGTTCCGTTGGCGAAACCCTATCGATTCGCGTACGCAGGAAAACGCCCTCCCCTCAACTACGAACATACTCTGCGTAGCGGCCGCTTTGTGAGCGTGCGAGTGCGACGCAAGATCTCCTGCGAATCCGTATACGTTGCTTTATTCTATTGTTGTCTCAGCGCTACCGTCGCCTTTCAGGAAACTCCTGTGTGGCGCTGAACGCTGTTGAACTGCATTCTAGCGGCTTACTCTGGTTATCTCAGTTGCTGTATGCGCGGTCAAAGCTTACACAGAATGGTGGAAATAAGGGATTTTATCGAGGGCGGCAGAAAGCATGCGAGAAACCATGCAGTGTTTGGGCACGGTAGTTTGCTCGTTACTGTATACGCAAACAGCGCGAGCGCTGTTTGCGCCTGACCTCTCTTTACCAATATAAAAATGCGCTGCATGACGAAGCTTTCCTTGCCAATAGGGTAGGCTACGCTATTTAGATTTCGCATTCTAACAAGAAAATATAAAGAAAAGTTCATAGTTATCTATAGAAACCTTGTTGCGATGTGAATATGCAGGCTGTTGTCCTTACTGAGAGCTCACTGACAAACTGGCAGAAATAAACCTTTCAAAGAGACAAAAATTGAAAAACGCAATTGTATACTGCACATGCAAAGAGATTTTCTTCTACAAGCTTCTTCAAGTCGCAGCGGCTCTTGTTCTCCGAACCTATAAATTCATTAACTGACAGGCCGCATTTGACTGCAATGAAGACTGGGAACACCTTAAAGATGATTGAACATTGCACACAAGTACACAATATCTAAAGTTAACAATAGTTCAATTGCTTCATCGGTGCAGCGTGAGCTTTGTTCTTTTACGCAGGTAGCATGCAGTACCAGACTGGCCGTCTGCGGCTGCTCACTTTGCGTTCTTTCGTGACCGACCGATTCAGGGTCATAGTACACAGGCCTAAGAGTTCAGGGGTGGGCGTAGATTTAACGTTGTCACTACTTCGCCCTACGTGTCCGTACGCACCTTAACCTGTGTTGTGTGATGTGGTGAGGCCTGAGAAAAAAAAAAGATTTTAATATGTGAATTTAAAAAATATCGAGGAATTTCTAATGTACCAAAAATTAAACGCCAACATTAACCATCCGGTACGAACATATGCAGTTCGGGATGTGCTCGCGTCTAACATTGGCGCGCAGACTTAATTAGCTCGCCAGAAATGTGACATCCGCACGTAGGCAGTCGTCGCGACGCTTCATGAACGTGACTCGTGGATCGAGTGCACAAACGCGACGACGACGCTCCGTCACGGGAATTCGAGGGAAACTAGCCCTGTTCCCTCATAAACCGCGCTCGGCGAAGTTCAAAGGAAGCTGATTAAAGTTGATGGCGTCTGCGGCGAAGCGACTCGCAATACTGTGCTACAGCAGCCGTGTGTCGCGTCAGGCAAGCGCTACACGAATTGGTTTCTCTATGCGAAGATCAGACGGCTACACCACCGTTCCGCGCTGCGCATTGCGCAAACAACGCTCCCATTCAGCTAGTCGCGGACGTCGTCAACGCCGGAGAGAGAGTAGACAAACGGGTGCAATGCCTCTGCTTGGCGACAGTGTAAGGGGGCCAAATTAAAGGTGCCAAGGGACTGCGCCGCACGAAAGAGCGGTGTCAGTGGCCACCTATAGCCTGGGAGTCGCCCGGGAGCCGCGTTCCCCGTTCGTGTTTGCCTTGTCACTATGGGGCTCTTATTGCAAAACGGTGGGTAATGAATTCCTTCCCCACACCGCGTGGTGCTATACATCAGGGGGTGTCGAAATGGTGCCCAGAGAACGCATTCGGGCTCATCTCCCATTTGCCTCCTTTTTCTCCCCACTCTCGCGACGACCGTCCACCCTCGGCTAGACTCCTCTGCTTGTTCGTTTTGCTCACACTACCGCTGCGCAGGAATCTGGCCTAATTGAACGCTCCTGTCTGGTAGCTGTGAAAAACGTTTCTCAGCTGCTGTGTTTTACGAGGTGCCCTACTCGTTCTGAAGCTCTGCTCTTGCCTGTGGGGTGACTGCGACACGAGGCTGCACGTGGTTAGCTGATAACCCTCTCCCGAGCAGTCCTTTCCAGATCAGGGATTACATATTTGCATTTTGTATCCCTAAATTTTAATTAATGGATAATTATACATGCATTTCTTTTCTTTTCAGATTAAACCATACTTTGTCGGATGTTTACGCCACAATTAGACGCCATTAAAAGAGAAGAATTCAATGTCTACACTAATAGCCACCTCAAAGAAACTGCACTTTACCCTGTCCTTTCTCCCTGTGACTCACCTCTTTGATTTCCTCTACCTGTTCCTCACTATCCCTTAATTTCCGCCGCTTTAGTTAAGGTGCTTCGGATATCAGATAGCAGATACCGGGGCTGGCAAACATATTTTCCTTCCTTCTGGATATATAATAAAATAACCACATACTACTACTACTACTTTCCACGGCAGACAGTTGAGCCTACGTCGGAAATAAAAAGTGGATATCTTAAACTTTACCTACAGAGTAGTTCTCGGGTTAACCGCTGATTTAAGCATTCTTTAATGCTTATCGTCGATAGTGTAGCTCACCTCGACAATTTCGAACAGCACACGTAGGAAGCGGCCGGCTAGAGCATAGGAGTCTTCACATAAGACACTGCGTCTTATCAGCTTCATTTTCGCAAACAATGCACGCGCTAACGAAATTCTGACCGAACGGGGAGCCAGGTTTCAAAAGGTTATATAAATTTATGTCCAAAGAATCTTTTCGCATAGTACGGACGAAGCTGGGTACGCATAGCGGAGAGGCGGAATCACTGTTTATGGGTCTGAATGGCAAGCTGGGCATGACAATGTCAGTGTACAGGTGAAATAATTGCAGTGAAAAGAACGCAACAAAAATAATTGTGCTAAAACATTTTTTTTTTTTTTTTGTGCCACCTGTTGCTTATTGAAAAAGGCAGTAAGCAAGACTACAGCATTTAAGCCCCGCAACGAAACAAGCGATCGTAAATTATTTATTTTGTATAACTAGCCGAAAAAAAAATAGCATGATTTCTTCAAAATCCAATTTGTAACTTATTTTGAAGACAAATGCCGTCATATTGCGGCGCGGCTGCGCCGGCTTCAGAAAAATGACGTCAGGGCCTCTCCTAAGTTCTTTCCTTCCTCCATGGCAGCCAGGCTGAATTGAGCAATGTGCCTTGTCGTTTTTGACGGTCCACCGAGCAAACACGCGGCTTTCGGCAGATTCCCGAGAACGTACGCGTCGACGCTGTGCCCGAAAAATCGGGCGCGCTATGGAGAAATGCAATGCAGTGCGACGCAGACCTGTTCAAGCTACACCTCTTCAAGCTCGAACGACTTACTGGACTATGCGTCTGGACCTGGCTGCCCGTCGACATGGCCGACATTCATGATTTCACTTCTGGCGAGTAGTTAGATACTTGCCCGAATTGGCGTCGATCTCGCGTGTATTGGCCCGTGCGAGACATTCGCGTCGGCGTCGACACAGCTATCTCGCCCTCGTGCAGACGTATTTTTGGAATCGTGAAGAATCCGCAGTCGGCCTGTTTGATCGCGCCAGCATCGTCTGCGCGCACTACGCGACCATGTACAGGGTCGTCCACTTCTAGCTAGAACACGGTCACTGCTTTTAAAGCAACATTGTATCTGACGCAGGCAGATATCGATGCAAAGCGATGCAAGCACACAGAGACACGGATGTGCTGCTTCACATGGCCAGCCACTTTAGATTACTGCGTGGCCGGGTCGGATGCAATGACACCTTGAAAGCAGTGACCGTGTTCTAGCTAGAAGTGGACGAGGCTGTACACGAGGCTATGTGGCAGTGCCGTTCTGCGTCGTCTGCTGCCAACAACATCATCATGGCGGATTACCCAGCATGCATCGCTTCATGCAAGCTCCCTGTAAACCTACACTCGTACCTGTCGCATAAAGTATAGTACCAGCTTGCGCCGGGTGAGACGACTTACATTTGTAAAGGTAGAAGAGAAGGACTTAGAGAGACTTTTTATGGAGACTTTTCAAACGACGAGCCTGGTAGGTTACCTCAGGCTGTATCAACGAAGTATGCAGTAAAGGTTGCTGAAAACACCTAATCCGTTGTTTGTTACGGGAGATCATACAATCAGAGCTGGTGAAATAAAACGCGGATTATACAGCACTTCAGGTCCATTTGTAAAACCACATCGCGAAAGGCAAAGACTTTCCTTGATTTATCATTTTCTTCCTGTTCTTTCTGTATGCATTCGAATACGTTTCGGTCGATCTCGCCAACACACACTGCCCGTTCTGGCTAGGGTGCATACTATTACGAACGAAAAAGGAGTAAGGAAGAAAATATAAACACAGGGTGCGTCAACCAAGTAGTAGGGAGCTTTGAAATGTTGAAACGCCGCGCTCTGTCATGATGCGACAAATGGCGCGCTTTCAGCAGTTTAGAGATAAGAATCCTCACGCAACTAATTTGGCAATTAACAAAGAAAAAACTGTTCTTTTCATCATTAACTCTGGCACAGAATAAGTGCGCACTGCAGTCGACTTCAGCGCGAGGCCTTCTCTGCCAAACACAAAATAAATTACTCAAGATTACAACTTATCTCTAGGCTGCATACCTCGCGTCGCGACTTAGCAGCCGAAAACGCGGCCCGCTTCACTCGCCCAATGAATAAGCAGTCCTGAAATCACAACAATGCTTCTACAACGAGAGTGGGCATTTTACTTTGTCATAATCAGATACCTTGCAGACCTATGAGTTCGCGCCTACGCTGCAACATCCCTTTTCAGTTCGTTCTCACACAACAAATGCATGAAAGATGCAGCAGCATACATTCGCGTTTCCCGATTTCAGAACACACATGTGTGTTCTGAAATCACGAAACACACACACACACAAAATCTTCCTGAATGGGTAATCATACGCAGTCGATTTAGGAGCCGCTTGCGCAAACAGCTACAGAATTTAAAATATCTTGCACAGTCATATCCAGAGAGTTTGGACTTCTAGGAAATATTTTTTCAACGCAATATCTTTGTTATATTCTTGAACATCACGATAACAATCGCTATACCGTAGATCTTCCCTCGGTCAGCTCCAAGTTTTCTTTTTTGCTTTTTTTTTTTTTTCAGAACTACGGCCGATTGGACTTCCATGATGGTTGACTTATCTGTTGTGAACGCAGGGCAAACATCAGAATCAAAATTTCGGTGCGCATCATAACTTAGATAATTCCGATCAAAATGTTCATAAAAGTATCTAGCAACGTTCCACGGTTTCCTGACAATTATTTTCAAAAACACAGCCAATACGCTTTTTAGGGCACTTTCAACTACTAACTACTCAGCCAACATGTGCATATCTGTATCTCATTAAATCCCACTGCCGCTTCACAATTAAAAGGCGTCCCAGAAACCTGGGTCTCTGCATCGGTTCGCACATGTCAGAGCCGCACAAACTATTCGTCAGCGGCCACGCCGCATTTGCGGATCGCTACACACCAACGCGCCATGGTATGGCAGAGATCAAATTCCGACAAAACATAAGAAGGCAACTGAGATAGCTATGACGCCGGCGCCCCAGCATCCGGTCGAGTGCCGCTGTACGACTAGGGCGGTGCCGCGCATATGGCTCTCTTCTGTTTGCTCGTCTGCACGTGCAAAGCTGAGGGCGACCCAGCCGGCGGCAGCAGCAGCTGTCGAGTATATGTATATGCGGTGGCCGTGAGAAACTCGTAACCAATCTTTGCTCTTTACACTCATCAGCGATCGTATAAAGAAGTTCAGGGCGAGCATATGCGTCTCAGAAGCACTAAGAAAGCAATAGGATCTCTCCCTACGAAATACGTTGTGGCAAGAAATGAAGCCGCGTGTTGAAACAGAGAGCAGTACGACGAGACTGTGCCCCGAGAACGCGCCACACATATGTGCGTGTGAGAGATATCAGCTCATACTTACCAAACATACCATAACTAGTACATCAGCTGCTACACTTGGAGAGACAGTGCCTCTAGAGAAAGGCCTGGAAGTCGGCCCGGAGGATCATTAACTGACCCGCTACTCTGAACTAGGGAAAGGGGGAAAGACGAAAGATTTTCTTATAAGTGATGACGCGAACATTAGCGATGAGAATATGATGGAAGCACATCGGTGTAGCGAGCAATAGCGACCGTGGGTCAAGACAGAATGTTTAGGCTTACAGCCACGGGTCGAAGGCGACAATAGCCTGTAAGAGTCAAGAAAGAAAGAGATCACGGTTCAAATTATCCCCTTTCAAAGTAGGCCTTGAAATAATCCCTATTACGAGGCCAGGCACGCCTCGAACGCATAGGAGAGAGCTGCGGCAGGCATAGCAACTCCAGGGGTTTACCTGTGTGGGACTCAAAGAAGAGATTAAAGCCACCCGGCTACCGCGTAGATTGCGCAATGCTTTCCGCAAATGGGGATTTTCGCTGAGGTGTATATCGAAACACAGAGTCGGTATGAAAACAGTTTTTCTGTACTGCGAAATATCTGCCCCAGTATTCCGCATTATACAGTAACCTCATATTTTCGTACACCAAGCCCAGCACTAAAACAAATACAGTACTTATGGCGCCGCGAAACCAACTGATGGCGACTGAGAGTAGCGAGGCCAAGTCTGCAGTATTTTTAATGTGCCAGCATTATAGATGCCTCGCGTTGGGAAAATCCGGCTAGCTACCAATCAAGGAATTTTCCGACACCACCGTGCCTTTCTGCTCATATCGGCTCCAATGTTATAGAATTAAGACATAAATGTACACAACGTTGCGGAATCGAACGAACCACTAAAGGAATAATAGATGGGGTCGAGAAGTCGAGTTATTATACGGACAGAGTTCGAACGAGCGGGCGTAAGCGGTGGAATACGTTTCGTCGCTTTCAGAGTAGTGTACAGCTTGTTGACAGCTAGTGGCGTCACTTTGGTATTATATTTAGAATTCATTTCGCTTTTGAGCTAGGCTCTTTTGTTATTTAGTTGTCTTCCGTGCGTGTCCAAGAATAAGGCGCACCCAAGAAAGCAAACTTAATTTCAGGGCAACCACCGACTCTCCGATATATCCTTACCCTCAATGTAGGCATCTTTCCCTCTTTGGCCCTCACATCATCACCACTTGTGCCCTCCTTCGCACTGAATCTCACCTCACCAAGTGAATTCCTCGTGAGGAGAGGGTGAGGACGTCCTCATAAGGGCTCGCCCCCCCCCCCCCCCCCTCCTCAGGGTGTCCATATTCAGCTGTGACATGCAAATAGAGTATAGTGCTACACATTCCCATATGGCTGACGAATCGATCACTGCCCCTTTTTACTTCGCCCTCCAACGTTAACTAGTTCCAACCAATTATCTTCTTTTAATTATTACCTTTAGGAATAAAGTGTTCATTCAGAAAAGCCTTGAAAAACGGCTGGCCGAGATATTTGTACCAAGATGCCGCTAGCATTTTTTTTTTTTTTTTTTTTTTTTTTTTTTTTTTTTTTTTTTTTTTTTTTTTTTTTTACCGGTGACTCGCGCAGCAAGTAAGCTTCAAAGCGAAAGTCGCGCAGCTTGAACGTCGCAAGACGCAAGACGCGTGTCGCGCAAAAAAATCCGCTTTTCACCGTAGTGCTCTCCCAAACGGGGTTTGGCGTATGCACCGAGCGAGATTTATCCGTCAGCAGCTGTCATCTGGCATATAGCTTCCGTCTAAGGCCGGTAAAGAAATCTGATAACTCGATCAACTGTTTTCCACGATTATCTACATCTCAATTGCAAATTTATTGCCGAAGCCGATCATTAAAATATTAGCTCGTTAACCCTACATAATTACAAGAACGAAAGAATTTAGCGAATTCAAACAATCTCGGTTGCTTTCAATAGGCTAGGACACACCAACTATTTTAACAGCTAGGTTACACTTAGCTGGGACACATGGCATCGAACTTGTGTGTTAGCACTATACACAGCAGGCCTCTTATAGTTAACTTTTACCGCTTTACATAGAATACGTCAGCGGTGACCACGTGGATGCTGCCATCATATACTATGTGCTGGGCTAGAAGGACACCAGATAACAAAATAATGGTCATGGTTATGGGTCTAATTACCCAAAATTTGTTAAATGACGTTATTCACTTCTTGCTGCATGTGTGGTCGCAGTCTTCATTGTATTGGTTCAAGACTGACGGAACACCCAGCACTCGTTAAAAGGTAATAGATCTAGCGATATTCATCAGTCCTGCTTTTTCTCAGCTGCGCCGACACTGGGTGGTTAAAGCATAAAGTCTACCTACGTGACATTAAACTGTGCGATGTTTTACAATGGCGCTCAATGCGGGCAGTTTTTTCTTCGTCGATGCACTCATCACCTGCATTGAAGCCTCTATCTACTCTGTGCTTATGAGCGCGGAAAATGGTCCGTGAAAGATTATTTCACAAATTTCCTAATTATTTCAAAAGTATTCGTGCTTGCGAGAAGCTACCATCAACCCTCTGCGTTTTGTATGCCTAAACTGTATGAAAGGAGAAAACGGTGCCAGAGATCACGGCGATATCCTAAAAAGCACTTAGTAGTGTGACACTCGAAGAAACATTACACTTGCAAGACTGTGTGCTAACATCGCAAAACTTTAATTTTCATGACAGCGAACTCTCACCAGTCTCGTGCATTCGCACGCGTCTGAGCTAAAGGATCACTCATCTAAGCATCTGAAGGCACACCAGGTGCCGTCACTCTGGGCAGTGTACACGCACTAGATTTCCGTCTCCAGGCACTTGACGTTTCCCATAAGCAGCTCTTGGGACGAGCTGAGGTGTCTCTGGCATTCTGCTTCATCACTAGAAAAGGTGTCGCTCTTGGAAGAAACGCTGGCCGCCCATTCAGCCATCAGCGGCTGTTTGTCCAGCACGAGGGCGTCCTCCTTCGGCGCGTACACGCGGAACTGCTGGCCGCTTGTCGCCGGCTTGGGGAGCGGCGCCGGCGGCAGGCCGACGGTGTTACACCTGTGAAGGTCCTCGGGCCCGGCTGTACCAGCGTACGACGCCAGAGATGTGTTGAGCGGCGTCTCGGGCGCTGGCGCCGTTGTCCGGCTTGACTTGCCGTAGGAACTCGAACTACTGTCCAGAAGGGTGAGCTTGGCACCGCCGTCCTGCGGAAAGAAGTCTGGCACCGACTTGTGCTGAAGTCGCTGCTTGCCGTCTTCCGGCCCTTGGTCGCGCAGCGATCCTCGAGGCTTCTGCTCGGCCGGCTTGAGGCGGACGCGACTCAGGTCGTCCTGGCTCTGAGACGCTGCCGCGCCGGCGACGGGTGGCCGCTGCACCATGCCCGGTAACGCAATGCCTGTAACCTTGCGCGGCACCGGGGGCTTCCTGGAGACGGTGGTGTCTTCGCGCTGCCGCAGGTGCGCGATTCCCACCCGCACGGGCTCTTCACTCAGGATGTTGTGGCAGCTGACGGCGAGCCGAGGCTCCATCTGCGGCGTCTCCGGCCTGACGACGGTGCGCTGCTGGGGGGCCCGTGTGCTGGACTCGAATGACGACTCGTCGTCCAAGTCCGAAACAGATTTCGACGTCTGTTTGAACGCCGTGAGTGGTACCTTCCCCCGACCCTTGACCGAAGACGGCTTGCTCTTTGCCGAGAAGACAGCGTCGTCGTCATCTTGCAAGCCCAGTGAGGCGAAGTCACCGACACTGGCTGGGGCTTTAGGAAGTTTGCCGTTCTTCATCTTCGCTTTTCGAAGGCTGTCTGGTTGCGACCGCGAGCCGACAGGGATCTCAGAAACCTTGGGTGGCTCGGGAAAAACGGCACCGTCGCGAACGAGCTTCGCCTTTGTTGTCCTAGGAGAGCTTGTCACGGGTTTCTGCTGCGCCCTCTTGGGGTTCGACGGGTCAACCGATGTGTTGTGGAAAAACTCGCCCTTTTCAAGCGCAATGTTCAATAAGCCGTCGCTGGGCCGCGCAGGAGTCGCCGCGCCGTTCAGGTCATCCCGCGAACCCAAGGAAGCTTCCTTGAAGTCTGCGGTCGTGACGCCCTTGACTCCATTCGACGTTGGCGGCGCCAACTTCCGCGGTGCATCCTTGGAGGGCATGCGCCGGATGCAAACACAAGCCGACAGCGACACAAAGAGAATGCCGAGCACAATGGCAGAACCGGACGCAACGGCCAGGTAAAAAAGGATGTCCGGGTAGTTGACGATGAAGCCGCCCGCGACGACGCCAGCTATGATGAGGAGCATCCCCGATAGGTAGAGCAGTATGACGCACACTCGGGAGCACCCTCTCTCCATCGGCGGCCTCGAGGAAGCCATGGCGGTACCTGCGACCAAGTGAAGGCATCACATTAAAACGTATTTAACATACTTTCAGTCCTATTCGTAACCAAGATAGAAGTGGTTTAATAATTCCCTCGCAATAAGAGCGCTCTCCAAGGATGTGCATACAGTGCAGTCGTGCCGTTATAAGCACGCGATACACGAATGGCATGTGAGCTGTTTCTGTGCATTTAGCATGTTCGGGCAGCCTATTACAACATCGTGCTGCTTAAACCAAAAAAGAATTACATCGTTTGAAAAGCTTATCTTTCCTACATTCCTGGAAGATTTCTGGCTTGGCTTGTACGTTTTAACGTTCCAAAGCGACTTAGGCTATGAGGGACGCCGTAGGGGAAGGCTCCGGAAATGCTGAGGTTTTCTTTAGCGTGCACCGCTGACATGGTACAGTACACGGGCGCCTTCCTTTTCGCCTCCACGGAAATCTCGCATCCTTCGATTCAGCAGTCGAGCGCCCAGGCCACACATCTACTCAGTAGGGACACACTGTTCCTTGTGAACGAGTACTAGATTACGAAAGAGTAGAAAAGATAACCATTTCTCCTCGCGCAGCGCTTACGAATGTCGATCGTTCTGTGCTCATGAGATAACAAACCAGAAACCTACTTTATAGGGACAATGACGGAAAAACAGTTGGACTGTCTGGCCACGGATCCATCGCGCGAACTCAAAGAACAAAACAGAACAACACAGAAAAATGAGCCTCCGCGAAATCTGACCTCCTACGAAGAAGCTCATGACAGAAAACGCCCAAAGCTTCGTGTGAGTGAGGCCCCAAAAATTAGCTGTGGTTTATAACTCTGGTTAAACCTAGATAGAAGCTGAAGCTTCTTTTGCCTGGCTACACCTGTGGCCGAACTTGATTAAACACACTCTTAAGCAGTGGTTTAATTTGTGGTTTCGCGCAGTTTCCGCTTCAAAATTACGGGGAAGACAAGCTCCGCCTTTAAGGGTATGACGCGATAGCGTAGGCTACCAGCCCACGTATAACGCTCGGCTGTACCCAAGCCGCATGGACGTGCGTGCGTGGCCTAGAGGTAACGTGAATGCTAAGAATTCTGGCAGGCTGATTCTAGTATCACTTTTCCACGTGAAAAGATATAAGCCCGGGTTGGCAGCTCCTGTCAGACGTAATGTCTGACCACCCGACGTAATATCTGGCACACATCGACACTGACGTTGTGCTTGATCTGGCTGGCATAGTGGAGCTTCCACTTAAAAAGAAAGAAAGAATGAAAGAAAAAAAAAAACGCGGATGCAAGACGTGGCCAGCATTAAATGCACATGAATGCACACTGCGGACAGCGACACCTGCCTGTGGTCTATTCGATCAAAGGCGGGCGCTTTTAGGGAAACTACCGCTGCGGCCGGCCGCGAGCAAGCACGCGTGGCTAAGGCCTACCGCAAAACGGCGCCTTTCGGAAGGCAACGCGTGTACACTGCCTCAAACGAGGATGCGCCAAGTCGTTCCTAAGTCATTTTTCACTCGGATTCATTAGGTATACTACGCTGCCGGAGAAATTTCCCAATCCCGACTATCGAAAAATATTTTCATAAGCGCTCCTATGGTCTAGCACCGCGATAAGAGCAGAGCGAACGTGTGGAAAGGGGCTGCAACGATCTTTAAAGAGGGGGATGCCGCTCCCCCACCCTTACTCTACATTATCCTCTCGAAATGGCCAGCAAATCACCTGAATGTTTTTCACCGAGAAAAGGGACGGCCTCGCTGCGTCGGCGCTTCTTTCCTTTCCCGCTCCCGGCGCTAGCAGCCAGGACACGCGGCGAAGACAAGCGAGGCTTCGAATACACATCATTTACCACGCCAGTTGCGGGAGACAGCTCTCGGCCGAAAATGATAGAGTTCGCCACGGAAAGCGCACTGTATCAGCGCCCCTCTCTGTCGCGCTTCGAACTTCCGTCTTTTTTTTTTTTTTTTCGTCCCTGTCTGGCAACGCCGCAGAATATAATGACTGCGCGGGAAATACTACACCTCACAGCCTCAGCGCTCAAACCCGCTGGCCACGCTTGCGACATCGCCAAGTGTATGGTAACGCTCAGACTAGCCATGTGGACGTATCGAGCAAACGTGAATAATTACACGTGGTCTTGTTAATCATCTTACGTATTGTCTTACAAATTAATTTTCCCGACGCACTTCTTTGTTTTCCTTCTTTTTTATTGCACGCTCGTTGCGTAAGCATGCTAGCACAGGCAACTTGTTCTCGTTTTTATAAAGTTGCAATTGAACGATTAAGTGAGGACGCTTTCTTCCCAGGAGAAAAAAAAAAAAAAAAAGAGGGTGCCCGAAACACACAAATGGCGCTGTGACCGCATGTGTGACGTCGGAAGTTTTGTTTGCTCGCTTATTTTCTTTTGTATGGTAGGATGGTAGATGCACTGCAGTTGCCAATCTCTAATCAAACTGCCGCTGGCTACTTTCGGAATGATCCCACACGGAAGCGTTAGCCAATATCTAGCCGCAACTCGGACGAATGGCAGGCTTCGCAAAGGATTGCTGGTAGCGTGATTCAACTGATAACACTTGCCTGGACAATACCCGCAGTATATTCGTTAAGATACATCTGCGGTATTGTTGACGTTTAATTCATCATCACCCTCAAGCCACAAGTACTACTTTTCACTATTTCTTCGCGAATGCCGCTGGAGACATTACCGCTACAGCGAGAGGCGCTGCTCGGCGGCAGTTATAACTGCACCATCACGTTTGTATATAGCGCCGCTCTGTGAAACCAACATTAACGCTTTGCACACAGTCCTGTCCACCAGGCGTGGCATTAAACGCAGCGCGGCCGATGCAGAAAGCCGACTGTTTGAGCGCAGCTTACGAGGTCTTGGAGATCGAGCGCCCGTTTGTGCGAGCACCAATTTCGCGTGTCTTCCCCCATTGTTATGTGTTTTTCTTTCTTTTTTTTTTTTTTTTTCACTGGGCGCGTTCGGCAGATGTGGCGTAATGAGCCATCGGCCTGCCAGCGAAGCCTTTGTGCCCCGCGGACTGGGCGAGGCTTTCATTGCGTCCGAAAACAATACGAAGCGCCCCTTTGTGCCGTCGGAGGAGGAAGGCTACGCAATTTTGAGCGTGATAGAACAACAATGGCGGTGCGGATATTTTCGCTGGTCATTTTTTTTTTTTTTTCCTCGCGTTAGCAAACCAGAGGGTCAATCTATCGGCCCGAGAGAAGCAAGAAAAAAAAAAAAAAAAAAAAAGGCGCGGACCTTCGTGATGCTGCGCGAGGACCTGTTACGAGCAACGAAGTAAGGAGCCAAAACACAAAAAATATACATATAAAGAACAGTGGTTTAGCCACGTTCGTCGGGCGCATTTAATCCGGAACAAGCATATCAACGAAAGCGCCTGCTTCTGCAGCCCTTTCCGTGCCCATAGTAACTTAACAATGGCCGTTGGACATGATGGCTCGGGCAGAGAATACCGGAAAAATCTCGTTTATTTCAAAGCTGCGTCTGGATCTGTCCTTTTATCGGGAAACATATACAAAGAGTAGGCTACCAGTTGTGAAACGGGTCACACAGCGGCTGTAAAATGAATGGATGATTATCGCAGGGGAAGGGAGCGCAAGGATACGACGTTGTGATTAGCATAGTTCTGTTGAGGTACTCTGGCATTTTAGGCGGCGAGTAGCCGCGTCCTATCGCTCGCTCGCGCGCACGCATGCGGTACTTGTGTGAGGAGATAAAGCTTGCTTGAGTTGGACAAGCGCGACCAGAGGTAGGCGGGGGAGGGGGGGGGGGGGGGGGGGGGGGGGGTCTACAATCGCTGGTGTGGTGCCATGCGTTCAGCTTTAAGAATCGTCGTTTGAAGCCTGGATCATTAGAGAGTCTTCGCGCCCTCGAAGTGAAATTAAGTTGGCCTATTATTGGACTTCCTCGGCTAAGACCTTCTAAGTAAGGTGTTCCCGTTCCAATCGCGGTTTTGCCGTGTCATTTATTGCTCATAGCACACTTCAGGACGCAGTGAAGTTTGGATGAGCTGTAGGAGATGGTGGCCCGCGCAGGCAAGGCCATCGCTCAGTTGCAGGTTGGCGAGTTGACCGAGAAATATATAAAAACATGCTTACTGGCGGCATGCATGATATATCAGCGAAACAAGATGCACGTTGTGGCACGGAGAGACAGCCGCAATTTCGTATTTACAGAACGTGTCCACCCCAATTTTGTGACCTCCCAGTGTCAAAAAGCGCTGCAGACAACAGCAATATAGCGATGCAAAAGTTAACACCCCCTGCTCGCTCTGTACATGGTACGTGTTGTGTTAACAACACACAACCCCCCCCCCCCCCCCCATCTCTAATTCATTCCGCTTCTGTGCGCATTGGCATAGTTTTACCTGTTAAGAGCAAGTTTTGAGCTGGTAGCCGAACTCTGGAAGTAAGGGTAACTGTACATAAGTGTTTACTGCAGGTGATCAACGTGCAGGCGTAAAAGTCAGATCCCAAGAAGAGCTCAAAAGGTCGACGGCCAGCGCTACGCGCACAGTGAGTGGCTCCTCCGCTGGCCCAATAAACCACCAATTTTATGGAGCGGGGGTCCCAGAGAAAAGCGACCAGCGCGGGCCTGACAACACTATGTTGGGGCTAGTTGCTCAGTCAGTGCCAGCTGCTTGCTCTCATTAGCGCCGTTAAGCGGCGTTCGAAACGAGTTCCAGTAAGCGCAAAGCAAAGACAGCCCGGGAGCAGCCTCGAGTCAAGCAAGGCCCAGAACACTTTACAAACGAGCTCCGGGCTCCGTTCCCTCGGCGTCGAGGTCCTCACTCCTTTTGCTTTTTCTCTCCTTGCTCTTGGCGTCTGCCCTCGCGCGAGAGGAGGACGGAGGAGCTTCGCCGCCAAACTGCCGGCCAGAGGAGCCTTGAAACCAGCTCTAATGAGTGTGCCCAGACGGGATAATGTCTCCGTAACTGTGTCTGTCTTTCCTCGCAGCTTCTTAAACCAGTTCCCGGGACCGCTCGTTTCTAACCTCCGAGCCCGGGAGAACTAACTGGAAATCGAATCTACCGGAATAACAACGTCTCTTTGTTCTCCCAACAATCGTGTGCACGGCCCAGAGAGAGAGAGAGAGAGAGATGGAATGAAGGAAAGAAAGAAGCTCCTTACCGCCGAGAACCCCACAACAGCGGAAGAAGGAGCGGCCGGCGCGCGGCACGGGTGAAGCAGAAGCGCCTCCGACGGGGGCCCGAGTCCCGGTAATGGCCCGAATCAATACGAGAAATTGCTCTCCCGACCCACGAACTAAGGCCCGAAACCGACCACGATGACGACGGCCGTGACGCGCCGCAACGCCGGGCACGCCCCCTTGCGAATTCTCGAAAGGCGTGTTGGGCGCAACGAGGAAATTCCGCGCCGTTTCGCCGATGCGCGCCCGTGACCGCGAAATTGCGTCCGCGGGCCATTGTTGGCGATCGACTCTGTTCTGGCATACCGCGGGCCACTTAATCGGCTAATGCGGTCGGCCCCAAACCCTCCAATTATTCACCAGAAGGCCTGTGCCGACCGCTTCACCTGCACGCGGAATTATCGGCGAAGCCAATGAGCCCTTCAATGCGCAGCGCTCCACTCGCGAAGAAAATGCGTTTTCTACACATGCGTTTTCCCTCCTCTTCGCTTGCTCCCTTCGTCAAACAACTGAAGTGAATTTACGACGCGCAAAGCCGCTCTCATTCACATACAAATTTGGGATGACATTATTTCTCCCTTGCCGTTCACAAACGCTCCTTTGTAAATTCAGCATTTCGAACATTAGACATTGTGACCTGCACGCGCGGATTATCTGACAAATCGCTTGACCAGTATTTACCAAATCGCACTCGACTGTATCAAAATATCCAACTGTATGACTTGTATAAAGCAAAAGTGAGGCGAAAAAAGTTTTGCACACGCTACATTCACCTGCAAGTATATAGAGCCACATGTCAACGTGTAGCTAGCAGTCTTCTCGCCGAAGCCGTCTTGGCCGCTGCACTGATAACGCGCCACGAAAGAACGGCTGGCCTGAATCTACGTGGAACACCCCATATAATTGAAAGATGATAGTCCAGAAGCGGACGGTATAACCAACGGCTCGCACAAATTGGTTGGTTGGTTTGGTTGGTTTGTGGGGCTTAACGTCCCAAAGCGACTCAGGCTATGAGAGACGCCGTATTGGAGGACTCTGGAAATTTCGACCACCTGGGGTTCTTTAACGTGCACTGACATCGCACAGAACACGGGCGCCTTGCTTTTCGCCTCCATCGAAAAGCGACCGCCGAGGCCGGGATTCGATCCCGCATCCTTGGGAACAGTAGTCGAGCGCCGTAACCACTGCGCCACCCCGGCGGGGGCTCGCACAAACTGCACAAAATTGTTCATATATGGACAGGACTTTCCAGTAAAGCAACGTCAGCCTGCGGTACAAGTGTACTTGCTGGAAACATCGTTCCCGAAATGTGTTCAAACACAATATTCGTTAATCGCGAAATGCATGCATTTTGCTCCCTAATATACCCCCGGCAGGAGCGTCCATGAAACGACTGTTTTAGCACCAGCTATAGTCTCAACATGCCCCTGTTCTACGCTGCTTCATGCATGCAACCAAAGTTTGCAGAAAGCGCGTTGAAGCGTCCTACACTTCCTCCGCCCTAGCAAGAGAAGGGAGACTTCTTCATATAAAGCAGGCTGCTGGCGGGCGCACGCCGCTAGCATTGGCTGCAGCCAGCAACCAGGCGGAACGAAAAAGTCTCCACTGCGCGTCCTTTCAATGCCGTTTGTTCGCTCTTTCGCGGGCAACGGGCGGACGCGGTAGCGCGCGGCAAGCGAACGGCGGAAGAAGCAGTCAGGCATAACGGCTCATACAAGGGAAAGAGCTGGCCTTTCTTTTGCTTTACTCGCTGGTATAGCTATAGAATGCAACTGACCAAGAAGAGGGCATCTCTCTCCCGAGTCCGGCTCAGTTGGCCAGCCTATACCTTCGCGAAGACGATCACTTCCCGAAAGCAATTTCATGATGACCACAACCATCTTTTTCAATCGCCCAAAACCCACGAAGGAAATGCGCGCGCGCATCTGTGCTGCAGTAAAGAGCCTGACCTTTCGAAGGCTGCCCGCGATTTAACAGAGGTGGAACAGTACACTCGCGAACTCCCGGGGAAAGACGCACTCGCATAACAGCGCAGCAGAAACATCCGGAGATGCAAGAGGGGCACAGGAGCCTCGAGCGCGCGCCAGAAATACGTGCAAGCAGAAAGAAGCGCTGACGCTGCTGCGGTGGGGCAGACGCTGCCTCTCGGAAATCGAAGCTGAACCTATCCGAAGCGATCGAGATTCGAGCGGGTAGTTTGGCCATCTTTTATTCATGACGATTTCTCGGGACGAGCCGGAGCAGAGCCGGTGCTGCGGTGAGAGGCGGCGCCTCTGGGCTGGGGCGGTTTGTTGGTACGAGGCCCACATCAAAGGGATCGCGGGCCCGTCTCTGGCTCAGCAAACAATTGAATGAACACGAGGGAGCCCGCTCTCTTTCGCAGTTCCTTGGCGCCCCTCTTCCCCGTCGACACGGCTGCCGCCGCTATTACGGCCCCGGGTCCGCCATCCTGGAGAAGCGCAGCTGCAGGCACGGCAGTGCGCCCAGCTGCACGTGCTTCAGTCACGATGATGCCCGCGCACTGACTAGAGAGCGCGCGCTTTTCGATGCGCGTCGGGACTAGCCCACTATTGGCTTGCGTCTCATCGCCACATCTTGCTTTGTTTGTTTGTTTGTTTGTTTGTTTGTTTGTTTGTTTGTTTGTTTGTTTGTTTGTTTGTTTGTTTGTTTGTTTGTTTGTTTGCCATTACCGCTGACAATCCCGGTGGTATCATCATGACCCGCAGGAGGACCCTGGCGGTGTCCGAGTAACTAAACGAGCCGATGTTTTTGAGGCTTCGTAGACATTCACACGCTTCTGGATACCAAAACAAGTCTGCAACAAGTCGGCGTTCAATTGAGAAGCGCTACCTGGGAACTATGCTACCTGGGGAACTATTCCAAACAGCATTTTGAAAGGTACGTTCAGAAACACCTCTCCCACTACGCATTCGCATGTCCTCAAGCACCAAAAACAAACAAACAAACAAAAAAGCAAGTTGCACAGTACCCAGCTCCTTTTTATCACCGGGGCAACTCTAACACAATCTATATTTTTCACCTGGCACGCTTTCCACTCGAACACGGCGGCCATGAAGCAGACAACAATAACGACGGCTGCACGAACTTGTGCCTCAAAGAAACAATTTTACTCGGCTCTGACACGCACAAAGCACTTCATGAGCGCTTTGTTCGTCTAGGTGAGGGAAGAAAACTAAGGCCTGCATTCGAATAGTACCGGTTTTCAAAACAGTTAGGCAAACACGCACGTCAGAACGCTAATTTAATAATTACTGATTGATTGCAGATTCAAGAAAGTTGCCAGCCACGGCCGTTTTGTGTCCCACTGGCGAACTGGAATATCTTGAACTTTTATACTACCCTATAAGAAAAGTCGTTTCTTGCTGGTCCTGAAAGTAAAAAATCACTACTCCCGTATGACTCTGATGATGAGCACACGAAGGGGCCTTGGATGTGGTGGCTTCAGGAAGCCTCTTAGGAAGGCATATGGAACATATGCGCTGGCGTCAAATTAAGTGCTTTTTTTTTTTTTTTGTAGAGCTTACATGCCATTAGCCTTCAAATAAAAAAGAAAGCACTAACGCCTGGAATCCAGACCAGACACCGCCTGAAAAAGGGGGGGGGGGGGGGGGGGCTTAAAACTTAAATTACTGGCTTGCCTGTAACCGATACGAACTGATACACACGGCAGAGCATAAACAAGAGCTCGTGTTCTTTTTACCTCACAGCGGCCTAAAAAATAGAGCAGTAGAGTTGTGGCGAGCCGAAGTGCGGTATTTCAGAAAGCTGAGCAGACATGCGTAGGACTCGCATTACGCTTGACCGCCCCTGTGGAGGTTGAGAGAGGCGGTAGTGCTGCACCAATTCACATCAGCTTTGGCTGTGCGTACGGTGAGATCTTTCACTTGAGACTTTTTTCCCGCCAAAGCGAAACAAAGCAAATATTGTTGGTGTTAATAACATCTATGCCACGACAGTTACTTCGAACATAAGGATGAAAATGTGCTCTAAGCATCGTCTTGATTGCACACTCTTCCAACCGTGACGTGCGTGATTTGTTGACGCGGAATATGCGTACTGATGACAAGCAGCGTTTGCCAAGGCAATGAAAAGGAACCCATCAACAGCGATACACATCATTACGTCATTCTTTTTTTTTTTTCCCCTTTTCGTTTCCCAAAAGCCAGCTTAATATAGAAGCGCCCGTGCAGCCACACAGGAGGCAGAATTTATGTGTGAAGCTCACGCGTCGTACTAAAAATGGAACGTGCGGCGCTTGCAAAGCGCGGAGGTTGTGGCACGGGCTGAGGAATACAGAGCAGCTCCCGAACGCATCTTGACGAACGACGATGAGGATGAATGGAAGGCCCACGCGGGGAAAGTTTTCGCCCCAAACCGACGCGTTACGCTCTCTCCGTGCGGCTTTATTCCATGCTTGGCACTTATTCGTTATTTCGCTTCTCAGTTTCTTCCTCAATATACCGTCAGGGTTTTTGTTCAGTTCGGGTGTCGACCTGTGAGCGTTCTTCAATGGGAGACACGACGGCGAAACGATACACGGGGGAAGATTGATGAATGCGGAGGAGAGCGGCCGCCGCGATGAATACACCCGGGCCCCAGAAGCGACGGGGACTGCGCGTGTGACACACCAGATAGCGCAGCTCGCCTGAGGAGCCGCTGTCAGGTACCCGAGATGTGCATTAAGGAGCCAGAAAAAGCGCGCGAACGAACCAACAAGCACGCACAAACGCGGGCCTCTTCACTTGTAGTGACAATCGTGCCTCCCTCTTCTGTCGTTTTCGTCATAAAGAAACACACACACAGAATTGTCGGCTGCAATCTCGGTCGGCGTCAGTCCATTTTCCAAAATTCTGCTCCAGAACTTAAATCTGCAAATGAAAGAACCCCGATCACCGCTTCCGGCCTGGCACCCTTTTTCTCGCCGCTTTGAATCGCACGAAATGAACGGAGACAAGTGCGAAGCTATCTTGAGCCACTGAAACGTTCGCGACGTTGAAAGAAAAATGAAAGAACAGGCAAAAAAACTGCTTGCGACGGAGCGCAGAATTCCTTTGTTTGCTTCTATAGCAGCAGAACAACGGGCCGAATCGCGGCTTTGCAAACTGGCATCCCACAGAAAATGCTGACAGAGTATCATTGGAACTGATTACAATAAGTATGCTGCTATGAATGTGTAGCTCAAACGATCAACACACAAGACGACTGTCCCACGTAGCCTGCGTGTACAAAAGCAGCACAAGCGTAATTTGGTACGCTTCAACTATAAATATAAATATTGTGGCAACACCCCCGCAATAAACTATCTCTGGAAATTGGCGTCGATCGATATAAATGGCGGAAAACCCGAGAGATGAAGAAAAAAAAAAAAAACAGTTACGAATAATTGCAATGAATGACGTCGCAGCTACTCCGCCCGCGCACCCGGTGCACAACGACAAAATGTGGTCAGAAAAAAATAATAAACGGGCCTCAATATCCGCTGCCAGCCACTTCATGCTGTCAGACCCGCAAGACGTATTCCCGTCTCAAGCTAGCGAAATCTAATGTGACAGTGTAAAATGACAGCGACATGGGAAGACGCCTTTCTGGCCGCGCTGCACGTTCCTTTTTCTGCACCGGCCGACAAACTAGAACACTTGAAAGGGGCAGTTATGGATATCTAGCTGCTTACAGGCCGAAAGAAAAGGCAAGCGCAATGGCTCCACGAAAAGCGGCTCACAAGGGGGCGAGTGTGTTTCACATCCATGGCGGTAATATATGCGAGAGGCCGGCGCACACCAACGGGCTCTCGGTTTTTGTCTTGCACGCGTTACGCGGACAAGGTCTTCTTCCCAAACCACACGCTACGCCAGAGAGACAGAAAAAAAATGAATCCAAACGTTCGTTCATCCGCGGCGATTCGAGGACATATATCACTCCTCCAATGAAGAATGTGCGCCGACGGGAGGGCTGTCCGCTGCAAGGGCCTCCCTTCGAAAGCGCTATCGGCCACAAACATTCCTCCATTCCTCAATTTTGCATGCATCGCCGTGGAAGCGGGCGGACAACGCTTGGTTTGCTTCGTGGAAGAAGCTCAGGAGTCTATGCTCAGTCGTTTCAACTTGGGAAAAGCGAGACAGAGGTAGTACAAAGCTTTTCGAGTGAAGGGGCTGCGCACATACATCACTCATGACTCAGCCGAAAACGCCAGAGCTAACACGGCATGCCCTTCTTGAACATCTCGTAGTCGAAGAAAAAAACAAACTCAGTGTCGATGTACACCGCTACAGTAAAATAAAAAGGCACCGCGGCGAACAACCCCGCTGGTTTCGGCAGAAATTTACAGTAGGCGACAAACAAACCAAAGAGCGACGAGCAACCATGGTGATACAGAACGGGCCCCTCAGTGGGCAGTTCTCATTCCTGGACAAGCGTCCGGACCGTAGTATCGAGAAAGACAATAAAAAATAATATCGGGAACACCGTGAAGCGGTCGGCGAGCCTCCCAAACTCAAGCGCAGGGGGTGCGATGCTTACGGACTGTGTCGTCTTTCGCAACCGCTCCCGAACGCCGGGTGTATCAGTTGGGCGGCCCTAGCGGGCCGCAGTCGGGCAGGCTGCACCGCCGCTGTGGAGATGCGCGCCCCGGTTGAACTCGCAGAGCGGCGATACTTGGGCAAATACGGCAGCAGCTCTGCTGCCCAACGGACGGTGCACCGCCGGCTCGGCTGGTTGGCAGCTGGGAAGTCGAGCGGAACGAATGGGCCTACTGTGATGGCCAACGACTTTGTAAAGCGCTGCTTCACGGGACGAGGGCCCCTTGCAGAGAAAGTGGACGGCCTCCGGAGGAAGTTCGCGTGCCCGAGCGCACGCGAGTGTACTTTGAATGCGGCAGAGCTCCAGTCGCGAAGCACACACCAGCGCGCTTTTCCTCGGGCACACCCGGATATGAAAGCAGGCAGCAGGTAACTGGCCCGTGTGTAGTATTAAGAGATTTTTGGCCGAGCAGCGCGCACACACACGAAGAACGCGCGAGCGTTAATGCCGCGTAGGTTTCGGACGCACTACCGGGCCACTCCTCTCTAATTATGAGACAGGCTTGATCCGAGCACAGAATTGAACACGCTTTCCCCGCTGTCTAGGGCATGCGCCGGATTGCAGTGGGGAATGACATAATTCGCACGGCCGTCGCAAGTGCGTACAGGAATTCCCGATCCACGGTTGTCCTCGGCAGTGTAGACTTTTTTTTTTTTTTTCGGCTGGCACACGTTCTCACAGAAGGCCTTTGCGAGGACTTTGTTTTTTACACGCCCAATAAAAAGGGGGGACGGGACGGAGAATAAATTCTTGCCAAGAAGGTCTCGGAAAACTACTCTTGCAAATTATCCCAAGAGTGACCCCAATTCTGGGCAACGTCAATGGCTAAGAAACAGAGAAGAGAGCTCCGCCTTTACGCAGCAGAGAAAGCACACGTCGCGTGAGGCCCGCAAGACCCCGGCGACCAAGGGAATCTCGCAGCGCCGAGCTACCACCCATGCAGGATGCACGCTGCGGGAGTAACTCTTCCGGGCGCGTTCTCTGCTGCCTCGCTGGGCGCGAACTCGAAAGGCGCAAAGGCCGCGAGCGGTCGGTCGTGCAGTCCGCGATTATGCAAATGAAATGTAAATGAAGGACGATCTCAATTAGGGCGCGATAGCCAAGTTCAATCGGTCGGCGGGAGGCCGTTGCTGCAATACTAATCACCCGGCGCGCGCTCTCTCTCTCTCCCCCTCTCCTCTCGGGCTTATTACCGAGGGCTTGGATTCCTGTGGCGGGTCGAAAGTTGAATTGCGGTCGTTGCGTCCGATACTCGCTCACCGGCCAGTCGGCAGGGAAAAGAGAGCTGTCCCACAATCGACTTTTCCCCATTGATTCCCGAAGCCCAATTCTCACTGCGCCCCCCGGCCCGGCTCTCGGAGGACGCACTTGAGCGATTGGTAAATGAGGCCCCGGAACAGGCGGGATTCGGTGAGGCTGGTACCTGCGCTGTAAATGGCTTCACGCCGTCACAGGTAATTTGCTCGCCAATGAGCGCGGGGTCACTAGTCGAGGGACCCTTTGGGAGTTGTTCGCCGACTGACAAGGATGATGTGTCGGCGGCGGCAATGGTCCGTGGTCATTTGCGGAACGGAGAAGTCAGCAGGCTCCCGCTATCAGCTGCGCGCGCGACCCGACCGGCACAAATGGCCCTCACGAACAAGAGGGCGGACGCGCTGGAACGTTCCCCGTTCCCTGGCGCAAAATGGTTTGGCTCTGATAGCTGCTTATTTCCAATTTGAAGCCTGTTGTCCGCGTCTGTGCCCCAGATTGAACGCGGCGATTCTCCTCCATTGTATTTTTTTTTCCCCCTTCAGACAGCTGCCAGACTCGTTTGCCATGCAGTAGCTAATCAGAAGCGTGAACCAGCCTAACGTTTACGACCTTAGATACGAAATTTCGAACACGTTAACCAATAAGGCACAGGACTGGTAGTAAAAGCCCTCCCAGTGTTTTGCTTCAACATTTAGGCAATAAAAACGACCGGCTGGCGATACGATGCAGGCAATCTCAGAGCATCAATTTTATCAGCTAACCGAAGTCTGCTATGAGATTCCAGCCGGCAGTGTAGAAAAACGGAGGCCGCTAGTTTTTCTACTTTCTTTGGAAGCCTCGTTACACAGACAAGAATTTGAAAGAAACAACTGAGTGTAGACTTCAGTTTTTAGACATATCCGAGTATGTACCGGTTTCTTTATTGCGATATCAGTACTGCGCCAGGTTTCGAGCCGTCGCGTGGTCCCGGCGGAGACAACGCTTGACCTTGAACAGCCGAGGAGGAGGAGGAGCAGAAGAAGAAGACTGGTAACTTACGCTCTTCTGCCATACTCCTAAAGGATGAGCCTAAGTGTTCCGAATAATGTAGCACCTACACTGATAGGGCGTAATAGGGGAATAATGTAGGAGGCAAAAGAAGCTTCATCCGTTGCTATCGCAATTCAACTAGGGTTAACCAGAGTTAAACCACAATTTATTTTTATTTTTCTTTTTTTTTTTTGGGGGGGGGGGGGGGGCACGTGCAGCATCATACGAATTAATCCCAATCGCTCTAGATAAAACCCGACAGCCCCAAAGTGAGGTCCCGGAAATAAATACAGTTTCCTCTTATTGGACAAGCAGCTTAGAACGGGTCAGAACGAAATAACTATCGCATGTGTTCAAAGAAAGCTACACCCCAGTGTTAGCGCTCCCAATAAGGCAAGGATAATCAGGTCCGAAAGACTTCGTTGGCACACAGGCAGCAACAGGCTGATAGACATTTACCGCTTTCTCTCCACTGTGCAACACCGGCGGAACGGCGATCCCACGAGAGGACACGAAGCTTATCGACGTCCACAATCTCCGGGAGGACAGCGTGGGTGAGTTTCACGAGTAGGGCGACGGCAGAGCGCATCCCCGACCTGAGAGGTGGTCTCGGGGCGGTATAGTCAGCGGAGCGGGAAGCCACCATGCCGTTGCGCAACCATTCAGCTGCACTAACAGGAAACGAACAGCGGCAGTAGTGTATGCATAAATGTCTTCATTCCAGCACGCCACGCTTTCACCGCAGTTGGGGTCATGAATATGAATGGCGCCTCGCGCTAACGCCGGGCGCGGCGGGCGCCCGAGTATGCGCGCGCACGCGGCCTTGCCACCCGTCTCGCATACATATCGGTACCGTCCCGACGCACAAAGGAGACGCCGCATATTCCGCGGAAATTGAAACGGCCCGCGGAACGACCCGCAACTGCGCTCTCCCTTTCTCCCCGCCGCGCGCGCGGTTCTTCAGAACACGCAACAAGGCCACGAGAGGGAGAACAGATCTGCACTAACCCGCTGGGTAACAGGAAAAAAGAAAATTTAAAAAGAACGAAAGGAATGGGTACGCTGGAGGGGCTAGGAAAATATCCCTCGATGCCTCCAAGCAAACAAGCATACGCACTCACTCCTCAGGAAAATTCCAAATTAGGAAATCTTAAAAACACTACCAACCAGCCGATGACCGGCAATGAGTGGAGAACACGCGCGCAGCGCCCCTTCTCCTGACATGCTGCGCAAACAGAGGGCGTTTTTGTGACACGTATCCGCACATAGAGTCCCGGCTTTTATCATACAAGTACTGCGGCGACCCTTATTGCGAATTTCGACCTAGAAGGATACGCCGACGCAGTCTTATCTCTTGGAAAACTGTCCCAAGCTTGTTGAAGCCTCCTTGAGCGCAGACTGTTGCAGTGCCTTCCGTGAATCATCAGCTTAGAGGCCAGATCTGAGTAGCGCGGCCTCCAGCCATTCGCAGTTCTTTGCACACAGCTGTGCACGTTGCAGTCAGACTTCTGTGGCACATTCATAATTTTTGCTGTAGTGTATTAGACCCTATGTATCAACTATATAGCTCGATAAATATTTCGCCAAAATATCAACATGCCACACGCACTTCAATATAGTTTGAAGGAAACCGCTTGCCGCAGGGATTACTGAAAATGTTTCCCATTTAAAAAATCTGCTTCCTTTCCTGCGAATGCACTGCAAACACATGCACGAGCAAACAAACAAAAAAAAAAAAAAAAAAAAAAAAAAAAAAAAAAAAAGCCCGAGTGCCAGCATTTCGATCTAGACGACTGTTCCAGGCCGGAAGCTGTGCTTTCAAATTGCATCACCTGCTTTATATGCGCGAAACAAACACAGGTGAACATGTCCAGTGAGAAACAAATATCTACTGGTTGAGCTCCTTTACGACAATATGGCTGCTGCCACACTAGAAAGGCACCCTTCATCCATCATAACATTCCTTTTATGCCCTGAGGCAATAAACTTTGAAAAAAAAAAAAAAAAAAAAAAAAAGGCAAATCGATCATTTTCGAAGAGATACCTAGCTAGATGAAATGAGTACCTGTTTAAGGTGTTTTGCGTCGTCGAAAGCATAGCAAGAATAATTACTGTCCGGCTGATTTTGCCCATGTTTCATCATTGGCTCGACGATTGTCTTCCCCTCGTTATCACCCATTGAAAGTAAATACTGGATGTGTATCCAAGCTTGAGCGGCGGCGTAAAACATCCACACTGCGGCTGAAAAGTAAACCACGCAACCAGGCTACTTTCGGCAAAGACTCTTGAGAAAAATGCGATTTCCTAGTTCGGTAACCATATCCAGTTCTTTTTTCAAGCCGGCTGAAGACGCATAGTAAAACAGATATGGAGAAAAAAAGGATCCTTAAACGGAAAAAAAATATTTTCCGCGCAATATTAGCCTCTCGTGTACTACTTCGGAAATATCTGTATTACCAGCTTTGAAAAAGCAGTGGAAACGACCCGGTTTCTAACGTCGAAGCGTGCTACGTTTTATGCCCGCAAGGAAGTTCTCGCAGCCCTGTCAACGCATGCAACCAAAATCACGAAGAACAGCCTAGTCAACAACTACACGTAGTCTATACGGTGGCGAATAATTCACTGTTGTAAACGCATCAAGTATAATATTTTAATGAGGCAGCCATTAACGGGTAGATCCAGAGGATTTTTTTAACATCTTGAGTTCAATATCGCATTCTACTCCTTGCACATCCACGTCTCAGTTGTCATGAACTAAATGCTAACACACAAGCCAAGAAAAAAAAAAATTGATTTCGACGAAAGTTTGACGCCAGGGAGACCAACAAATGACGTCAGTAATATATACCGAAATATCTCTTCTGCGTGTTTATTGTCTGAGCAGCCGTTTGTGACAGCTCATTATTATTTTTTTTTTTTGAAACGACCGCAAACAAGCTGAGAATTTTTTCTTTGAGCAAACATCGAATACACGTCTAACTCATGACGTCACACGCGGAAGGTGGCCCGTAAAATTTGACCCGGCTGAGGCCTCGAAGCGGGGGCGTTCATTTGCGCTAGGGGTGCCTCGATGGCCAGAGGCGAAGACATCGAGGCACCCAATTTGCGCTGATGCGCGTGCAGTCATGCGGCGATATTTGGCGCCCAGGACCCCGCGAGACAGACAGTGGAAGTTTCAGCATAAGGCGTGAATATCTGAAAAAAAAAAAAAAGAAAACGAACAACGGTAGCCCAAAATAAAATTCATTATTCAGAAGACTCTTCGACGCCAGCCTAATCTGAAAGACCAACACAGTTCGTCATTGCTGCGCAGAGGCGAGGCAATAGCTGCGCACCAAATCCGCACCGGCACTTGCTGGCCGAACGGGAAAGAATGCGGACGAAGGGACGTGAAGTGACGGCTAATTTCACCGACGAAGTGCGTCGTCGTCGGGACAGGAATAACGGCGCCGCGCGGCAATATTTAAAGCTTCGGTGAATTCAAACCGCAACCGCCCCCCCCCCCCCCCCCCTGCTTTAACTGCCAACATTCTGGCAACACGAAATAGACCAGTTAAACACTTCCCCATCGGTTCTTTAAATTTTCTTCCTTCCGGCATTTGTCCAGATGTCAGGGACATACGCCAACTTCGAGGGCATCGCTACGGCCACAGCAGTTCGTGATAGTGCAGTCAATACTGCGCTGGGACACGTTCATTCCCCCGCAAGCAGCAGCAACGCGAGAGCACGTGGTGTCTGAACAGCAGCACTAAGCCTCACGCGGGTCATTAGGAAGGGGCCAGCTCAGATATTCCTCGGACACGAGTTGCTGCCGGCATCTGGATGCTGCTCAGGCAACGTGGTCAGACAATCAACCAGAAAATGGCAGCAGCTCGGTCATTCCACGATACAAAAAAGACGGATTCTTGTAGCTTACCTTTTTTTATAGCTGTAGACACGCAGTTTCTTCAAACACGTCAAAACGCCACGAGTTCGATCAGTCCACCGAATGTTCGCCGGTCAGCGATCGAGAAGTGGTCGATCTGGCCGGCATCGTACTGCCAAGTGGTCCGCAGGAGGCATGCCAGACGCTGCCTGCGAAGAGAGATGGCGAGGAGGCCGTCTTTTGTCAACCACAGTTTAGCCAGCAGGGCCAAGGCCGCCAAAAGTGAAGATAAGCTATCCACTGCCCTAGCTTTTGTCACTCAGCTCCCTACAAATAATACCCCCCCCCCCCCCCCTCCATCCCTCCCCCCAGCACCCTGTTCCGCTTAAGCTCTGCCCCTTCCGCTCTTCATCCAGAAGCTGCAGAATAAGCTCGCTCGGGTGTTTCCCTCTCCAAAGTAAACAGTGGGGGTTGCGCCTCGTGGTACCGAGACGTCCACAAAGGGAGACGCCTGGACGCGGTTTTTCATTCTTCGCCTTGTGGCGGCCCCCATGTCACTTTTTCTGTCCGTGGTAGTGTTATGGTCCCTGGTAGTGTCTACAAAAGACTAGGCGCGATGGAGTCACTGCAGCTGGTGACAGGGGACGGGTGGGGGGGACGCGCCGTTGCTTCAAATCATGCGGATGTTGCTGAACACTATTAACGTGGCCGGCTCCCAAAGTGTTGGCGGGGCGGCCTTTGCAAAGGCTCGACGCCCCATTTCCGCTTGTGCCCGCGGACGGTGCAAGACTGCATGGGAGATAGCCAGCAGGTGCGTGGCGTGCGCCCGGCGCCGACAGCTCGTGGCACGGCGCCAGCCAACTGTTCCGGAATAGCCGACGCCCGCGGGTTCAACACACGGAAACTCGCCCGAGAGTCTGTTCCCGGGAACAGCTCGACCCTTCTCCGGAAGGCCCGCTGAAACACTGCCGCAACGCGCGAGCTGCACAGTTAGGGCGAGGAAATGCTGCCCCATCATTTGACGAGTTCACACAGTGCCCCTTCCCTGACTTTGAAAATCGACCGCTCCAACGTTGTGACCGCGCAGAGTGGAACACTTCCGCTTTGGCGTCCCTCCCTCGCCGCCATATACGTCGTCTCACAAGATATCTGCAGCACTGCGAAAGGCATAGGAGTCATTGCAATTGTGCTCCTAAGCGCCTCTCGCCCCTGCGCACTATAATAGAGAATTGTGCTCCTACTGTCAACCCCGCCAATTAGGGGGGCGAGAGGCGCGTAGGAGCACAATTGCCTATTGTAGTGTGCGTGATCCCGATTGGACCAGGATGCCTCTGCCTTTCGCAGTGCTGCAAACATCTTGTGAGACAAAGTATAGGGATCCAAGCCTCGAAATGTCTAGGAACAGCATGCATTTCAGCGCCGCTGGCATGAACCTACACTGATGCGATGGAATCCTGGGAATGCATGCGGAATCGGACATGTTTCAAACTAGACAAAGTCCTCAAAAAAGTGCGCCAACTTTGTATGATGCCTGTTTTAGTTCGGCCACTATGGCTCACTACTCGGATTAGGTAAAAACGGAGCTTTGCGACAAATTCCGACCCAACTAATATTCTTTCCTTCGATTTCGTCGGCGAAGCATCTCAAGCACGTATACATCATAACTTGCGTCAAACTTCCGTTAAAGGCGCTTGTAATGTCGCCGGAATCTGAGTTACTCGATTGAGGCAACTGCCACACAGACCAGGATATTTAAAAATGGTGAGAGGAAGGAATTTCAGCCTTTCCACAAATATGAGGTAGTCTGGGTCTCATGTCCCAAAACAAAACATGTGTTATAAGAGACGCAGTACACGGGCAGCTCGCAGGCGGGTTACCTACCACAAAAATCACTACCAAGGAGCGATGACCAGTACTGACGAACACAGAAGCTTCTGTTCAAATCAGGCATGAAATACGGCAAAAATGCACAGAAAAAGCAACAGCAGTAAAGTCAACCCTGCCACGAATTGCTGGGTTTTGCATGCCCATTTCACCTTTGATTACAGTACTGCATGCGAAAGCAAAGTTTAATCGCACAAATTGAAAAAAAAAAAAAAGAAAAGCACCAGCAAGAGGACCGAACATAAAAGAGTAACCGCAGCAAACGTGCTCCAAAAGTTCATCGTCGACAGAAATAAACAGTGCTGAAGGCTTCGTAAATGTCTGCTAAGGCAAAAAGTGCCAGAACCACGCGCAAGCATGACAGCAGTTTGTCAGGCTTGCCAAACTAACAGCTGAGAGCATGTCCAAATCGAGGCTCATGCCGAAGAAACGACCCTTCCACGAAGGCGTTGATTAGGCGACTTTGGTGTAAGGAAGACTAATGAAAGAGCAAACGACGTTAAAAGGCCACGTGGACCGACGGGCGCTATCTATGGTCATGTTATCTATACCACGTTAACTGGGTATCGCTTGTGTTGTCAGTCCTCCCCCACTGCCCTTTGGTGTCGGAGAACTTCGTGCAGTGAAGCGGCCTCTATCCCAGAAGAGTTTTGACAAGGCACGACAGAAGCGGAAATCACCTGCGTTCTTGTTCTCTACCCTGTCTGTTGCGGGCATGAATTCCTTTGAGAGCTTTAAAACTGCTGCACCCTCACGGGCGGCGCGGAGGTGTTGACGACAGCCGGTTTAGCTAAGCCGGATTTCGTTCAGAATATAAGAATATTCAGAATATGTTTCGCGATCGCATTGTTCCCAGATATCGGCACGACGAAGGACGACATACGCGCCTCACTGCGAGCCTGCGGCAGTAGTCGGGAGATAGCGCCGTAAACTGAACCACATCAATCGCTGCGTCGACAGCGCCAGTGTTTAGATTTCTGTGCATGATGGCGGCGGCGTCCGTCAGCACATCGCTACGACGAGAGAAAAAAAACAAGAAAAAAAAAACTTTCAGCTGCGGAGCAAAGGAACAGTTTTGTGCTATCTGTATCGCCTCCCGACGCAAGGTCGATGCGTGGCCTGGATCCATCGCCAGTAACTAACAGTTAATCGATGAAAGTCTTGACGCGTATACCACTCATTGCCGCAAGGGAATATGCGAATAAACGAAATGCGACAATTCCCTGACTGCACACAAGCGCGACGGCTGCTTAGCAATGTTCCAGGGCGAAACCACGGTTGCTTGCGCCCTGACAAAAGGCGATCGATCTGCACGATGTGGAAATAATGCGCTCCAAGCGTAAATTGTCGCGACGTCACCCGTACTCGTCACAGTACTCGGCGTGGAGAATGCGGCATCTTTCTGCGCCTCCCATGTCCTTACATCGCCGGCACCTCCATTCTGTGCCTATGCTGAGGAGGATGGAGACATGGCTCGCGTGCTGCGCATTTTCCGCTTGACGCACAGCCCATGCAGCAAGCAACACAGCTGGCCGATAGAGTTGGGCAGTCAACCGTTGTCTCCAAAGGCTATTCTTGGACCATGTCTGTAGCTTCGAGGCTATTGAAAAGAGGACATTGTCTATGGGTCGTTTGTCACCCCCCTTCCCCCCCCCCCCCCCCGGCCACAGCTCAAAAGCGCTAACTCATCACGAGTAAACCGAAACCATGGTCTGTTTTGTTCGATGGATGTGTATGCTTACCACCTCTTTATCCCTCCTCCTAGAACCAGTGCCTGCCCCAAGGCGCCTTTCCTCTAGAGGGGAGGACCTGGGGTAGAAAAGAGCCTTCTCTGTCGGGCAATAAAGTTAACTCCCTCACTCACTCTAGAACCAGTGCCTTTATTTTTTATAGCACTTAGGGATGACTTCGGATATCTCATCTCGAAGAGGGGCGCAGCTTGCGGGCTGGAGGCGGGAGCACAGAAAAATTCCAAACGCCTAGAAAGTTTCCGGCGCTTATGTTGACAATAGCAGCCACAAATAGAAAGCTTCCGCTCGCACTAAACGGTATAAGACTACAAAAACTGCTGTCATCTCAGTGTACCGCTTTAATGCCCCCATTAGTAAATCCTGCTCAGGGCAAGATCAAAATGATTGCTGGCGACATACGAATGCAACAGCGAGTTTCCTGCGGACAGTCTGCCCGTGAGGCTGGAATCTCGACTCAAAGTAGCGTGCAGGAATTATGGGCCGCAATGTGTCACGAGCAAAGCGCTTCCTACATGAAATGCGCATTTCCGTAGCGACAGGGATAGCCCCACACCCTTATCAAAACGCCACGTGGAAGTGGCGGCGCTCCTTTGCGAGTTCATGGGGGCCGTACGTCGGGGCACATAGTGGTGCGGTGATTTGTCGTGTTAGGTAACACAATAACTGCCCGAGTAGGACACGCGAGGGGCTGACCGAACGAGCGATGAGGGCACAAAACATCAAGCGCGGGCAAAGAAACATTCGCAAGCGGCAGTCTCGCACGCTGCCGACGGCATGAGGTGCGCTACATGTTTGCTGCACGGGGTCGCCGCAGCGACGGACGGAGTGCGAAGAAAACGGGGGTCAGCGCAACGTTAGTCTCATTTCATGGCCGGCGCGCACGCCTGCAGACGTCCGTTCTGTGGCGGCCAAGAGCGCATTAAGCGACAAGAGAGAGCCCGCACCGACCGCAACGACGGACACCCATGGCACGAAACAAGATTCGTGTGGCACGAATGTTCAAGAACGCCAGCCCGGCCGAAGGGAAATAGCGTCCCTCCTCGCGCTGGGAGAATCGCGTCATTTTCGCGAGTGGCTGCAGAGACGACAGAGAGCATTCCGAGGCGGCCGAGCATGAACTCCATTTCTGCCCGCGGAATTCTGCCGCTGGTCGTGTTCGCCCCCTCACCCTCATTGATGTACGCGCTTTCCCAGCAGGGCCTTGCTAATAAAAGGCTGGACGGGGCACGAAAGGGAGGGAGGATGACTGTACGATGAGTAAAACGGAGAGGCATAGTTGCCGGGAAACACTAGGCGTGCCACGATAAGGTGCCCGCGAGGGAAGAAAGCTGCCGAATGCGAGCGGTCGTTTGCCCCCTTCTTCCCCTCTTGCTTCGTAGGAAGCGCAGCCTCCCACCTGCACCAGATGCCCCACGGGGTCCCCCGCACGCACCATTTCTTCTCTTTTCGCCCACGCCGCACAAGGATGCTGCGGGCACTCTGAGAGAAGCTATCGCGTGGGCGGATTTGACGGCGCCACCCCGCTGCGGCATGTGCGAGCCCGAGCCACGCAACTTCGTCCAGGGGCCGGGACTTTCACGAGAAGAGGGTATGCGGATACCATGCAGAGCCCGCCCAAGCCCCCTTTTATGCGATTAAGAGCTAATTAAGCGGGAGAACAGCAAATATTGCAAGAGTAATGGGGGCTGCACGCAAGGATCAACACGCGTCGTCTATTTCAGGCCAGTGCGCTCAGCATCGGGCTGCTGTTCATTTGCATTTAGGAGCGTTCGATTGTGCCCGCGTTTGGTGCAATGAAATGGCGCCCTCTGGAGCGAGACCGGCGGGAGCTACGAAGTGCGGAGGCGCGTGGCAACCGCTCGCGCTGGCGTTGCCCCGCTTTTGCCAGCGCCAAAGCAAGAGGCAGCAACGCGGCACAGCTTCAGGAGGACGCTGGTAATGACCGGCGTGGCTGTTCGCCTTGAAAGCCGTATTAAACAAATACAGCTGTTTCCATCGGCCTGATATGCGACCACCTGGTTTCACGAAACGTGTCCGTCCTGCTGCCGAGGCGATATCAAAGGAAACAAGCATAGGGCGAACAAAAAAGTCAGGTGTCGTTTCAGGTCGGTCCAATCACGGGCCGACTGCTCTGCCGCGGTGCACGCGGAGTGGCATCGTTTAATTGCAGCCAGCCTAATGATGAGCGCCGCGCGTCGTCCTCGGATCCGCTTTGTCCGCCCGTCTCGCGGCTCCGACGAGAGGGCCATCAGTACACCGTCGCGGCACCTAATGGGACCGACACGGCTCGATCTTGGCCGATCGACTGCCCCGGACACGGCTCCCGGCGGCAAATGGACGCTGCAGTTAATCTGACAGCTCGGATTAACGGTCCCCTTGATCCGGACTGGAGGTGGATCTCGAAATAATAAATTGCCCCCGTTCGGGACAGCTCACGGGTGCCCGACAGCGCGAGCTCTTTCCGCGCGGCCTCCGGGGAGATTACAAGGGAACCGCTTCTCCTGGCGAGCATTAGTCCTAAATAGTCATACGCCTCGTGCATTATGGGGCCGGCACAATTTATATTCCATTTGTTCCCGGGAAAAAGGCGTAGCGCTGAAGCCAATCTGCAGCTGCCGCCTTTAGGGATGAAAAGCAAGAAAGCTGGCATACCGAGTAATCTCCACTGATCTCGCCTCAAGGGTCTAGCCATGCAGACTCGTCTCAGGGCCGCGTGTCAGCTTTATCCGCGCAAAACTAGTTCCTTTCTCGGTAACGAGCAACCTTCTACGATTCCGCGAACCAAGTCGAGCAAATCACAATTGAGAACGCTCAGGTGCACGTGCGAAAAACAATAACCATCGCAAACGCGTGACAAAACTGGTACCACGTGTTTGCGGCCATCGAGGTCGAGCCCCATTTTTGCTCGAGCTTCTGCGCACCGCCAAACGCAACATTGCAAACCAGGCCGTCGCACTTTGCTCGAATAAATCTGCGTTGTACAAAGCGAGCGGCGCAAAGAAGTTCGGCATGTTCGTGGAGCGAGGCAGGCCCGAAGGGCCGCGTATAACATGCAGTGCGTCAGAGGCCAGAACAGGCGCACGCCTGCGCGAATTCTTTACGGTCCAGCTTGGACGCACGCCCACTGTGCCGCGCGTGCTTCGCGTGAGGTGATACACTCCAGCTTCCTTTTATTTGGCCATTTTCTTCCACAGCTACGCAGTGTTACTCTGCGCTGGCCGGATTAACCTGTTCAGGCAGCTCCAGAAGCAAGACGAGGGGCGTGCGCGGAATCAATAACAGTAAAATCTGCCCGCGAGTTGTTCGGTAGAAGGCAGCCTTTCTTACATTGTTTGGAAATTAAGATCCAGACCTTACGGTGCGGATATCGGCTCGTGCGTGACGCGCGTGAAGACAGCTGTGGGCAGAACAAAACGTGCCTTAAGACGTAAAGGAAAGAAAGAAGGAAGACACGGGGGCAAGTATTTCGTGCGGTGTCGGGATAAGCATTGAAGAGTACTATTACACGCTCCACATACACACCACGCGAATTTCTCAACGGCGTCAAGAAGCGACGGTGGTGAGCGAGCTCTTTGCCTTGAATTCTTATTTCGTTGTCGATGGCGCTCAAACCGGCATGGGTCTGTGAGAAACGACGTAATTGAAGGCCCATGATTAATGTCGCTCACCAGACACGCTATTTTTGCACTTCTAGACTCCATTGAAACGTGGCACTCGGGATTCGATTGCGCGGTTTCATGCTCGGAAGCCGAACGCCGCAGCCACTTAGCCACCGTGCCAGTTGCTGCGCGAATTCATCTCTGTAGAGATCAGCTCTCTCTACAACCTGTAATTACTTGTGAATGCCACTGCAAGGAGCATCACAAAAAAAAAAAAATGGCAAAGATGCCATCGCATGTGACTATACGAAGCTGTCGGCTACATTTAGGAGCAGGAAGGAAAGGAGCAAAGTGAGGCAGCTAGGACACAAAAGGCAAGAAGACAAACTCAGTACCCTACGACAGGCACAATGATATCTGCGTTCTGTTAGTTCAGCAGACCCATTAGGTAGCACCACAAATAAAGCCAGTAGCATGTGCCGAGCTGGCAAGCATAAGCCCCCAAGGGGAAAAAAAAAAAAAAAAAAAAAAAGAAGAAGCATGTACCCTGCATGCCGAACGACAGTAAAAAACGATGGACCCGAAAATGAGCGGGAGAATACGATGCACGGGCAACTTGCAGACTCTTATATATTGTGCTCGAGAACTTGGTCGCCGAAAGTGAACCGGTGCCCTACACTACGCCGGCGCTTTAAAATCACATGCCGTCGTGTTATCGAGGACTCTTAGTTTTTCATATACCCTGCCTCTCCTGCGCTTGCATCAACAGAAAGCAGGCACCTGACCTGCCTCTGCCTTTGTATCCAATCTGTTCTGTTTGCGAGGCTTCCAACAGTTACACGTCCTGACGAGCATCTGCTATTAAATTAAATTAAATTAAATTGGTTCACAGGAAGGGAAAGGCGCAGTATCTGTCACACTTGTGTCTGTGGACACCTGAACCGCGCCGTAAGGGAAGGGAGGAAGGTGGGAGTTAAAGTGGAAAGAGAGAAAGAGGAGCCGTAGTGGAGGGCTACGGAGTAATTTCGACCACCTGGGGATCTTTAACGTGCGCTGACATCGCTAGTCGAAGATGACATGCTAGGAAAGAAAAACAAAGCCGCGTCAACCAGCTATGTGCTTGGAGAACGGGAAATTACGAAGAGCAAAATAACATCGCTCGTGTCCTAACATGTACAAACGAAAACTACACACGGGTAGGAAGCTATGCACAAGGCGAACCTCGAACGTGCCCTCAGAGTCCAGTCAAACGTGCAGTTTGACAAAGAGCTTTAATTTTGATTAGCCTATTACGTCAGAGTTCCAGTTCTCTCACACTTTCATTCCAAGGTGTCTTCGTCGGGCTTTATTTCGATTCATGATAAGGGATAGGGGAGAAGGGTCGTTTTCACATTTTACACAGAAACAGGGCCACAAATATATCCGCGTGCTTAAGACACCATTTCTTATTCGGCTGAGTTGCATTCAGGCAGAAAAAAAAAAATAATTTTATATTTGGCATGCGGTGCATTGGCGGCGGTCGACTGCTAGTGCTTCAGCCTTCGGAACGCTGCCGCGTTGCGCTGTCAGCACATACGCTATGCGTAATGAATCTCGGCTCGCTCCTCCCCTTCCGACACAGCGGCCCACATGCATCCGAGCGAAGCTTGACGGCCAGGCAGAGGTTGAAGACCACGCGCCGAAATCCCAGCGAGCCGAAGCGCCCGCGTCTTTTTGCTGCCAACAGCGGTTGCGTTAGGCGGCGGCGTCGAGACTTTTCTTTTTACGCTTCGCGGTTTGTCTCGCCCTTTTCGTCGTTCAAAAAGCATTCTGGGCGCGCGTGTTTATCTGCGACGGATGACGACGGGTGCCCCTCTCCACTTGGCCGGCATCCAACGCAGCGGGTGGGTCGAGCCAGCGCGCACCCGCGACACGCGGACGAATTCAACGCCATTTTGAGAGCGGTCTCTCTGGCGCCGTCGACGCACCACCTTGTTTCGTTTCTCGAGATTGCTGCGACCACCAAGAGACGAAACACTTGACCGTAAACGGGTTGAGTTACCAGGCGCACGCCGCTTAGAGTCAGTCGAGCTTATAGCCACATTACAACATATACCGAGTGAACTACAAAAACAAATCACTTGACCGGCACATTCGCACGCTGAGAACATTCTGCTTTCAACCGTAGTTTCAGTGAACGAAATCAGCTGCGGCAGTGACTCGACGTGCACGTTGCATCCATTGGCCGTACGTTTGAGATGGTTGCAGCGAGAAAGCCACGCTTCCGAGTAAATGCCAGCGCCCCCCTATCACGTTCAACAAACATCCGCCGTTAATTATCTAGAATCCCTCGTGGCTTCGACATGGTGACCGTCGCCGCGGACGTGTCCACGTTAGCCACTAACCGCCTGAAAGCATACTACGACCCTGTCATTATCATCATCTCAGAATGGCGCCTTTTCACGGCAGAGGGGGGGGGGGGGGGGGGGTGTAAGACGGATGGTTGGCACTTGGAGCAACAGCAGCCAGATTACTTTAAACACACACATACATGTGGTGTGTGTGTGTGTGTGTGTGTGTGTGTGTGTGTGTGTGTGTGTGTGTGTGTGTGTGTGTGTGTGTGTGTGTGTGTGTGTGTGTGTGTGTGTGTGTGTGTGTGTGTGTGTGTGTGTGTGTGTGTGTGTGTGTGTGTGTGTGTGTGTGTGTGTGTGTGTGTGTGTGTGTGTGTGTGTGTGTGTGTGTGTGTGTGTGTGTGTGTGTGTGTGTGTGTGTGTGTGTGTGTGTGTGTGTGCGCGTGGCATCAATCAATGCATGATCCTGCAGTACAGATCTCCTCAGCTACTCAGCTGTCTGTTCGGACATTATTAATTGTATCCCTCAGTGTAATCATTAAAAAAACAGCGCAGTGTAGCCTTATCATCGCACCAAAATATATGTGGTATCTCTCGGCCCTGCGTCTGAAAATAACGCGTTTCTAGCTCCCTTCAGTCTCACCAGCTCAAATATGCGAAGGAAAATGACGCAAATGAGATCGCCACTTTATTTTCCTTGTTAAATCAGCATTTTAACAGGGAAGACGTTGATGTTTCAGCAGAATTCGCGGCAACACGCCCCGCCGGCGTTCACAGCCGGAAGCCATATACTACAGTCGGATACAACTATATAGTCTCCTGTGACCGCCGCACAGTGCTTCCCCGGCCGTGCCAAAAAAAAAAAAAAATGTTGTTGAAACTTTTGTCTGTGCCTTGGCAAGACGAAATTACAAAGATATTTGGTGCATTTTACTTGCTTAGTTCAGCTAAAATTTAAAACAAAGTCTACTTCATTTGCACATTGTGATTGGTCAGCGGAGTGACACGGGAACAAATTGTTGTCAACCGCTCTTTTTGCTTTTAAGCTGCATCCTTTACAGCGTACGAAGCTATAACAAGACGGAAGCTGCGCATTACAGGAAGAAGATTCCAGGACGTGTCAAAAGCTGTCTGTCTAAGGCACACAGGTTCACTTATTCACAAGGCGTACTTATTCGATTACCGCAGATTAAAGCACCTGCGTCTGAGCGTCCCCTCCACGAGTGCGGTCTAGATTTGAATCGGAAAATGGTTCAGCATTGAACCCCATGTGGGCTTCGAGTCAGTGGCCTCGACACAACAGCGAATAGCATAGACTTCGGCTTCGATTACTGTTCAGGTGTCCATTTGTGCGCGACAGCACACAGTTCTTCGCCTGTGCGCTAACAAATATCAGGGAATCCCACAAAGGCGCAAAGAAGACCAATGAGGTGCTGTTCTTCCACATCATGCAATGCAGCTGGGAACGGGCGCGTGGCATTGCGCTTGCCGTCAAGCTCGATACAGTCAAATAGGTATTCGAATCGGCGACAGCTTAGTGGTGAATAAAGGGACAGTCTCTCGGAGACATGTATAAAAATATTGGCATATTCAAGGTAGATATCACCACACTGAGAGAACTCTCAGTTTATGCGGGAATTTGTATTTGATATTTGCTAAGCAAGTTCCGAGCGGACGGAAGCGCCGTTCTGTGTTCTCTGGTTGTGGCTAAGATGGCGGACAGTAGTGACTATGACCCAGAGTCACACATTTATATTTGTTCAACTTCGCTTGATGTTTATTTTATTTTATTTTTATTTTTGTTTGCGACGTTTCGAGAAGGAAATCTCGCAACAACCGGCGCAGCTGTACTTGCAAATGTAGTTGCTGAAACATGAGACCTATATTGCGGGTAATTTTGTTGATAACATTTTAAAACTACCCTAGTGCTCTCAACTACAGTTTAATAACAAATTCGTGTTCAGTTTACTGTCACCACTGCGCCTGCACTTGTCGTGTGCATGGAGTAGCATAGAATCACTGTACTGATTGCATTTCACGGTTCTTCTTGTATCCCCAATGTCAAGATTGAAAGCGCGACTACCAAGTGAAAAAAAAAAAAAAAAAAAAAAAACAATTGTTGAGCATCAGCTGGTTCAACCCGTGCACTTGCGATGTCAGTGCACGATAAAGAAACCGAGGTGGCTGGAATTTCCGGAACCCTCCACTACGACGTCTCGCATAGCCTTAGTCGCTTTTGGACATTAAAACCTATCATGATCACCAGCAGCAGGTTCAACGCAACTGTGAGAGTTCGCGCACAAAACAAATATCTTCCGAAGGAATGTTTTCTATCAGAAAAACCTCTTCTAATATAGCGACCCTCTACAAGAGGGCAGAGTGCTGGGTTGCTACCGTTCTTGGCTTTCGCACAGCCTGATAGATATTGTGAAGGGAGGAAGAGAGGTGCGAGGGCCGCCAATCTCCATTGTAGCTGCATACACACTGCATTACTCATTCCCCAGTAACCGACAAACGCTAGTGTATGTGATGCAACGTTGGCCACCGGGGACGAGCGCCCTCAGCGACTGGAGCTGTTAAACCGAGTTCCCAACGAAATGGCGCATGCACAAGTCCGTAAAGTTGAATGCCGCTACCACCTGACTGCAATCATGCGGCAGCTTGCACGTATGGCGGCGAATTTATCATTCGGAAGATGCGCTCTTCACCGCCAGAGGCGCCCCCGTTTGTCGTTGCCGCGACTTCAGTCTGACGCTTACCGCACCACAACGCTTAATCGATAACATACGTTATATTCCCTGGCTGCTGCTGTATTTAGGCACGCGTGGTTTGGTCGCCATGGAGACAAAATTTCAGAAAGCAGGGGATGTTCAAAAAGGTTAAAGTTTTTGGTCGAAAAAGGCTGTCACGACGTACTGACGTTAGCACGCCGTTTTATTTCTTTATTGATTCGATATTTAAGGACATAAATAAATGAGGAAGAAAAATAAATTTGCCAGACTTATCAGTGTACGTTTCCGCTTTCCGGCCGAAATGGCCCACCATCTGTAATTTCCTTTCTCCATCACAATAACTTAACTTAAACAGCCGGGCGCCAAGAGTAGCTCTGATAAAAATTGATGATTTTCCATTCCGTCATGCTGACATATCACAGCAAAAAGGGCTTCCCAAAGGCACTACTGATATGCTGAGAGCCAATCAGAGAGGCAAAACCCCGTCACGATTGCTCAGTGGTTAGTCGACTGTAAACCACTGAGCCGAAAGCCCCGGGTTTAATCATGACCGCGTTTCAGTGGAGACGAAATGTACCGCACTCGTGTAGTGTATGTCAGTGCATGCTGAAGAACCCCATGTGGTCTAAGTTACCCGCAGCCTTCCAATTTCGGCATCGCATAGCCTGTGTCGCTTTGTGAGGTTAAAAACAAAGCCAACTATCAATTATCAAGAGCCAAATGAGGCCAATACCAATTTCGAGAATCGGGTCATTAGGTTGTCTGAACAGTAGAGCGCGTCCGTCGCGAGAAGACGATGCGGCGGACCACGCGCGGGGTGCACGCGTCGCCACTGCCTCGAAGAGGACGAAACACGCGGTGCAAGCTCCCGGGCGTTCACCTGCACCAGCGTAGCAGCGGGAGAAGCGGCGTGCGGGGTCAACCGCAGTGAACCTTCGAAGGCGACCAACGAAGAACACTACCGACAAGATGCTGTGCTGGGCAGATGCTGAGTGGCCCGAAAAGGACTCCGGATCCGAGTCGTCCCCCGGCTGCGAGTCGTCCCCCGGCTGCGAGTCGTCCCCCGGCTGCGAGTCGTCCCCCGGCTGCGAGTCGTCCCCCGGCTGCGAGTCGTCCCCCGGCTCGTCAGAGGAGAATGAAGAGCTCACGCAACGCATTGTAGCCCAAGTCGAATTCTACTTCTTGGACGAGAACATACTACGCGACACGTTCCTGCTCAAGCACGTGCGACGCAACCGCGAGGGGTACGTGAGCATCAAGCTGATGTCAACGTACCGCAAGGTGAGGGGCCTGTCCAGGGATTGGCAAGTGGTGCGCGATGCGCTGCGCTCGTCCACACTCCTCGAGGTGAACGCCGCGGGCACCAAGGTGCGCCGCCGCGATCCGGTGCCAACTGATGACGAGACCGCGCCCTCCCGCACCGTGGTCATCTACCCCCTGGAGCGCAACGTCGGAGCCGACGCTGTGGCCGAGAGGTTCTCGCGCTGCGGACCCATCGCTCTACTGCGCATGCTGCAACCTGGCAACCCTGTGCCACCCTGCGCCAGACGCTTCCAGCACCGCCACCCGGACATCAGCGACTGCTGGGCGGCCATCGTGGAGTTCGTGAGCCGCGAAGCAGCCGTGAAAGCCGAAAGCCTGGCCGACCCGCCGATGCGCGTCCTGCCCCTCGATGGTAGAAGACTGCCCACGCAGCGTGGCTCGCCCAGGAAGGCGCACACCTGACAGTCTGGATGCTGCAGACAAATTCCTACGTGGTGTGCAGCCGAAGAAGAAAAACAAAAATAAAATAAACATCCTTCTCTGAGTGCCCAAAGTGTTGCGAATATCCGTTTTTTTTTTCGCCCCCATGTGGCCAGATTCTTTCATAACACCCCTCCTCTCTCTCTCTCTCTCTCTCTCTCTCTCTCTCTCTCTCTCTCTCTCTCTCTCTCTCTCTCTCTCTCTCTCTCTCTCTCTCTCTCTCTCTCACACACACACACACGAAATTCGGTGCGTCAAAATGCTCATGCGAAGAACCCCAAGGCACGACTTGGGTTGCGGTAACATGGAAGAGTTTGGCAAAGCCGAGGCCCCTCGCCTCAGCATTCATTCATCATTGCCGGTACACTCAGCCACAAGCGTATGACAACCGAAAACTGTACGAAGTTTTCGGCTTCACGAGATTCCTGACGGATAATATTTGAGCAATAGAACGCACCGTATTTTCGAATGCTTCCGGATGTACCAGGATTCACAGAACTGGTAGATTCAGCTGGCACACGTCATTTAGTTGCCATGGGCACGCCATGGAAAAGTGCGCGAGGTTCAACCTGGTTCAACAGTCGATGACCCCGGTCCACAAAGGGGTCGCAAAACTGACTTTCGGGTGGCACTTTTTCATTTTTGTCATTTGTATTTACACAGAGTCGAGCGAAACAGGCCCAATCATATTTTGTACTCTTCCCAAGTAGCACAATACCGGGCGGATACCCCCTGGGACCAATATGGTCAAGTTGGGCTCGAGCAACCACTATAATACTCACGAGTCATGAGGGCCCACTTAAGGGGTTAAGCAGGCAAGCCCACTTAAGGGGTTAAGCAGGCAAGCCCACTTAAGGGGTTAAGCAGGCAAGCCCACTTAGCGTATGAGGTGATGTGAACTTACTTTTGACGTCCTGTGACGTCCTGCAACGCAACCTTATGCGCAGATTCAAATTCTAACCGGCCAATGGCAGACAAGGCGACGGAATGGAATAGTTTTCGGGTGGAATAGATTCGTTATATCATTCCACCCCTAGATCTACCAGAACATGCGAATTTCCATGCCTGTCATCGACAACTTTCACGAGCACACTAAACGCGTCTTCGAGGCAACATGACTTTTTTGTTTGTTTGTGTGTGTTTTTTGCGCTTGATTTATGCTCACAACTAAAGGAAACAATGAAGCCTAGGAAACCTATGTATAATTACCCGTAACGGAACATCTTTTGATAAGACGTATACAAGAATTGCCTACGTCATATGTATAAAATATGCGATTTCACACTAAGCTGAGACGCGCTCGCAGCCTACTTCGTCCACATTTAGAGCAAAGACAAGCCGAACAAGAAGCAGGCACACCGGTTAAAAACGCCATCTGAAAGTCGCACTTCGAAAACGTCACGCAGCACTGCATTTTAACGCATATAAGGCAAACTTGGACACAGTTTTGCGGTAACAATGTCGTACAAACACAAGCAATCAGTAGTAACCTAATTGTGCGGCGAAATGTTAATATTTACAGCGTTATTTTTTCTTTTAACGAAACCCACAAATTTCCATTTCTTACATACTTCCTTACTTGTATTCCGGGCCGTTTGCGTAAACGTTCCTTATGCCTAAGCCGTATGGTCTCCGACGTACAACGGCCGAAGGTCAAGCCTAGAATTTTAACTACATGTTTAAATACAAGTACGAAATAAACAGATTTCAGTGTAGAGGCCAGCTAGAAAACCGGAGCAAGAAAACCGGAGACGCATCTTCCTTCATTTCTGACAAATAACCCCCGGAAGATTGATTTTGGTTGCCCACAATTCCGCCTCGCATTTTACGATCTATTCCTTTCCCCTTGGCGTGCAACACGCGTGCTCTAATGACAATTGATGGTCGTATAAACAACGCCCAAATCACGGCCGCACAGTTCAAGTGTACGGCTCGCTTGACTGTTTGGCAAGAGCAATTATGTGCCTAAGATTGGCCTTGAACCGGGTATCATCCGCGAGGCTGCGCTGTGCCTTCAATTAGGCGATTACGGTCTCCGCCTGTCTTTGCGCACCTGGTCAGAGCACTTAGGGCGCTTACTAGAGCGAGGCTTGCAGTCTACATTAAATACGTCGCGGAGAGATCCCCCCGTGGTTGCCGTGCCCCTCTCGACGGAGGCCCGACTCCTTAGAGGCATTTTCAGCTTCGGGTTTAATTAGTCGCGGAGTACGTTGGCTTTCGGCCCCTTGCACTCCATGCGGAGTTTAATGAGACTTCGGGCCGTTCGTGCCGCACTTGCATTGCGCTACTACATTCCCGTACACGCCTTCGTCAGAGCTATACCATGGCAACGCGCGCCGTTGCTATATAGAGAGGAGACGTGTGCAACGGGATACCCCAGCGTTTTGCGGCCGCGTTGCGCCATGCTTTCGCCAAATACGCAAAAGGCACGTTTCCTGGCTGCTACTTGCCGCGCATGGTGAAATCGAAAAAAAAAATGTAAATGCGCAATACTGCAACGAACAAACCAAAACTGCGGATGGGGTATACGCCGCACAGTCAGTTTGCTGAGCTGCTGCCGCCCAGCGCAGGACAAGACCCGAACAAACAGCGAAGCGAATTTCCACCAAGATAATGTTGAAATACTCTCCAGCTCCGGAAGACGCCTGGACAAGCAACACCAAAACTAGGTAATCGGTGATCTTTTGCAGGCCAACTGCGAAGCTAGTTTGGTGTGGCCTATGAGATGCACGCGCATATATGCAAGCAACAATTTGTAACTTTTCACTTGCGTAACAAGGATAGCACGGCTGTAAATGCACTCGCACGGCCGAACTGACGAATGTCAGCCATGCAAGAAACAACTGACAAAAATCAGCCACGCAAGAACAAATCCAAGAAGGAGCTCCGTGCCTTTATCAGCGCAAGCGCAACGGTGCCTGCGTTGATGCCGGCAGGGAGCATCTCATCGCGCTCTCAAGACACCTTGTTCCGCGAAGGCAACAAAAAGAAAACGAACCGAAACAAGGCACTGCCGACGGATACAGTAGAACGGCATGAAACTTATAACATGAAATGAATCAGCGCATACATCCCTCGAAATGAAATCTGCAGAGTACACAATTTGCGGCGTCAGCGTTACGTGCTCGCGGCTGGGAACGACCGGCAAGCCGGAGGCATACTTTGCAGTATGAAAGCAACAAGTGGATTTTCACACGGCCGTCTGGTCGGACCCCCTTGCTTCAAACCGGTAGAACGACTCTTCCGCGCTTCACCGCGAGGCCCGTAGCATGAGCACCACAAGACGACAGCCGGCCCTGTGCGCAGGGCCAGAAGTGTCTGCTCGCGCCGCGGTTTCTCAGTGGCCCATCACACAGCACGAAACGCGAGCCGACCGCGACAGGGCCCACACAAGCGCACAGCCTGGCGAAACGGCGGTTCATAGTACAACGTTTACCTATACACTTCCTGGCACGCGAGAGAGATAAGAAGCCGAGGGTCCTCTCTACGGACGACGCGCACGTAGCGCGCACTAGGCACCAACGGGCCTCACCTGGCTCCATCTTCACGCGCCAGGGGCGGCGGCCAGCTCCAAGTCACGACAGCTGGTCCGTTCGCTCTCTCGCGTAGTACACGGCACAGATCGCGGCGGAACAGAGGTGCGGCCAGATTCGCGGGCGTACGCGGCGCCAGCGGTGGCCGTAAACAAGAGTCCGACGGCCGCTTACCTGGCTGCCGCCGCTGGCCCTGCTAGGTAGCCGAGTTGAAGAGCGTCGTGGAGAGGGGAGCCCCGGCCGGCCTTGTGGCCAGGGGTTGCCGGGGCGGGGGCCCGCGAACGCTTATCGTTGCAGTTTTATCCCGTCGCTGAGGGAATTATCGGGCGAAGCGTCGTACGGAATGGCGTCGCTCGAGCGACGAGCGTCGACGGAGGCGCGCTACGAGACTGGCTGCGTCTTGCGTCAGCAGGAAAAAGCGGTCGACGGGCGTCGGGCAACTGTGGGACGCGCAGGGAGAGGGAACGCAGACCGGTGCACCCCAGCCGCCGCCGCGTCGGCGTTGCTCGTCCCGCCAACAGAGTCGAGCAACACCGGCTGCCCAGCTTCCCACCTGCGGCGCCGCTCGCCGCTGCGTTCCCTGCACCGCGGCGACGCAGGAATAATAATAATATAAAAAAAAAAAATGGCTCTCGTTTTTCACGGCCCCGCTCGTTCGCTCTCGGCCGTGAACTCTGGGAGCACGGCTCGACCCCGACGCTCCGATTAACGTTCAACCCCGGCGGAGTGCTTTATTTGCGTTTTGTTGCTCTTCAAACTTACGCTATCCGAGAAAGCAAGCGCTCTTTCTTTTCTTTTTTTCTTTGAAAAGCTGCAGGAGACATTCCGATGTAAAGTGGTTATACGCAAATTTATTTCAAGCGCTCAATCGAAGGTCGTCCCAATTAAGCCATTTCCTTCGTCTCGTTCATTTGCAGAGAAGGCCTCGCTTTGACACCTCGCGGGAGTTATGGCAAGTGCTTGTTCAGTCCTCCCACTTCCAAATGTCTCTCTGTCTGTCTGTGCGGGAACAAAACGCCGCGAGCGTGACTGTGGGGACGTCGACAACGTTCGTTTCCCTCGGCGCCGCGACGGCCACTCTCGACATACGCGAGTGCGTGCCCGGCGCTCGTAAACACGCCGTGCACTTTTCTCGCTCCACGACAACGGCCGCCGGAGCAGAGTGCTGAGAGCGTTCACTTTTGCGGCGATTTGTTTGTTTTTGGCGACCCTTCAGGCCCCCGGGCTTGGCATTAATACCCCCTCCCTCCCTTGTCGCATAATCTCGAAGACATCGTGTGTACTCCAACGCTATTACGGAGCTGAGAGGGAAGAACGCGCACATGACGAGGATTAAATAATAATGATAATAATAATAAGAACAAAGCATAAAACGCCGCGTGTAAACTTTAAAACTTCAGCGAACGACTTGAGAGTAAAGTCGATCGGCCCCCGCGCGGAGTTCCGCATTCCATAGCGTAGGAGGTGCCGACGGCGCTCCCGCGAAGAGCGAACACGACGTGAAAGGGACCTTATGGGAGCCCACCTGCGCGGCTTCTGAAAGAGGGGCGAGGGTGTCGTCAGATATTGTGCGCCATACATGGTAGTTGGAAGATGTGGAAGAGCGGGAGTGGTTTTGGCCTGCCGGTTACTCTGACGGCGCTCCGCTTCGCCTGCGCCCGTGCTTCTTTTCATCTCTCGCGCAGAGGGCGCGCTTAGCTTGCTCTTCTTGATGGCCACATTGCGGGGTGTTGCCTCGGCGAGGATCGAGTATGGGGCGCGTTGGTTGCGATCGTATCACGAAGCTGCTGTGCGAGCGCACCCTTCTTCTTCGTGAGGTCCTCGCAGAGTCATGGGAAATCAGCGCAGCCAGCGCTAGCTCCCATCCTCCACGAAGCGCACACGTAAAAGGACAAACGTCTGCCAATTCGATTGAAGAACGCCGCAACAAACGCATGTAAGCAAAAAAGAACGGCGTAAACAGTGTGCCAGCAGGCGTGCACTTCCCAGAATGTTCTGTATAGGCGTCACGCCATCGAGTTTTGCATAAGTCGTGAATGTCTGCCGACCGAGTTGAGTTGGGGGATTCGTGTGCGCATATATACTGTATACACTTTCAGGGAATACTTTGGTCCGCACGAAACCAGTTGAGAAAAAGAAAAACGAAAAAGAGAACGAAACGGAAGAATTTGAACGAATTTGCCTCTCCGAGCTTTTTTAAGAGCTACGGCAGACGCTTGGAGACACGCAGTAGGTTAGCAGGTTACGCATGACGTGAAGATTGGGTTAGGGCTTTTCAGTGTGAGAAGCGAGAAGAAAAAAAAATGGGGCGCAGTGGAACATTTTGTATCACGGTACACATATTCTCCTTTGTAGAAGGTAAGGCCGCGCCACCCGGTGGTGGCAGCGCCAGTGACCGCGCCGTTTCAAGTATTCTGAGAAAAACGATTTAAGGCAGATTAAATTCTGCTAACTAATGCGAACTAGTTGATTCTGAAAAAAGAAACGTGGTTTCTAAAGATTTTGCCGGCGGAAACACTGCAATCGTGGCTATAACCTGCCGCTGATACTTATCTCATTTGTGATGCATAGTAATTCGGGATCAGCTGCGCTGAGGCCGCGCAACTTGCAGCGCGAAAGAGGACTAACTGCGCACCACATTTACTCAACGTTGCGCGATCTCGGATATTTCACGCAAACCAACAGTATGAACATTTGCAAAATGCCGACTGCAGTGGAGTTAGAGGGTGATGGCAGATGCGTTGCAGCCACTGTGACTGTGGTCGATAACAAAACAGCAAAAAGCGGTAACCGCATGAGGCGACAACCCCTAGCGATCCGTCGCGCGACGCCGCCGCCAACGCCTGTCGTTGTCGCTAGTGCATACCGCACGGAGCGACGGGGCTCAGCGACATAGAGGCACGTTTTCAGCGTTGCTCTGTTACCGCCGCCTCGTCATTCGGTCAAGGGGAATGCAATCACACTAAACAGCATGAAGTACGATAAAACACTGATAAAATTTCTTGTAACGCATCGTATTTTAAAGGGTCACAGCGCAGCGGTGCGCTACTACACTGCGATGCCGACTTGCATTGCAAGCAGGGACTTTCTCCTGCTCCTTTCGAAAATTAACAATATCTAGCCATACAGCCTTTTTTTTTTTCTTTTACTACCCTTCCAAGCTTTTTCTGAATTGTCTCGCTGCACTCATATATACACCGATCAGACGAAGTGAGCGCGTGAAGGCACCAAGTTCTTCGCCCAAACCGGACTAGGAAAACAAACTTCACACGCAAAAGCAAAAAAAAAAAAAAAAAGAGAGAGAGAAAAAAAATCCAGAACGGAAGTTGAGCACCCCAAAGCCTTCTGCGATTGGCTGCCTCGCGAGCCACTTCCGGGCGACACGCGAAGTTTTCTAAAAACCCAGAAACTGAGCGACAGCGACGAGCGGCAATGCTTTGGCGGCCCTCATCCCGTCGCACGACGGCGTCGCGCGGCATGTCGCCGCGAATTGTCGCCTCATGCAGTTAGCGCTTATTGCTAAATTTCAGAAACACCCACCTCCACCGTATGTTCTTAAGTCACGTAGACGCGCTCATGCTTACGCAAAGGAACTTTCGCAGTTCTGTCGCGCGCTTTGGTATGGCTTAACCGACGGCCGCAAGCCAAGGAAGAAAAAAGTGATTCTTGTTTAGCTATAGCTGAGCGCAAGTTTTATATGTAAAAGCTACAAGTACTTTCGGACGGAACAGGCTGTTAGGTCGATCAGGCTTAGCCTAATTGAGCTTAATTAGCCTCAGGAAGGCGGAATTACGACAAATAAGTGTTTAACAGCAACGCACTACTGTAATATGTCCTTTTAGTCTTAGATGGGCCTATTGGGATTTATTAAGCATAACACGCTCAATTAGGCTTAGGGAGGCTTAATTACGCCAAACTCTGTTCAGACACGTTCGGACTTAATTTCCTAACCTGTGCCTTACCAAGGTTTAATTTTGTTAATTAGTCATAATTAGCTTTGGCCTTCACCTTGGCACTCATTCTAGTCATAAAGTCACTCACAGCAAGTCATATAGTATAGCCATGTATAGCAGAGCAAGGCTTGGCTGTTGTGATAGGAACACTCGATTAAGCGGACGGAATACGGAAATCACCGAAATTAATCGCTTTAGGTTAGAAGTGCTTCCGCTCTAAATAAAAAAAAAAAGCGCGAACTAGCGTCTTCTTTGAAACAATAATGTTTTCAGGGTGCCCTCCGGCCGACGTCAACAATTTGTCGAGCGTTTCGAAGTAACAGAAGCAGCAGCTTGGCGTCCTTTCGTTACTTTTCCTCGCCTAAAACAAACAAACCTGACGCATCCTTGCCCCACGTCAACGTGTGTAACAGCGCTCAGCGTCTCGTCTCGCTCTCTCCTCGCCTAGCGCCCATTCTTGCCCAGCTTATATACAAGGGCATTGTCGCAGCCGCCACAAACTACTTACCGTTTTGTTTTTCTTTCCCTTTGTCATTTTCGTTTTTAGCCTGGAGAGCCGTTCAGCCTGTCTCGCGCAGAGATTATTTTTCTCCGCACCCGCCATTACTCTCCCTTGACAAAATTATTGATTGATTGATCGGAGTTTTTCCGAAGCCGAGCAGCGGCGCCGACGTTTCTTTGTGCCGAGCTCAGCCGTTTCCTTGCTCGTGGCACCATCGATATTCGTCACTGTTTAGCGTGACTAGGGCGCCGATTAGGGCGCCCCTGATCAGAGGGCCCGCGCACGGGACACCAAAGCCCCTCCTCACTTGGACGCGCTTTAAAATCAGATCAGCAGCTCACGCTGGCCGTCGCCAGCCGCCGCGCTACGCGCAACGCCACGGCACGCATACGCAGCCTGACTTGGCCCCCGCCGCCGAACCTTCGTCGCAACACGAGATGCCAGCGAGCTCTTTGGCAACGTTTGGAAGGTCGCCGTTGTAGCTGTGATTATAATCTAGTTCGGCTTTCCTAACGTTAAGCAACGAGGTCAGTGTTAGACAAGGTTAGTGGAGCGCACCGACGCACGAACTCAGACTTTGCGGAGATAGAGGCTGGGGCGTCCACGTGATGCCTGACGACTGCGTCCCATATGACTCACTCCACGGGGAGTGTCAGCTCGTAGGAATCGTATGCATCCAGAGCGGACACCTTCCGCTTACTTCCCGAGTCGATTTTATGCATGTCTGCTGACAAACGACCGCAGCCAAACTATAAAGCGAAGCACCGCAAACATCTATGATGGAAATGTGCATGCGCTGAAGCCTGAAAAATGACAACCGGACCAATGAAAACAAAGCCGTTCGGCCAAGGACATCAGATCAAGGCATTAAAGGGGCTCTGACAACAACTCAATATTGCTCTCCGAAAAGGGGAAAAAAGTTCTTTTGATCTATTGTCCGGCAGGAGAATACGCACTTATATAGCCGAAGAAAAAAATGAGTTAAAAATCTGCCCGTCGTTCGATCCAAACTCATGACTCAGTCTTTAGCTTCCGGGAAGGGTGGGCTGCCACATTTTTTAAGCTGGTGGCGCAGCAGCGTAGACTACTGGATCCGGGAAAAGATCACTGACGATGCACGCAACTTGCGAAATAGGCCGGCGATAGTTACACCGGTGTTTTTGTTTTTTTTTTTTTTTCTTTCTAGATTACATAAGCCCCCCTTTTCAATAACAGTGGTCTGTGATTAAAATGCTGTATCCGGTCGTGCCCCTATAACTCATTGTCCCTGTGATGTTCGACGCCGACCATTCATGGACCGAATCAGACAGATTTGACCATAGCGCTTCCGTATATCTAAAGTATGTAAATTAAAAAAAAAAAGAAAGTGCTTAGTGTGCTACAAAATTATACGCATCACGATCCTGTAAACAAAGCCTCGAGGAGGCATAGTTCGGATCGACTACAGCGAATGTACACCAGCACCACCAAAATGCAGATTTTGAAGCGAGAGCTCGATACGCCATGCATCAGCCATGCATCAGCCAAGGTCAACCTGTCTGGCCGCTTGACCTTCAAAAGGGTGGTGTGTCTTTGACCTGATTAAGTATAGGTGTCCATCATTCCGTGGTATTCACCTGAACTATACTGCGCCTTCATTTCCCTAAAACTTAACTTAGTGAAAAGTATGAAGAAAAAAGAACGGCGGATTGAAAATGAAAAAGGCTGTATTACAGGGGAAGCCACCCTCAAGGCGGAGCTTGAGCGTCCCCCTGATTCAAACCGTCAAACCATTCGCTCGTATCACTAGGTTCAAACCATTCTTAGCCCCTCCCCATATGTATGTATGTATGTATGTATGTATGTATGTATGTATGTATGTATGTATGTATGTATGTATGTATGTATGTATGTATGTATGTATGTATGTATGTATGTATGTATGTATGTATGTATGTATGTATGTATGTATGTATGTATGTATGTATGTATGTATGTATGTATGTATGCGTGTGTGTGTGTTCTCAAGTACACCTGCTTGCAATTCCATAGTTCATAATCAGCACTGGCGGAAATTTGGCTTTTAGGCTAGTTCATTTATTCCTACTAAGATGGCGCAGTCTCTTCAAAGAGCTAGCAGCCGTAAATATTGCTGAATGGTTGCCGGAGATATTGCTCAACGTGCGACACAGTCGGTACTTAAAGCCTGGCTCCATCGGAAGGGTGTCTCTAGGAATTCGAGCCCATATGGAAAGGAAAATAAAATAGGGAGAGAAATAAATCGGCTTGTGGCCTGCTTTGGATATCGTTTTATACAAAATGAAGAAATTATTTTTCTCCACGTTGGCAATTAACTGGTCGGCATAGCCTCACATTGCGGGTACAAAAATGAAGTTCTCAATGCCAACTTAAATCAACGACCTGTGTGGTGTAGCAGTAAGCAGCACCAACCGCGGCCGCAGAAGCCAGTATATTCTTCTCCCAGAACGTAATACTGAGGTGGTGGGCATGCGATGGGTCTTGTGCGTTCTGCAACGGCGTCGCACGTGGTCGCTGCATGAACGCATCACCGGCGCCACGCTAGAAAAGCTTTAATGTTTCCATTTCTCCACTGCTTTGCTTTTTTTACTTCCTACCACCCGCAAGTCGTGACAGGGCAGTTTCATTAGCGCTGAATTCGCGTGGGCCAAGCCATGTCGACGCGCTGTACCGGAGGTAATACGAATGCGCTTTTAAAGGCACGGGCCTTACCGTTATCTTTCTCTTGCTGGGCGCGCGTGACACCGGCGGGAAGGCGGCCGCCACCTAGTTATCGCAGCGTGCTCGAGCGCCCAGAGCGGCCACTAACAGCCCTCTCGGCTGTAATTCTTTCTTGAAACCCGCTGCGAGAAAGGAGGGGAAGGCATTGGAAGCATTGATTTTGCACGGCGTCGCCGGAGGCCCGCCCCCCTTCGCCGAGGAAGCGCGCTGGCCGAGCGCGCGCCTTTCGACGCGGCCGCGTCCTCCCGGAAGCGCGCGCCACTGCTGCCAGTCGATGCCCCGTCGTTAACGGCCGCCGGCAATTACAGAGGCCCACCAATTACGCACGCAGCGACGCTTTTCACTGGCAGCTAGACACGGCCAATACAATGGCAGTCCAACGAAGCCAGCCGTCGAGCCGCCTCGGGCTGCCGTCGGCCGCTGCGAATACGGCGGAGGGCAGAAACAAAAAAGAAGCTGCAGTACGACGACACGTACAGATTCTGTCGTCTCGCTCGAACGGGAACGACTTCCCTGCTGCCATCCCCTCCTCTTCCATCGCCCCTCCGGGTCTTGTTTAGGCGCTGTTTGTTCCCGAAACAAGTCTCTCCTTTCCTCCGTAGCATCTCGGCGCATGCACCGCCGAGGCGATGGGGAACGTGGCAGAGAAGAGCTGGCCGATGCCTCAACAGCGCCCATACCTCCGCTGCCGACGAGGCGTTGCGCTGCCTTCATCGAAGTACTGCAACTACGCGGAAAGTGGATGGCCTGAGTCAGCAATGTCAAACTCATCCCGGCGACGCGGTGCTGACGCGCCTGAATAGACTGACTCAAAGATGGATTTCCACTCTGTTTTCGGAATGACTCTTTCGAGAAGACTCAGTTGCTACGTTTCTCGGCGCGAGCTGCTCAGTGCTCTCCAAGAATGTTCGCCCATTGAGCAATATCGCTCGGTATCTGAGGCAGTACTTTAGACTCACGATGCAGGGCTTCTAGCCTGTTTAAGCTCCGCCGCCTCGGCTTGCTTCTGGATGCCAGTTTATAGCGCTCTAGAACACCAGGCAAGCGGTGCTACGCGGTTCACAACAGGATGTGCGCGTGGAAGCGTCAGCGCCGTGTGATTAGCGATAATGCAAACAACGAGTGGGTTGCATCTTCACTAGTGGCAAAGTTCCTGCTTCATCGCGCATGAAAAGTTCTTAGAGTAGTGACATCTTGGTTGCAAACAGCATAGAGATAACCGACCAGGCTTGGGGCTCTCCGCCAATTCCAGCCGGATGGACACCAACAGTATGGACCATTCGTAGTTGACTAACAACTTATGTCAATAGCTTACAAATGTAGGATTATCATATTTATCGGTATTTATGAAGTGGCTCAAGCTGCGAGGGACACCCTAGTGAAGGGATCGTGATTAATTAGACCTCCTGAGGAAGGGCAACTCCGTATATTTTTCAACATATTATGTTCATAATCACACCATACTCCTTGGAGTCCCGTCATGCTGTACGGTACAAAACAAAAAATGTTTTTCAGTATACGATGTAAAATATTTTGGAAGAATGAAAACCAAGAAACTGAAAGGAGGTCTCGGCTAACCTGTAACGTTACAACATTCCAGCTCATGACGTCACGAATACAGCAAGAAAACTTATGTGCGCGTTTATCAGTTAAACTGGCGACTCTGAGTGACAGCCGGGGTCACTATTTGTCTGAAATAGGCAAAACCAAACTCTAAATATAATCTTGCAGCAAGCGCAGAGAGGACATAGATCAGTAAATTAGATAAGCTGGGCCAATTGGTAGTTTCAGTTTTGTCTTGGTTTCTTCCGTACGTTTATAGTACAGCTACGTCATGGTGCGCTCTTGTCTGTTTTGTTCTCCCGTGTTTTATGTGCGCCGTTTTAACATAGAGAACATAGCCAGGCATCCAGTGATGCCACGCCTCTAACTTTGCCGGTAAGAATCTCTCCGATTGAGGTCATAAAGTTGCAAACCTTAAAATTAATTCCATCTGTAACAAAACTTTGATCAACCGTGAAATTTTGGTACAAATTGCTAGAACAGCAATAATAACGCATTGCGAAAGTTTCAGTAAAATTCGAGGAGGTGGAAAAAACGCCGCAGGTGCTCTTTAACTTGGCTGAGATAGTACCGCACACGGGCGTGACGGGCGTCTTTTATGTTTCGACTCCATCGAAACGCAGCCGCCGTGGCCGGTTTCGAACTCTATTTTTTAGCTCGGTAGCAGGATGCTCACTCAGCCACAACACCAGGGGAAAATGAAGAAGAGTATTGTCCCCAACCCAGATTTGTTTTTTGTTTTTTTTTTTTTGTTTTTTTTTTTTTCAGCAAAACCCAGCTTTTTAGAACCAGCCCGGTTCCTTTCTTACGGGTCACAGCGAGCAACCGTGGTGTGCAGCTTTAATTTGTTTAAAAGTGGTTTGAGAGGGAGGATGCATGCAGATGCAGTTCGAGGTGAGAGACGTTCAGAAACGTCTGGCTCAAAGAAGATTTAGGTTTGATACAATTCCGCTTTTTCCTTCCATACTATTACATTTCAAGATAGGCAGTTCTGTTGAAATGTTTAGTGTTCAGTCCATTGCTGGTTTGTAACTGGTCCTATGCGACAAGGAAGGCGTCTGGCAGGGACTTTACGCCGCTCAGAAATGTTGACAGTGTCCACGAAGTTCTCAATATAGACGCGAACTGGAAAAGTGCATATGTAAAACCACTTGTCAAGCGTATGTCTTTTGAGGGTTACACCAACCGTGTTAGTGGTCAATGTCTATTGTGTCTTTTCAGTCCTTAAGGATAGGACGTTTCAAGGTGTCAAGTGAATGACACTCGTCTGTCTAGAAGAGAAAGCTGATTACGTTGCGTTAATCATTCGCGACTGGGTGTCCCGAGAGGTGACGCAAAGCCGCTCAGCGTTCAAAAATTCGGTTGATAACATCATCGTTTTCTCGGCTTTCAAGACTCCCGACAAAAAACAGCCGCGCCCACCCTGTTACTTCGCGTACTGAAAGCCCCGCACACAGAAGTCGCGTTAATTAAACCTATTAGAAACTGTCCAGCACTCAGTACGCCCACATCAATTCTGACTCAAGTTTGGGCCTTACTTGTCGGTATTTTATCAGGCGCAATAAATGCGTAAATTGCACAAAGTACATATAATACACGTCTTTGTTACACTTTTGAAATCGCCATTCATACGTCTTCGCTCCCTGCCTGAAAGGTGAATACTAAATCAAGCTACATTGTTAGGTTAGCGGCATCTGATAACAAATTTATCATTTTTACTAAAAAAAAAAAAAAAAAAAAAAAACGGAGAAAGCTTTAAAAGTCAGAAAAGCGCGTAATAGCGACGTGCCCATGGTGCTATCACTTGCAGATTCGTACAAGCGCTGAAGCTGACGGTTTTGGGTGCTCTCTCGACAAATGATATTTCGTCGTCAATGGGTGATACGAGAAAAGCAGCACGGCGAGAGTAGCAAAGATTGCGAAGAGTCGCATAATTAAAAATTTACAGGACTGTGCTTAAGTCCGCTTAAGAACAGACATGGCGAATTCCTCACCAACTGTCACCAACTATCGCTAACCACATCCGCCACTATCAACATCATTCATGTCATAACTACTGTCAGCATCACCAAATATCAGTATCATAATCACCATCACTATCACTCATTATCGCTACCATCGCCATCTATCACTGTCATCATCACGACCATCACTATCGCTGTGATAATAATCACCAAATGCCACAATCATCATCACCACTGTCATGAACTGCTATCGTCATCGCCATCGGCCATATTATCAGCCTCAGCTCTACCGCTATCACAACTACCACTGTCACTATTGCTATAGCCAAACATGGTACCATATACTGTCAATAACAACTACCAATTATCCCTGTTATTTCACTATCACTATCTATCACTACTATACTATCACCAACTATGGTAACACCATATACTGTCAGTAACCGTTGGTAAGTACCATTTCACTTTGTTACTATCCCTAATTATCAGTATCTCTGTCATTATCAGTAGCTATTGTCGCTTATATACATATACTATAAGGGTCTATATAAAAATTATCGGGAACAATTTTTTCCTGGCGTGACTGTACATCCCCGCCCGCTCACACCACACATGCACGATGTTGTTGGATGTGACTTTCAAGACGCACCACGCGCCAGTCATCTGCTAGCGTTCGTTCAGGCTAGATCCTGTTTTCAGTGGACCCTTGTCAAGTGACTGGGTGCAAGCACGAAATGCAGCGAACAAATGAACAGCAGTATAGGCCATCAAATTTGTGTTGGACTGGGGAAATCAGAACGGACTCAGAAGTTTCGGCATGATTCACCACGTATTCAAGGATCAGCATGTCACAAGCCGCAGTTAAGTGTCGCGAGCACTCCAAAGATGGCCGAGAGAGTGTGGAGAATGAGCCCCGTGCTGGACGGCCGTCGATATCGGCCGACGACAACATGCAGCATGTGCATGAAGTTCTGAAATCAGACCGTCGTTTAAGTGCCCCAATAGTCGCAGATGAATTTGGTATTGAAAAGATGACAACATTTTCACTGAAAATTTGGTGATGTGAAAGATGTGCGCTAAGCTCGGCCCGAAGGAAATTGAATCATGACAGTGCAACCAGCCAAATCTGCACCACGATAAACAACTACCTAACAATAGACAGCATCGCGATGATTCCCCAACCCCCTTACAGGGCCCGACTTGATACCAGCAGACTATTTCCTTTTCCTGAGTGAAATCTTCCCTAAAAAGGCACCACCATAACTCCCTAAGGAAGCTTTGGTGCGAGCCCTCAAAGGGGTAGTAAGGTTCCTTGCACCAGGGGTGCCCCGTCCGAGCCGGAATACGTGTTGCAGCGGAGGTTCCTTGCGCCAGAGGCGCCCCGTCGGAGACGGAATGTAGCGAAGACGTGAGTACAGGAGTTGACGAGAAGAATAACTAAATATTTATATAGACCACTTACAGAGAGTAGTCCCACTCTCCCTAACAGGCGGCGCCACTAGGACGACCGTCACTGCTGGCATTCGGAACGCATCGGCGCGCAGTGCGGACTGCTGCTGCTGTGCATCTTGTGTAAGAATGCCTGCTGACTTTTAAACACCGCTGCTTTGATGCAGGTGTCATCTGTATTGTTGAAATATTCTGCGAGGAAGTAGAGCTAATGACCCTGTTGTTTACTGGCGGAAGAACTGACAGACCACCGTTTTTCCCGGAGGTGTATCACGTGTTCATGTTCTTTTCTGGGACAAGAAAGCGCCTGTGAATTGCAAAGAAAAGTATACCTCACGCACCAGCTCATTTTAGCACCGGCAGTAGCAATGGGAATGCGAGAACGACCCTGACGTTTTCTGAGGATTTGTATATTGCGTCTTTGCACTGCTGCGCGTTATTTTCACAGGGTGTTAAAAAGTACCTTGACGTGGCTATTAATGTCTACGCATTCAATTTCAGAATTCAGAATTGATTTGCAGAGAATGAAAGTCAGTGTGGGCATGTCAGTGAATCTGCTTACTTTAATTAGGTACTGTTCCCAAGGATATGCGGGATCGAATCCCGGCCTCGGCGGCTGCTTTTCGATGGAGCCGAAAGCCCAGGCGCCCGTGTGCTGTGCGATATCAGTTCACGTTAAAGAACCCCAAGGGGGTGGGAATTTCCGTAGTCCTCCACTCATAGCCTCAGTCGCTTTGGGACGTTAAATCCCTCAAACCAGACCAAACTTTAATTAGACAAGCACTGCTGCAATACATGTAATATCTGCTGCTTTTATGAAACTAATGCGGGGGCCAGTGATGAACTTTACCATTTTTTTATATCCCCGCTTGCTTGGGCTGCCTATTGTGGGTTCTGAATTTCGGTGCAGTTTCCAGTCACTTTCGCCCGAGCGCAGGTGAACGCCGCTGAGTGCCCGATGCGGCCTTCAAGCAGCGTAATAGTCTTTTGAAACCAGGACGTTTACAGGAGGTAAAATTATACCTTATCAATTGTGGGGGTTACAGGCGCGTCCATATTGAGCAGTAAATATTGTGCACAATGTTAAATGGTGAACATTTATAATGCGTCTCAGCCAGCACGGTCTGAACATGCGTTCGCCCTTTGCGCAAGAAAATTTAAAAAATAATTAGGGGATAATCAGTTTGTAATCTATTCAGTTTTACAGAAAATCATTTCTTTTCCACAAAGAGCGCTAGGGGGGAATTGATAAAAAAAAAAAAAAAAAAAAAAAAAAAAAACGAGTCAACGGCTGACGGGTTTGTCGACACGTTCTAGCCAATGCAGACAGTTAGGAGGACGCAATAAATTAACTACGTGGTTAAATTAAATATTATAGCACCTACACACACACTATGAGCATTCACATGAAGTGTTTTGGCTGTCTACAAGCTCGTTGTCCCCGGCGATAACGAGCACGCCGCGCCGTGCAGCCGAGTACCAGCGCGCCGGAAGCCATCAAACCAGAAGGCCCGAAGGCAGGCGACGGCGGAAAGGTCACATGATCCAATATGGCAGCGCCCATGCGCTCGCGTTGTAAAGGGTCTATACACAGCAAGTATTTACAACATTAACAGCAGAGTTGCAAGGTGGAACTGTCTAGCAGGGAAATAAATATTCCCACCTCGGCATAGCCGGAGGTGAAGAGCATGTAAACCTAGCCCAGAACGCCGGACTGGACCGAGCTCGGGCTCTGTTTTAACCACCTAAGGTCCAGCCCTAATTTACACAACGTTCAATCACAACGAACATCAACGTGATTGGTTCTTTGTGACGTACAGTTCCCACTTCAACTAAACCCTCTCTCACTAAAAAAAAAAAAAAAAAAAAAAAAAACAGCTAAAAACGCCTATACTCGGGGACACTTTTTCTTGGCAATGGGCGCAAAGGTAAGGAGGCGGGGCATCTTTAAACGTGTTGCTCCGCCATGTAGTCCGACCGCGCGGATTTCGGCCTGCATAGACATTGCAGATCATTTCTTTCGTTTGCTTCGACAGCCAGCGTCTCTTGAACTTGACTCGAATCTTGTCTGGTGAAAACGCTTCCAACCGTTGCAGGGTGGACGAACCAGTCACCAGAACGACCCAAACAGGCGGCAGTCACCATCTTGTCTGCAAAGTCTTTAAAACCCGTGACAGACATCGCACAAGAAAACCCGGTGGAACCAAGACAAGTGTTTTAGGCATAACAGCTTCATTTCGGAAAATCGTTATAAAAAATTACCGTAAATAACTGATTTCAATTTGGCTTTGCAGAAACTGGTCATGTAACTAGGGGCTATACTCAGCTGCGTAGAAAGATGATGCGTTTTGGCTGTGTTGCTTTGGCTCCATTTCCAAGAAAAAGTGTCCCCGAGTTTAGGGTCACGTCCTTCCTACATTCCGCGGTACACCTGGCCGTTCACCTAGCCGTTGCAACGTTGGGGTCAATGAGTAACGTTGCCTCCCAGCCGACAGCCACCGTCTCTCACCCCTCAGCTGCAGTGACTTGCCACATTCGCTACTCCGGCTTAGTGGTTCAAAAACAAAGAGAGAAAGAAAAGAGCGGTCAGTGGCCCTGTCACCGCTCACCTGTCGCCACGGCCGTACCGCTTTTCTTCAGTGCGATCGCCACCACATTCCATCAAGTGCTGGCGTGAATGGACGTCTCACCTGCGACTTAGGGTCGAGACAGCGCGCTCAAGCTGGTGTGCACAGTACCGTCTATGTCTCCCTCCTCGGAGACTTCATCCAGCTAGTAACGCGCCCCAGACTTCGCGGCGCCCTTCTGTCTGCGCACCACCTGCGTCCCCTCATGCTGCAAGACTCCGAAGAGGAGCTGAGGCCATCTGGTGAAATTCGCCACCAGATTTCGGAAATCTGGGGAATTCTTAGAGCTCCTGCTGTCGAAGTCCACGAACTGCTACACCAGACAAAATCTGGTGATATCCGGGGAAAACCACTCACCGGCGCTGCTGATCCTAAAGTTTAGCACTAGGCGGAGCAAGCGGCCGCTCAATCTCAAGAGATGTATTTGTATGTGTCTATCCATCAGTTGCGACTTACTTGCCAGGTTTCTGCGCAGCGCTACCGCTAGGGTTTCCTTCATCGTTCCATCTAGAGACTAGAGTTTAGTCCCATCCATGCAGCGTGTTGAAACGGTCGCAACCGCCGCTGCGCCTGCGTTTTTGTACCCACGTGGTCTCGTGTTTCCATCGTTCCTCTGGTTTTTGTCGTATGGTGGTGTTGTGCTTCGGATTGCGGATGCAACAAACGCCGTTCAGCCTTCGTGAAACCGGTGTCCTACGATCCACTGCAACTTCTCAGGTAAATACATCGCGATTTGGTAATTTTGGTAATTAAGGCTGAGCTCACGCGAACGCGATGGCGACACGCGTCGCGCGAAGCCTTCGCGCGAACAGAAATGCATGTGTAACTTGGCTCGTTCATCGCTCGGATCTGCCGAAATAGAAAATTTCGCTCGTTCGTCCGGAAGTGCATGCGCGGTCATCCAATAACATGAACGCGAAGCGTACTTTACTGCCGCTCATTTCGCATGCTCTCTTTCATTTTGCGGTGATGCATTGTGTTTGTGCGTTACTCTAAATTTTTCGCTTTGTATGAACAATGGTGAATGGCCAAGGATTCGAAGAACGTCTAATGGCAACCAAAGTAAGAAAAAATTACGTGACTACTCTTATATAGTGCAAGTTAACACATGTTAAATGCTTCAAATTCGATACGATTTGTTGTAAATCCATTTTATTAATGTTCTCGCGAAATGCTTCCAATTCTTGCAATAGTTTTGATTGTAATTGTTGCATTTACCAATAGCTTTGCGGTATACTATGCTAGCAACATGGAGCATCGTCGCCGTTTTGCCAGTTTCGCGTTGCCGTCGGTTCGCACTGTCGCGTGCATGCATCTTCCTCAGTAGGCGACGGAGCGAACCGTGATCGCTTTCGCCGCGCCGCAATTCGTCGCGTCGCTCTCTTTTTCACTCACATGTAGCTCAGTCTTTATTTGCTTGTGTTGCTTTAATTATAGCATTTGCCCCAAATTCCCAGATTCTTTTTGCAGACTCAACCGGAGCACACTGTCGCTATGAGCAATAGAAGCAAGTTTGAAAAGTGTTTGACGGCTTCAGAAGGAGACGACGATTCATAATGTGCCAAGCCCGTGAAAAGAGCCCGAAAATGCTATGACAACAACAGGAAGTATCTTGAATCCTGGGAAAAGGAATTTCCATGGTTGACCAGTGTGACGGCACAAGGTGCTAAGCTTCCATTTTGCAAGCTATGTCGGAAATCACTTCAACCACACCGCGGCAACCTGACCAAACATGCACAGAGTGCTCACCACAAAGAAGTTGTCAGGTCTGCATCATTTTCGAAGACACTGAATTTCACAAAGAAGCCAGACCTCTTCGACGATCTGAAACGTGTGGAGTTGGAATTGGCTCTTACAACGTGCTGCCACTGCCCTACCTTGGCGATTGATAAAAAAAAATGGCAAAGGAAGCACTCTTGAGCACCTACGTCTTTATCGCACCAAGTGCACTGCTTTGATCAACTCTGTCTAGTCCTCCTCTCTTCGAGACGAAGCTATGGCTGACATCAAAGTCAAGAAGTTATCTCTGATGCTGGATGAGACCACAGACGTCACGACTGAGAAGTTGCTTGCAATGTGCACAAGGTATTTCAGCGAGAAATCCGGCGAAGTTGTAACTGCCTTCTTGGAGCTTTATCTAGATTCATGCTACTATTGAGGCACTTTTTCAGATTGTCAGGGGTGCCCTTTCTGAGTATGGGATGTGTCTTTCCGATTGTGTTGGCATTGCTTGTGATGGAGCTGCTGTAATGGTTGGGGAACACAACAGTGTCTGGTCACGAATCAAGGAAGAGTCTCCTAATTGTATTCTGAACAAGTGTGTCTGCCATTCCTTGCCCTCTGTGTGCAAAAGGCATTTGAAACCTTGCCTTCTATTCTAGGCTACCTCCTAACTGAAATTCCAGGATGGTTTTCAAACAGTACACTCTGACGCCATACTTACAAAGAATTCTTTGAAGAACTGAAAGAAGAAGTAAGTGGGAGCACAAAATGACAAGAAGACTGGCCACATGCCGTTTTTGAAGCTGTCTGGCACGCGATGGCTTGTTCGAGGGCGTGTTATAAAGAGATTCCTCGAACATTGGAATGAGCTGAAGGTTCACTTTAAGTTAGCCATGCAAGAAGTAAGATACAAAGCTCGATTGATCCACGACATGCTCCACGATGATGCCAACTATCTTTATTTCATATTTTTGTCGCCCGTCGTCACAAAGTTTGAGAAGATCAATGCCTTCTTCCAGTCAGTGAACATTGATCCAGACAATATGTTCAAAGGGCTTGACTTGCTTCACCGAACGCTTAAGTCAAGAATTTTCAACAGACAAGGCCATAAGCTTTCCTTGACAATGACAGACTTTGGAGCTCAGTTTGTCAGTGAACTCCTCCGTTGCAAGCATCAGGATGCCAACCTCAATGAATCTACCGTGCAAGGGTTGAAGCACCGCTGCCAAGACTTTCTCAGTGATTTGCTAAAGGAAGTGGAAAAGCGTCTTCCTGCAAATCAAGCAATTTTCAAAGGCACGAGGGCACTTAACCCTTCACGAGTCTTGTCTCAGACTGCAAGACTTTCGGTTGCACAACTACCACTTCACCACCTAATTACAGATAACCTGGACGTTATTGCAGTACAATACAGGGAAATTGTCATGCATCTATGGAGTGCATGAGGAGGCAGTCTTCGACGGCAAACTTTCAGAGGATTCTGTGCCATTCTGGGCCGGAGTTTTTAAGTATGAGAATGCCATAGGTGAAAAGCCCTACAAAGAACTAGCATGTATGCACTGACATGCCTTTCGTGCCCGGTGTCGAATGCAACAGTGGAGCGGGTCTTCATTCAAGTAACATGTGTGAAGACAAAGTACCGCAACTAGATGTCACTGAAGACTTTGGATGCCATTGTAAGGATTAGGTCAACATTGGACTCCAGGCAGATGTGCTGCGTGAAATTTGTCATTACCGATGATATGCTACGCAGGTTCAGCTCAGATATATATGATGCCCAAAGTGACGATTAGGGGCTGCATGACATGCTTTCATTTTAATAAAATAAGTGATGACAGCTGATTATTGGTCATTTTTAAGCATCTTAGAGAAATTTTGGATTCTGGGAAAATCTGGTGAAATTTCGCCGAGGTTCTGGTGTCGCGGCCACTTTCCAATCTGGCAACGTTTGAGCTCATAGCCACATACCTTCCCCGACTTCCCGCTCTAATCCGTTGTGCCCATCGGTCCCTTACAGGGGTCTTGCCACGGTCATCCAATATATTATAGTATTTTAGTCTGGCAGATAATACTGGACTTTATTATTCTTTTTCAGAAATTTGAGCACCATACACGATTTGCTTATTGAAGCTCCTCCCACCGACAGAAATCGCCATGTTGAAATGCTTGGTGACGTTACAGAGCGATACCGGCCACCGCATCGTCTGCTGCTGTGCCGGTGCCGATAAGCTGCCGATACACTGTACTGTGTTCACGCTTGCTAACATGACACCCAATAAGTGTACTCGGCACGTTTCTGAGTACAGAACACAGACTGCAGTGAAGTGCGATTTAGTTCTTGCTCAGGCATCTTCAGCTTGACCGCCGCCATCGTACGATGACAGCACTGCTATAGTGCCTGGAATATACTGGCACTATTCTAGGCACTATAGCACTGCTCCCACCGCCGTAAACACCGCCGCACCGGCAGCGCCGGCAGTGCACAACGCCAGCGATATGACGGATACCTTGCGCCAGCGTCCGAGAAGCATGGTAAAATTTGCTTTTCTCATAATAATAATAGGCCCTCGAAGAAAAGGAGTTTCAAAAATGAATGCTTTTTGTGAAATGCTGACCCATACGGTGAGAGTTTCTGCTCACAGCCTGTCTTCTTGTACGTTAGCTCCGCTGCTAAATAGCCGACAATAATCATTTTCTTTACTACGAAACAGTAGGGTTGAGAGTAAAGAAGTTTCATGATCAAGTGGTCCATTTACTAAAACGCCTTGCTGATCTATTACAAAGTGCCGTCTGCTGTGGATTCGACGCGAAGTAATTATTTAGGCCTAGCGACGATTAGGGAGAAGCAGACAGCAGAGCACCGACGTCCTTCGCACTGTAAGCTGGCTGCATCCAGTGCTCCTCATGAGCTTATCGTCTAATTTCATGATGCGTGCGGCTAGGGCCAGACTTGGGCCTGATCACGGGAAGCGTAAACGATACTGCTTATAGACGGGACGGCCGGGATGTATACGAGTGTCTCGATGTAGTGCGCCGCGCCCTATGCACTACGCTGTTCCGCTGTCGAGCAGCACCCGAAAATTGTACAAAAGCGCCGTTGGACGGCACTATATACATTGCGCAATTTATGAGCTGATTTTGAGACGTGTTTCAGTGTAATGTCAATGCTGTTCGAGCGGGTCAGCTAGTGCGGCCTTTTGTACTCGGGCGCTGACATGCACCTGAATCCCGCCAACAGATGCTGCTATTCCCTAGGTTAATGCCGCTAACAGAGATCGACGAAAAGCTCAGTATGCGGTAACCTCGGTAAGCGTACATGACTGCTGTTTGGCCGACATTACCGCGGCTTCGCGTAACCGCGCTTGACGCTGATCGTGCGCAGAACATGCAGCAGACGGCGCGGCGTCAGCCCGTCACCGGATGCACTGGTTGCCAGATCAGCAAGCTGTTCTACTAAGAAACGAAAATACTAGGTTTAAAAATATCTGCAGCTCATATGCAGCTGAAACTTTGAAGTTTAGTTGCATGGCACATCAGGAATAAGATGCAATAAACAGCTTATATTCCAAAATTGGTGTCATGACCCCTTTAAGGGCCTTCCGGTAAAAAAACAAATACGTAAGAGTCGTTGGCAAAGGTTTGTCGGCACTCAAGGAATGTACACTTTAAAGACTTTTGAGGCAATGTATCAATATCTCTAATATAAATATTTTTCCCAAAAATTTTTCATGCGCTTTTTTTCAATCACATATATATTTGTGTGCGTCTCATTATATTATTACTTGCCTACATCAATATCACTGAAGCTATATAGCCATATCATAAAATATTCGTTGTAATCGTTCAGACCTACATTTCACAGTTCTTACGGACACGATTCCTGCGGATACATTCGGCCGAAGCTTTCGTCTACACCCCCATGAGCCAAGATACGCTTTTTAATGTACCTCAACGGGCGGAGATAAAGGCTAGATGAGAACAAGAGCGCCGAATCTGCGTACGTCCATCCATCCGCCCGTCTCTTTCTTTCTTTCTTGCTTTCTTTCTTTTTCTTTCTTCCTTTCTTTCTTTTCTTCTTTCTTTTTTTTCTTTCTTTCTTTCTTCCGTTCTTTCTCTCTTTCTTTCTTCCTTTCTTTCTTTCTTTCTTTCTTTCTTTCTTTCTTTCTTTCTTTCTTTCTTTCTTTCTTTCTTTCTTTCTTTCTTTCTTTCTCGCTCTCCTCCATGCACACGCACGCGTGAATTCAGTCTGTCAGCGTGTGAAGCGTGATGTGCGAGCGTGGTCTTCCGGGCTTTCTGCGCAGTAGAAATGCGTATATGCACTGAAAAATACCTGATTATACCTGATTAAGCATACATTCCCTACCAAAACGGCTTTAGCCGAATAGGCGGCATGATGAAAGTTGGGCGGAACGTAGCCTGACGTGTTTCGGCTGTCAACTCACAGAAGCAGTTCACGGACGTAGAAATCGCAACGACCGCAGCAGAGTCAATCACAAAGCTTGCTTGCGATCATACTGCGTATATTAGAGAACAATCACGCGACAAGCGGCACATGCACAGTGTGGCGTTTGCTCAGCTACACGCGTCCAGTTTTTCATTTATATGGGGTGTTCAATCATAGCTTAGAGTGCGGCTGCTGCTTGCGAGCTTCTGAGTCCGCCTCGAAGCTTCCGTGCACACTTTACCAAGGCACACAACGCACCGAAGGGCACAAACTGCAGTCATAGTCGCCGATGTACACGCGCGTGAGTGCGTTCGGAAATTTGTTCTGCAGTCTGCAGATGCCCTTCATAACTACACGCATTCTTTCACGCCAACGGAGCACATTGCTACCGTACGCATGCTTTGCACGCAGGCGCACGCGATGCAACGGACACTAGAGTGATCTGTCTTCTGTTGGATGGTGAGGTATATATGGGCGCTTGAGGCGGCCTTCCTGCCGTGACGGCCGGGCTAAAAACTCCGCACCAGCGTCTGCCCCCTCGTCCTCTATGCCTATACCGTGGGCGAGAATACCGACCGTCTGAGAGCTGTGCGCTCGCCAAGGCTGGTACAGTCGTTGCGATCATACACTGTAAAAAAATATTTCCCTGGTTTACTGAGATAGTTGGAGGTAATTTATTGCCGAGCTGTTTCCGTAATTGCTATAACGGACATCTTCGAAGTAACGTAAGAACCGTAATACGGACTGTGTTATTTCATTACGGAATATTAGTTTCTGAATTAGAACGCCGTGCCTATTTCTACTTTACGGAATACATTCCATTACAGATCGTCTATTTTCTAATTACAGCAGGCAACGCGTAACACGTACGAACGTCTATAATCCAATTACGGAACTTGCTGCTTCCTTGAGTTACGGGCCCAGTCAGGAAAACACGATATCTCTTCGTTTTTACCGAAATTACCTTACAGGTTGTATATGTCAAGTTCATATCAGCCGATAGGATATGGTTCTTGATTTGTCCGTTCAGAGAATGCAAGTGCTTTTTCAGCGCGTGTAGTTTTAAGCTGCAGAGTAGCGTCATCGACCACATGTTCCATAAAGAAGTTCTGGGGCTCCTTAAAAGTTCATAATGTTTTGTCCTGCATCCGCTGAATGAACATGCACGCATGCAATTTAAGTAAGGCTTTGCACGCAGAAGTGTTTAACATGTATTGAATGGAACCAGTACATACTGTTTATTTTACTTTATACATTTATTATCTATTGCCTTCTTTCTTCCGGCTCCCCTGAAATTACAAAAGAAAGGAGGTTAGTAAGAACCATCAGATTCTGGGTGCTGTGAGAGCTTGTAAAATTTGTTTCATTTGAAAAATCTATATAAGGCACTGCTAAACATATACACTTGATTTCCTATACCGTTTGATAGAAAATTGACGATTATTAGAAACTAACAATTATGCAGAAAATTAACGTGCAAATATTTTTTTTTCTGCATTAGGGAAAGAGACCTGTAATGAACCTTCTTTTACTGCTACATAGAATGCTAAGATAGACTGAAGAGAGGCACTACAATTAAAATTACAATCCTCTGCATCATAAAAGCTTGCTTTATAGGGCACAGCAAGAAGCCAGAACCTTGTTTGAGGCCAAGAACTACGTGACCTTCAGAGATTATTGAAAATCATAAGTATCGCAGTTGCCAGACAATTTCTTTATGTTGCATGTGTCGGACTTTTTCAGTGAGCACAGGTTCAACATATGGCAAAAAAGCCAGCGGACATAGTAGCCACCTAGCCATAGTCATTCAATGCAGAACACTGGGGACAGGATGATGCATCCTTCTCATACATTGACTACATGCCAAAACTATCATGCCTGTTACTACCTGGAGCTAAGTGAAAATGTAAAACATGCAACAGTTGCTTGTAAAAAGTCATGCAGTGAGATAAAATGCGAAAAATATTCGAATTATATGAAAATAAGCATGAATTTTGTTTAAGAAAATATTGAAAAATGTATTTAAAGGGAATGTTTGACTTGTTTAATAACATCACAAAGATCCATGAAAAAAAAAAAAAAAAATAAGGGAACTATAAAGCAGCCATGATCGAGATCAGCCACAAGAGCACTCATATTTCAACTAAACATGGTTCGACAAAATAAATATAACTGACATGATTAGCAAAATTAAGGTATGCTTAGTCTGCAAGAATTAAGGTTTAAAATAACTGCAAGGATGAATAACAATCAGACTGGTCATCACGTAAAAACCCCGAATGAAGATGGCGACTCTTTGAAACGATGATGTAGGTTAACAGGGACCGTGATAGCAGCCAAATGTTTTCTCGATTTGCTACGATTACTATGGGAATGAATTCAAAACGGTCATCTTACCGTATGTTCCAGGTGCTGGTGCCAACTTGATCTGTGACTGCACGCTTGTATGCGACCTTTATCCTCCTCGCCGCTTGCTGAGATAGGGTTGATGGAGATTTTTGTCGGTAACACAGGAGTGACTAATTTTAGTCATGCTTCTAGTATAAAAAATACACTAGATTTGCCATGATTGATGTTTAGCGTTTCATGATGCCACATGAAGCCCCGATCATCGGCAATGCAGCGGTCTTCGATAGCTAGGCATGAACAAACTATTCTTGTATGCCTAAACATAGTCTCCTAGTATAAAGGAGGCTGTGGCCTAACACACTTCAATAAAAAAATTGTAGAGAAATTAAGCATTCGTTATAAAATACATACAGAGGGAGCAGCATGCAGCCAACAACACCAAGGAAAGTACATGGGATTTTTTTTTTCTGTTGATCAATTTCACTAATAATGTAATCACGGAGATTATTCATTTTGAAGGTAGAAGAAAAAACAGCCACATGCCACCGGTGGAATCCGAACCAGACGCGAAATGATAGGAGGTCGGACTTTCAGATCCCACTGGCGGCATATGTTGTTCTTTTTCTTCTTTCTAATCGTTATCCGCATAAATATATTACTATTGCGCTATATTACTATATTACTATATCACTATTACTATATTACTATTACTCTTTAACAAAAAATAAAAAAACTCCTAAATAATGTTGTTCTTTTTCTTCTTTCTAATCGTTATCCCCATAATTATATTACTATTACTATATTACTATTACCATTACTCTTTAGCAAAAAAATAAAAAAAATCCTAAATACTCCCCTTGGTGTGTGTGGCTGTTGGCTCCCTTGTATGTATTACACTTTTACGCAATTTTGAAAACTAATGCCCAAGGCTGATTATTTTATTACTCTAGGGAAAATAGAGAACATATCTGAACCTGAACAAATTCATTTATATACATTTTTTTTATAATTCTACATACAAATACATAAAATCGTAAATCTAGTGCTGCCAGATTCACTGATTCTGCAATGTGCGTAATACTCCTTACAAAAGGAACTTACAGAAGTGCACAAAATGACGAGTATACTCATTTTGAACGATGAGCGGTTGCACGTAAATCAAGCTTAACTCCAGTCCCTAACAAATTCCCAAAGCATGCACACACGAGCAGCACAGTTAGTCATTGACGCACAGTTTATTGCATGTTAAGCCTGGCCAACGCAGCAAACCAAGATGAGAGTCAAGGTACTGCACTGTGCACTTGCAGCGTGCCGTTCAAAGCCACTCGCTACGCTTCGCCGGAGAGTACATGTAAACTTTCGATATAGTACTACTAGCTCATCTGGAGACAGCAAGCGCCAAAAAAAAAAAAAAAAAAAAAAAAAAAAAAATGTGAGGGCAGTGCAAATAAATGGCACAATTGCAAAAAGAACACATTATTTATCGAAAGTGGTAAGTGAGTAAAGCTTTGGCGAAATGCACCGCATAGATCTCGGACAGCCAGTCATAACACTGTAGGCAGTAGGAAGCCTTCTCACTTGTTTGACGAGCAGTATGGTGTCTGTCGCTCGCCGATCATCAGGATGAGACCATGAGCATGCCGCAGGATTGTAAGCAAGCTCGATGGTTCGTGCGTCGTCATGCAGAGAACATTCCAGTGCCAGCGGTCCAATCGTTCAGCTCCACGCCGTGAGCCCGCTTGAAAAAGGCGCGAGCTTGCAATGCGCGCCAGCCACGACGCATGCGCTCTTGCCCTAGCGACGAGCGGACGAAACAGTCGTCGGCGGGCGAACGCACGGCTTTCAGCAGAAGACGACGCAATGGAAACGTTATTCTCCGCTGGAAATATCCGAATCGCACAAGGGCGTGATTGTTAAAAAACAACAGAAAACAGCTTAGCTCGAATAATCCAGGATGATGCGAGCAAAAGCGTGCTGGGAACGCTGTGGAATGTTGTTGAGCAGTTGTTTGTTTTCTGAAAGAGTACCTCTCCCTTGTTGACGGACGCCTGCCGCATCACGAGGGAAGGAGCGAACGAGGGAGTGAAAAAGAAAGAAAAAGAAAACATACACAACAGGCGCCTGCCATGGCCGGTATGAGAAGGTTCTCTGGTTACCGGCGGAGAAGGCGTTGCTCTGCCGGTTGGTTCGCTGATGCCTTGTGTACTATGCTCGAAAGCGACAGCATCCGGCCAGAGAAGAAACGACGCGGAGAGCGCAGCCCGGCGGGAAAGCGTTTGAGAGTTCCTCCGTCATCCAAGTTCCAAACTGGAAGGATGGAAGGGACTGACGGTCTTTTACGGATGTTATGTGCGTAAAATGACGTTTTTTTGTTTTGTTTTTTTTTTTTTTTTTTTTTTTTGGAGTGGTTCACTGAAACGCGCGAGTCAACCCCAACAGGCCCGATCAAGCTCGCGTCGCTAGGAATAGTGGCGAGCTGGATTTCTGCAGACTGGGACGACCTCTCGGAACGCTTGTTCGAACACTAGTTCAGGCCCGTGCTGCCTTCTGGGTGGACCAGATGGGGAAGAATATTGTGCACTGTAGAGGACTGGTCAGTGGCAAGGAAAACAGTGTCGACAATACAGTGAGCGGGGGCAGGTTTGTGGCACGTAAATGACGTTGGCGTTTTGTAGTTGTTGCCGTCCTCAATTTTCTTATTTTTCTGTCGGCTTGCTTATCGAGGAAAGTTTGTCGTTTTCTTTACTATCTTTCAAGTGTTGACTTAGAGTCGTGGTCGGCCTAGATTAGAGCAAATGCGTTATGTAGGGAGAGATTAAGTGTTAGGCTGCAAATAATACGTAATTGGACAGTATTTACACTTGTAAAGCGCCCGTACAGCCGAGGCTGACTGAGAGAATGGTGGAGGAGACTCCGAACAGACACCCTGCACAAGCGACATCTTTCTATCCACGATCATGATCACCGCATGCCATGGAGTTAGTAATGATTTGCCGCGTTACCAGTCTTGTAATCACCATTCATTTCTTGTGTTTCCTTTTACACGCCTACAGAAAGTCGCATATGCTGCCGAAGTTACGAATGTTGAAAAATGTCGCTGATTCAGCTGTTTAAAAAAAAAAAAATCACCATTTAGATAAGTGGGGGCGCAGTCTAAATAAGCAACGCTTTTCGTTTTACCGCGAGCTCAAGTGTTCTTACTCTCCCTGTCCACTTCTCCCCATGCTCCCCATCTGACTCCACAGTCATTGTAATTTTCCTTTCGGTAGGTTCTGAGCTTCGCATGAGGTGAAGCTTCCATTTAGTGGTAGACAAATTGCATTCGCTTTTCACTGTACACGAGAAACCTTCATTTATTCTTCTGCACTACCAGCAGCGTGCAGAACAAAGGGATAAAGTTTCATGGCAGGTAAGTTGCGTTTCAGTTTTTTGTTTTCGCTGGCAAGGGCTACTTAAAAAGGCGCCTTAATATCCACCATGGATGCGAACAAGAAATTGAAAATGTATATCTGAGCACGCTCACTCTTTTGAATGTCTGCGATATATAGGTACAAAGCGGATCTCAGGGCGACCTGTTCTCTTAAAGGAGAGTTTCTGACGTTCTCGTAGCCTATCCTATTGTCTCCTTTCTCTGTTTTGTTTATTTGTTCTACATATATTCTATCAAAATTTCTCTCATTTCCGCTATAGGCTCCCTTCTTTCGCATTTCGTTACCTCCACTCTGTCCGTAGTAACCGTTCCAAGACACGAGACAAAAATTAAGGCATCGCAGCTTTAGTGTTCACGAGAGATTTAAATAAAAAAGGAGAGAAGGTGAAGAAATGCCTGGCTGGTGCATCACTTCGGGTAGCTATTAAAGGAGAACGCTCAAAGCGAGGCCGGATGGGGAGCGATAAACGTTCTCTGAAGACATTTATATCGCTCTATTTCTCGTGACGCTTTCATGCTTTCTACGAAGCCGCCATATACGCGAACTCTTCTCAGTCGGCACCTTCGTTATGCGAACACCCTCGCTTCATAAAACGCTCATGCGAAATGTTTTATTCACGCGCGAAAATTCGCGACGAGAACACTTCGGGCTACTTGTCACCGTGATATGCCAGGATGACGTTACTCTAGTTTTCTTTTTTCTTTCTTCATTGTCATATCTTTTATTTTGGAGCAAGTGGCCTTGCCTAAAGGCCGTTTCTACTTTGATGATATTCGTTACCACACCACGTGCAAAAGCAGCAAAGCATGTAGTATCGCAAGACTATCGCCGTGTCGCGCACGAGCAAAAAACAGATTGAAACCTAAACTGCCCTCTTTTCCGGCTGGGAGTGACGGACGATAAGTAATAAGCCTGGAACGTTCACGTGTCTAGAATCAGCCGTTAAGAACTCCGAGCCTAATGCAGTTTGCTGCTTTTAAACGATGCATGTGCGTACTAAGAGGGACGCGAAGATAGAAGGCATTACTGCTCGAAATCCTGGCAGGCGGTCGATACAGGGCAGTGGGCGGATATGCTTCAAGAGTTAAGAAGGAAGATTAGCGAGGCACTGCAAAAGGGTAGCGGAAAACAGATGAAAAGTGTCGCTCGAGCTTCATACGAGAACGTTAAAATTGAAACTCATAAATGAAAAGCGACCGAAAGGAAGCCCTAAGGTGGAGCTTTGTCTGCGGCTTATTCGCCCGTGCCAAACGAAACGGATTTTGCATACTCACCAGCGCCGATATGCCCAGAACACGAATGCTAGGATAACAGGACGATGACGCCTAGGCAAAAAAAAAAAGAAAAAACAAAAAGAAAGACAAGAAGAGAGAGAGGAGGGGGAAGATGCGGACATTGTATACAAGTGGGTAAGCGTGTATGGAATACCCCGGCTCGAGCGGAGTTCCATTTAGCATGCATATCAAACGAGGTGGCTTGATGGAGAGTTCTGAATAATTTGCCCGACATACGTAATAAGGCTGCCCGCTGCGGGGCCCGTGGCAAGAAGGTGAGACGGGTGGAGCATAATCAGGCGTGCGTTCGCTGGCGGCGCGTGTCCGATCGCGATGCTAGACAGGCGCCGCTTATTCGCCCATCATTTCCTAGATAATGAACGCGACACTGCACCCTTCCTTTCCCTAGTTATCAATTAATCTGACGCAGTCAAGGTTTCATTTGAGGCGTGTTTAACGCCCGAGTGTCATTGTTCAGGGATGAGAGTGAAGTGGTAACGATGAGCCCCTATGTCAAACTACATGGCAGCATAGCCAGCCCACTGTCGTGACACGCTTGTGGTCTCGTTTTGATAGGATAACGTTAAAGGCTTGTTCTCCAGGAAATGCCGCGTTGGATTTGGCGTTTTCGGCTTTGTGAGCGATAAATCCCGAGCATGCCTCTGGCAGGTGGAACGGCCGAATATTGATTGGTTGGCGGGTTGTGTGACGTCACCAGACCTCGTGAGACATTGGGAGGGTTTCCCAGAGCTGCCAGGTGTGAATGAACCGAACAGGACTCCCAGGTCCCGCTCGTACGGCTTGGTTAAAACGGGGCTCTATATCTATGTCGGGTGGCCATTCAAATTTTCACATGTGGCAGCTTACGAATTAATGGCAATGAGTATGTGCGAGATAGTCAATCCAGGTACCAATTAAAGGATCACGGATTAAACTAGTAAAAAAGTAGATACGCAAGAAGAGGCGCCGATGGGAGCCCATGATCAGTGCTGTCGCATCGAGCTTATTGTCCCCCAGATTTTTTTATTGGGAAAAGATGACAACGAGAGGGCCACGATTCGTACTAAGTGGTGGACGTGGTGTGCTATAAGCTGTCGGACCCTTCAGAGTTGGTGCTGATGCTTTCGCAAAGGGCCCGTTTCGTGGCGCGCTGTGTCCTTTCGCAAGAACGGCGTAGAGTGGGAACATAACTCTAAATTTCTAGTTTTCTCAAAACATGAGCACGAAAGGAACACTCAGTGGCAATTACAATATGATTTCCACTGCCCCACGATCGGCCCTGAACAATACAATAGCAACGCTCTAGACAACAACAGGTCGCGTGATAGCTTAGTATTCGTTCTGCATGCTCCTATACGTATTTTTGCCACGCGAGTTTCTACGCGTGTGCGGCTGGACGTCAGGTAGGCGAGTATGGCGCGGAGAAATGTGCATACTATGAAAGACAGCTGTATTGTACTGTCTGAAAAATACAGACCTACAGAATTGGAAGGGTACGAATGAATGAACGAATAAAAAAAAAGTATTACCTCAAGCTCCGCATTTAAAGGCACAACCCGTCTGCGGCTCTTATTGCAGATCCTCGTTCCAGTGCATGCACACTGCTACAGGCTTAATTAGCCGGTAATCCCTTAATGCGTGCCTCTGATAATCTTACATATACTCATTAGAATACAGTCGTAAGCAATCATATTGTGTGAAAGACCACCCGACATATAGACATAGAAGCCCCTTTAGCCAAGTCGGTACTAACGTGCATGTGTGATATATACATACAGGATTAGCATGTATGACTCAAGATCACAGGGCCGCGGAGGGTTTGGGTCCCATTTCACTCTCCCAAGGCCGATTGGCAGCGCCTGCCAAATCAGCCATGTTCCGTGGTCTCGTGACGCTACATAACCCGCCGGCCAATCAATGCCAAGCTATGTCACCTGCCAGCTACCACCTGCCAGAGACACAATCGTGAGTTTTTGCTCGCAACGCTAACGCCGGATTTTCTTGTGAAGGAGAATTTAACAGTGTGTCACAAGCTGCTCCTGCCTCACATGTAGAGCGAAACTTACGGTATCTCCCCACTCTTCCGATCATGCTTCGGCATGAATCGCGGGACAGCGACCGGCAAGCGCGCGTCCTTGACGATGGGCTCCACATTCTTCCACCGTGGCTCCAACGCAAACAGCCGAGAGTATAAAAAGGCAGACCGCAGCACGCCCGCGGCAGTGCACTCTAAGAAGATTCAGTCTTCCGGGCCTCTCTCACGGCCGCTCGCTCTGGGAAAGCGTCTCGTTTAACTTACCGAGCCCGCGATCAACTCATCGTTCTCCTCATATGTACGGCCGCTACTACCGATTAACTCAGCGACTTCAACGCCTCATCTAACAAGAAAGCCTTGAGAATTCTTTTTGCCGCAGACCGTCAGTTAATTGACTATTGTTTTCTCCTTTGTTTAACCTTGACCTGGCTTAGTATTTCTCGCTGTGTTCTCTGTGTCACTCTTGCCCCTACCTACTATATTTGGAATACTTGCTTTGTTATCTTTCTAGTCTTCTTTTACCGCAGTGTTTTGTTCATTGTATTTTCCCTTTTGTCATTTTCCGAGTTGTGGTTTTAACACTATCATGTCGTGGCGTTTTATTTTATTTTTGGTTCCATTATTATGCAATGTAATATGGACTACTAGCTATAAATATCCCATTGTTTAATCAAAAAGTGACTTTCTTGAACTTATTCCTCAATCACATACCGACGCACGTACTTCACGGGTTGACCGGCCTAACTTTTAACTGTGTTGTCAAACCTCCTGTAGGGACGACGGATAACCGTAAAGGGGACCCCACGCTTCTATTGACCGTAAAGGCGGGAGTTTGTGACGCAGTGTCGCGTTAAAACTTATTACATCTGGACGGAGGTCACTGCAGCGGAACGAGTGGGGCCCTCAGTCCAATCAGTCCAAAATCCGTGGTGGCTCGGTTGCGATGGTGATGGCTGATGGGAAGGTGCTCTTAAATCATAACTGGAGGTACGGCTGTATAGAGCAGATTGCGCGTTATTTCATAGGCAGCAAGAAGACACCGACTAGTAAAACGTGGTTGATTCATTTTAAATTTCGCTTCACTCTCGTTTGGGACTTATAGGTGGTTTGCACGTGTCATGACGGACACCACGATGGGAAACCACGCGCATGACTTGTATACGGTGCAAGTGGCGGCAGATGACGATTAATAAATTACAGGAACATGCACGTGTTGCTATGCTCCTGGTTTTGCGACACGTACGACGCGTCTGCAGTGACTTCGGTCCAAGCCTTATATTGTTCTATTCGTACGCTGCTGTAGTCAATAGCATATATATATACTCCCTAAACATGCACTTCAAAATATGACAGTACCATCAAGCCTTTCATATCCAAGGGGAGGCTTGAAGGTATTGAAATACGGTCTCTTGCACACTGTTTCTATGCATTGATTATTCACTAGAAAGTGAAACAAACAATACCAGCTGTCTTGATAAGATGGCCGCCCTTTATGCCCTGCTACATGTACTAAGTTCCTCTGGTAGCATTTTTACTGGTCGCGAAACATCCCCCAAAGTTATACATATGGACAGAAACGGGCGCTCCGAAAGGCTACAGCGTCGAGTGCTTAGCAACAGGTCGCTGTTGTGCCAATTAAGTGCTTACATGACAAAACATTTGTGCATGGACACTGTATACATAAACTGGTCAGAAATAAATAGTTTGATACACTTAAGCAAAGAGCAAATTACTGCAGCCAGGAGCAAGTACTGCAAATTCTATTAATTAATTTTTTTGCACATACCAAACCAAGAATTAACAGCCACAACCTATACACAAATTTTGCGCTTCGGCAGTGCGTTTAGCCGTGCTCTGGCTATACAGCAAAGTAGTTCGTGAACGATACGCGTTCTTTAAAAGAGGGTCGGCCATCGCACGAAGCTCTACCATAGGAAACTACTTACTACTTAGGAAACTGTCAAAAGGCTTTCCTATTACGTTGGGTTTCATGCAAAGCTTTGTGCTATAAGCTACCATTTATTGGTTAAAGACGCACGCATTACACAACGTTCATTATGATTCCCACTGATGTAATACTTCATTAAGAATTATGACCGGGGTCTCTGGGGTGTGGGAGAGTTTCGATAACGGATGAGTGCACCGGTAGAGCTTCGAGCAGCAGCTTATGCGCCGAAAGTGCGGTACCCTCTCCTGTGAGCTATACGCTTGTATCCTTAATGGGTCTCCAATAAACCCCAGCTTGCCTTTATTGCAGATAAGCTGTGGGAAAGTTTGTAACGTGGCCGCGTCAACGTAACATAAGTGGAAGACAATAAGAATTCCGATGAGCTGGGTGGAGCAGTGTGCTTGATGAAAACTAGCCACGAGGAAAAGAAAAGCACAGTAAGTGTCTTGCTCTCGGTTGACGCCTCTGCGACGCCAGGAGGGAAAGGAAGAATGAGGGAGTGAGAGAGGGAGGGAAGCCCTTGTGGAGGGATTCGAATCGATTTCGGCCATCTTGAGTTCTGCGACGTGCACGGCGCAGTATACGATTGCAAAGCAGGGCTAAGTGACAATGACAAAGGGATGCACGTGTGACGCAAACCGGTGTCTCCTATATAGCGCCGAAAACGCGCTTGTATACCATTTGCTTGCTTCTCTTTTCGTTAGTGCCAGAATTCCTCAGTATGCGTGCATTTAATGTACGAACAAATACGTTCCTTCGTGCCCCGATGCAGTTATGCGCTACTGCGATATCACTGCGGATGACAGTGACACTACATCCGCGGTTCAAGACGACGTACAACAGTGCTACCAGGTGTGCAAGTCTTATTTCAGGCAGCCAAATTATAAACTACTCGTACGTACATGTCTACGCAACATCTGTATGCAGTCTGGTATGGTAGGGTTAAATTCCAACCCGAGCTTTCGCTTATGGGTTAGCAGGAGTAAACATTAAGCTGTGTGCAGGCTCGGGCCGGCCTGGAAGCCCGTACCCGGCCCGGCCTGCGGGCCTTCTGCCTCGGGCCATGCCCAGCCGCCCAGACCAGGGTATATTTATCTCGAGGCGGATCGGGCCGGGCTCCGTGCACAATCCCGAGTACACACAACTTTTGCGAAGTGCAAATGTGGCCATGGTGCGCTATAGGCTTCTCGAATGCACGTCCGCGCTCCGCGAGCAAACGTCCGAGTTCTCTCCCGACATCGATCTCCTTTTCCTTCATGCGCATTCGTCATAAACGGATGTTTGCTAGCAGTCAAACGACTTAACAGGAGGGACGCTTGTGGGCTATTGAGTTCCGACTGTCGCTTCTCCTGCTTCGGTAACATCGGCGCAGATTGTTAGGTATCCATTTAGAGATTCGCTCCGCGCCGTCGCCTCTCAAACATCTTTGTTGTGACGCTGTTGCTCCTGGCTTCAACGTAGCCTCGGTGCAAGCGGGACACAGCACCTTGTCAAATCATCCGCTGTGCTGGAGTTGTCTCTTGTTTATCGGCTCAAGCAATGCTGCGGCTGAACCTTGTCGGAGCCGTGAAAGACGCACGGTGAGCAAGACGAGCTCACCATGGCACTTGGCCACAGAATCAACCCATTACTCAATGACCTATAGCGCAGGTTTAGAGAAGCCAAGACCTGTACCCAAGTCGTGATCTTCTCATTCCAGCCACCAGTTCGAGCAGCGAAAGAAATTTCGGCGCTGCCCACTTCGCAATGCTGGAGCGACGCACATACTACTTTAAGCATTTATCAATGGAAAACATGTTTTTTGCATAATGCCTTATTTATTTAGTTATTTACAAGTAGCATATACAGTGAAGAAGACCGAGCAGGGGGCACATTAACAAAAACAATGATAGAACATTCACTTTACGAATCCAACTTATCACGATAATTCATGTGTGCGCTGTGCCTCTATACGTATATTCCACAAATTTGTCGCCAAAACGTGCGAGCTCAACGCACTAAATAAACTCACAATCCTAAAATTATTTCTTTCTTAGAATTTTGTCCTGTACACACCTCTACATAAAACCGAAGTAAATATGGGCCACGATACGCGGTGTATTACTCGACTGAGCAGTAAACGAAATCAGTTCTTGAAATTCAATCATACCAAACAAGCCAGAAAGATCGATACGTTTGTGCTGTAATTTGGTCTTATGTTTATATTCTTACTTAGGTAAGTATAGATAAGTTTTAATAGCAGACTATTTTCTGCCACGAAAGAAGTGGGTGCGGCGGTTACTGCAGACGAGTTGTAACCGACTCTATTATACACGCCATCCTCCCCCCACTCCACCCTCTCAAGTGGTGTAGCTATAATGCTATAATAAGCCATTTCGGCGCTGTATCCTAAGTGTCACGACGTTGTTTAAGAGTGGATGACAGACTAGCGGCTGCTGCTACGCCTTTTGCCTCCTCCTGCGACATCGCGACATTTTTTTCGTAGCTTCACACCCCTTCCCCCGTGTAGTGAATGTCTCCTCCGATGCTTTAGGTGCTTTAGGCACTTACGAGCGCTGGTCGCCAGCTCCCCTCGCGAAGGTATTTTGTTGCAGAGCAGCCGCCCAAGTGTAGATCATACAAATCATTTCTGGACAGTACCATTTATTTAGCGGACGCTGGCGGCCGCGCGATTTTGTTGTGCAATTTATCAGCTGCTGAGCGCAAGATGCTTCACCTCTAGAAGATTAGCACATTTGAAAACCGCCTCAGTGTCACTTTAAGTGGTGAGCTGAAGTGTTCCTCCAATTTTTATTTCTACTCACGCGACAGCGGTCCTCAGGTGGCAGAAGTGAGTACAGATTTTTCTACTTTCATCAAACCTGTCTCCATATTGAGGCGTTCGTGTTTGAATGTTACGCTGCGTGCTTACAATTTATCTGCAATGTAGCTCATAGATTTGTGTTACGATGTGTTATAGTGCTAATAAATTGTCATTAGCGCAAAAGCACAACGCTTAAAACCGAGCTTAAAATAATGCATTCGTCAAACCTTTCCGCCCTTGCCTGCCAGCAAGACAAGGAAACACCTGACAAGAACCGTCTCCACGAATAGAAACCGAAGGGCGGAGAGATAGATGCAGGCGAACAAGTGTACAACAGGCTTTGCGGCCACCTCAGGACGAGGCCGAAGCTCTTTTGTATTTTCGAAAGGGAAGCAGTAAGGAAGAGCGGGTGACGAAGCTTGATATAGGCATCACCCGGGGCGAGCAAGGTTGTAGCGTCTTGCAGGTTTCACCGGCATACTCTGCGTCGAGACGGACGCCTTTTGTTAAGAGCACGACCTCACGTGGTTTTTTTTGAGCATGCGACCTCGCCTCAAAGCTGCCGAGGATCCATCAGAGTCCACTTGGCTGCACGCGCGCTGACCGCGCGCGACGGCTGCACGTACTCTCCTCTGTACAGGGCCTCGTGCGGGCGCACGTAAAGCGCCCGCACGAGACCCGGAAGGAAGCGCATTTAACGACGACGGCCTTGGCGGCCAGTGTACGACGTACGACCAGTGCGACTACTACCCGATAGTTCTGGTCAGCTGAGCCGCGAGCACGCACGGTCGCGTAGAGCGCTCCTCCACTGCTGAGCAGCTGGGGGGAAGGGAGGCAGCACCGGTGTCGTCACGTGCGCGCTGGACGCGTTCGTGCGTCCACTGCGTGCGCATTCGGCGCCGCTGCATCGCCGGGCACGAGGGGCCAGCCTGCTTGCCGCGCTTCTAGCAAGCCGCCCGCGTGGTCTGCGAGCTGACGCTGTCGGAAACGTCACATCCCGTCAGCGCCGAGGCTGGGGTGGCTGGGGGCCTCACAACAAAAACGACGCGGTCGGCGGCTCGTTTGCCTTCGCTGCTGAGCGCTGCCGCGTGCGCCCGGTCGACGACCACCGTCATGTTCTGCGCGTCTTTTGTTTGTTACCGGCGTTGGACGGGCCGCGCGTGCGAACAGGCTCGCTGGAGAGCTGCCGCGGCTTCCTGGCGGCTCTTGGGTTCGCTGCATGCTTGACCCTCACACCAACCAGTCGAGCAGTTCGCACGCAGCCGGTCTGCTAAGGTCGTTCGATTGCGATGCATGTCTTTCGTGTGCATACCGATTGGCTTTCACTCCCGCTGGGCGTACTACCCTGCACGATAAGGTGTATGTTTGGGGTCCTGTTTAGATTGGGTAGCGACGTTTGTTATCAAAACGGGTCGGAAGGCATACCAGCAGCCGCGTCCCGAAGCACCTTGGTGCATCTGAGATACGACTTCCGTATTCCAACCTACACCCTCCTCACTCTTATGTGCCCATATATGAACGCTTGTAGAACGCGGCACAAATATAAAGACAGCCTGCATGCTGGAACAAGCCTGAAACGTTGGTGTTCTTAATTACTCCTCACGGATGTGTTGGTGAATAATGGTGAACCTCCTGGCATAATAACAGGTTCGAGCTGCTTCATCTTTTATGCGCGGCCATTAGGGTGCACAGGATGGTGCACGACATAACCCTAACGATGTAGCATAAACTTTCGCATTATTTAACTTTGATGTAGCAGAGAGAAAGAGGGGGGGGGGGGAGAAACAAAAAGGCAGCTACGTTAATTAACTAGGCGATTCCCAGTAGGCTACACTACACCTGGGGTCCATGATCAAGGGACAGAGGGCGTACCCTTAATGTTTATAATCGGGAACTCAATCCCGCATCCTTTAAAAACTTCAGGAGCATCTTCACCGCTTTCCTTTCTGATGGTTTTGTCCAAGGCCTTAGAATATTTTCTTGTGTAAGAGGACGAGAGTGCAAGCGGCGGAGTGTAGCAGCCAGGAGGGCACGCTCTCGCTCATCAAACCTCGGGCAGTCACAAAGTAATCGTTTCATCTGAAGAAAGAATAACCTGTACAGGCGATATAGTATATCAGTATAACCAATCCTATTATGCTCACAGTTGACACCGCCACCCCGTTTCGCCATCGCCAGACTTCGGGCCTTCTGGTTTCGGCGGCGGCCGGCACGCTGACGGCGCCCATCTGCAAGGTGCTGCGTACCCGCGGTGCTGAGGCATCGAGTTGGTAGATAGCACAGAAGCTTCATGTGAATGCGCATAGTACGTGTAGGTGCTACAATGCGTTTAATTCAACGCATAGTTCATTTACTGAGTTCTTCCGACTGCCTGCATTGGCTAGAACGTGTCGACAGACCTGTCAGCCTTCGGCGCGTTATTTTTAAAAATCAATTTGGGGGGGGGGGGGGGGGGGGCTCTAATGCTTTTTGTGAACAACATAGTTTTCTCTCAAACCGATTACATTACAGGCCGAGTATGGCCTGAAACCTTGTTTTTCAATGTTCTTGCCTGGAAGGGCGGAAAGCGTGCTTAGACCGTGTTGGTTGAGACGTATAAGGATGTTCACCGTTTAGCATTGTGCACATTATTTACTACTGAACATGGACGCACATATAATCCACCGACAGGTCTACAGATAGTTCAGGATTCGACGCAAATCCGTCTGCGGCGAGGGAAATCCAAAATATTGAAGAAAACAGCACTTGCCGAGGTAACGGCAGAAATGAAAATGGACATTTCGTCTCCGGTACCGGTGCCTTGTTTACAATGAGGATGAAATGAAATGTGCTGTTGGCTATGACGCGATTTTATTTCTTCATAACCAACAGGCCATCTCGTTTCATCTTGATTGTGAACAAAGCCCCCGTAGCGATGCCAAAACATCAATGTTTCTTTTTTTTTTTTTTCTTTTTCCTCGGCGAGTGCTGTTTTTTGTTTTTAATTGGAGATATTATTTATCTCACATAAACGTCTTGGCTTCAAAAGACTTACGCTGCTCAAAGGCAGCGCCAGGCGCTCAGCGCCGTTCGCCTGACCTCGGGAGAAAGTAAGACTCGACACTGCACCTGATTTTAGCACCCGCAGATGTAGCCAGCCCTAACAAACGGAAATGTAAAAAATCTTATCATGGTAAATTTCATTTTTGATCCGTGCATCAGTTTGATAAAAGCAGCAATTATTACATGCATTGCATCAGTGCTCGTCCAAAATAAGCAGGCTCACCAGTATGCGCACAATGACCTCCCTTCTCGGCACAATGTATTCATTATACGCATAGACTTTCAGTATAGCGTACACAAACGCACGCAGAGAAATAGCCCACGCCAAAAATATCGTGATGTGCACTGCGCGTGCGCTATAGGATAACCAAGAACGAGCTCTCGCGAACGATCGGCCAGCGTACGCGAAATTTTGAGTTTATCGTGCCAGGCTCTCGCGTATGATGGGGAAATAGCGTTGGAAAGATGGCGGCGTCCAGGTCGCCCGCTTCAGTATGAATTTGTCTTCGTTAGCCTGTTTTTGGGCGCTGATGTCTATAACTGGTACACGGAGCTTTCGCTTTGACTCACGCGACCTTCAGCTCAAACAGTTAGTGATTTGTAAGTTCAGTTTTTTTCATCTTGCTCGACGCCTGAGCAGTCCCTAAGCCTGACAATTGGCGTTGTTCTGTTGGCATGGCAACGCCATGAAGTGAATTGCCTTGGCTTGCACTGCTTACACGCTTCTTGCCGTGAACAGAAGTTGTGAACACGGTTCGCACCATAATGACAACACAAAACTTGACGCAAAATGAAATGAGTAGTTTGTAATGTGGTATCCTGGCTCAGTGTTCAACACAGGAGCAAAATAACTGGCTAAAGTCCCGGCGCGACTTGGCTGGTTTTGGCTCTCAAGTGAAAAAACAAAAAACAAAAAAAAAACAACAACAACTTGCGTGCGTGTTTTCGTACGGTCAACTAAAATCACCGAGGCGACACACGGAGTAACGTCCCGTAATTTGCTGGCGTTTATCGTACAAAATAGTCCATACGCTATACTAAAAGTCTCTAATAGCCGCACCAAGATGCTTTTTAACAGCCTACGGAAATAATTCGGCAACAGTACGCACCTTTATAACTCATGTGAAAACATCAGTGTCGTTTTCGCATTGAAATTAGCTGGCGCATAAGGTTTATGAGTCATTTTCCTCCAACTCACAGGCGGCTTCTCCCAGAAAGAAGCAAGAACTCGTGATACACCTCCGAGGAAAACGGTGGCCTAGGCCGTGATGTGCACCATAATTATGAATAGTCGTATATTTGTCCGTCAATAAGCTACACGGTCAAGGCCAGAAATAACAGCCTCGATGGCATCAAGGCACCGTATGACTGGTATGAGTATGACTGCCTAGGGTGCCTCGTGACTGCCGTTTTAGTGCCGCCACCTGTTGGGAAGAGAGTGGAACTATACTCTCTGTAAACGGTCCATAGGCTGGCAGTTTGCTATTGCCCACTATTCGTCGGCGTAACCTAGTCGCATTGAATAGGACCGCACGGAGTGAAAAACGACCTATTAGAATGTCCTCAAAGTTCGCGTGTTACTTGCAGTGATGTGATTGGCCAAAGTCAGTTCAGAGCCGGTTTTGGAGCAACCAAAAGCGCCTTCTGTTAATTAGAGCAAAGTGAGCGTTTGAGGCAGATATATATCGCATTTTCTAGTCTATAAGTCGCGATATTTTTCGGAATTTCCTGTCAGTCTAAAACTAAAAATGACGCACCACCACGCGCCACCTTTTGCCTCTCTCAGTAACAATGTTTCAAGTGGAAATCAACGAGCAAAAGAGAAGAATTGGAGGGTCGCTTAAGCTCGCCTCTAACGGCATGACGCGGCACCTTGAATGGCTCCCGTCTGCGGCTGCCTTAGAGGATCCTGGTTCGTGTACATGCACTGTGTTTCTTGCTTAATCACTAAACACTTAATTTGTGCATCTGTTATCTCTTGTATACTCATCAGCATACAGTCGCAAACTACCACTACGTGAAAGGACACCCGACAAATATATAAAGCCTCGCTTCCTGATCGGTGTGCTATCAGGCGAGGCGGTGACGACATCGACAAACCAAGCTGTCCAAGCCGTACCATCTTGCGTTCATGGCTTCGGAGTATGACGTTTCTGACTCGGTGTCCAACGGTGGGTTCGGTTTCTATCTCAAAGTAAAGCCCGAGTTGGCAGCTCCTACCAACTCGACCATGAATCATTTCGCCTCGTGACGTCGCACAACCTGCCGACCAATCAGAGCATGGAGATATCGCCTGCATGCTAACTATCGCGTGCCGAACGCAGCTCGTAATTTCTCGCTCACAGCGCCGACGTAGGATGTTGTCGAGAGCAGGGCCCTTATTTATGAAAGAGCGTCAAAAAGAATCAACTTAGAAAGCTTTAGCTCAGCGCGCAGGCTGCAAAAAGAAGGCACGCTTGTCAGAGCTCGAGGACAGCCTGCGCCCGGCAGCTGCCACACGCGTGTATTTTTCTCACACTCTTAAAAGAAGGGAGCCTCGGTGAATTTTTATAGGGCTTATCAAATGAACAGCTGCGTCTTAAAAACCGATGTGATTAACCTGTGCATTTTTTTTTTTTTTCAGAAAAGCTGCAAACGTTGCTTGTTGCAGCATGTCCGCTTCGGTCGCGCTGACAATACCCAGACTATAGAACGAGCCCCAGCTTTGCAGGCCATAATCAATCGCCATGGGCACTAGATTGGCTCGAACCCACACAAGCTGTGGTTCGTGCCAGCCAGAGTATTATCAACGTGACCGGAGCGGACGTGCCGCAACAGGCGACATCCGGGGAAAGTGCTATCCTTACTGACACTGATATCCCAGAGCCTATTCATAACCACAATTCCCTTCGAAAAGTCGACAACTATCGCTTTTGGTGCAGTTGTCACGAGTTTTGAATCCACTGGTGGATTGTTTTCAAATAAAGTTTGTCGGAGATAATTACGTCTTTCGATGCCGGACACACGACAGTATGGCCCGTGAGAGAGCTGTAATTATTTACTGGTAAGAATTATTGCACGGAGTTGTCCCTTGTGCTATTTAAAGGTGTATGCATGTACACGCACATTCTTGTTTCGGGATTTCTGTTTTATCAATCCCCGCTGGTCCGAAACAAAGTGAAAGCAACCCATGAGGTCCTAGCACAGGTAAATTGTCATTATCGTTGGCCAATACTGAGGTGTCGGTAGAAGTGATTACCGCGATACAAGGGAGCATTTTTCCCACAGCACTTGCCTGCATGCTGGCCGTGCTACTCGCCTAGAGCGTCTGCTTGCTCCGCTGCTGAAGGCGTCGCGAAAATTGAGAATATCTTTATTTCATTTTAAGATGGTGACGAAAGTTCAACCTTTGCTACAGCCTTGGTCCGTTGCGGAGTGTCGTCTTCTGCTGCTTCGATGCGAAACCGGCTAGGCCTAGCGAGGGCATGCAAGGAGGGATCAGCGCAGTTCAGCGCGCCTGGAGGAAGTGCCTTGCCGAAAGCTCGTGCAGGCATGCTGTTGATTCTCGAGTATAGCAGGCAGTCCTTTCAGCAACATGGCTGTTTTGTCTCTCCTGGTATGAACGGGAAGTACGTTAATACAGCGCTCAGACAGTGCCATACGGTGAATCTGCAGTTGTGGGCGGAGCTTGAGGGAATCCATTCAGCATCGGTGCTTGCTGCTCCGTGTGTCCCTGCTAGAGCTGTGCACGGGCTCGGGCCGGGCTCGGGCCGCTCGGAAGCCATTTTGCTCGGGCTCGGGCCGGGCCAAGGTATATTTCTCTCGGGCCGGGCCGGACGCTTTGGTAACACCGGCGCTGATGTTTAGGTAACCGTTTCAAAATTCGCGCCACGCTGTCGCTTATCAAACGTCGCTGTTGCGACTCGTTTGAAGCGGAACATCGCTTAAAGCCTCTGCAGTGCAAAAGTAAGGTAAGGTTTATTTACTAGTCAAATACATGGCTGAGAAGAAGTGAAAAAAAGCCGCAATTGGGGCTTGACGATGCTCACAACCCAGTTTCCTCGCATTTCTCTTGATGCGAAAATTTCACGTGAAAGGCACACGGTGAGCCTCACACAGTACTTGGCCACAAAATCAACCTCTTGTTTAGGTTCAGAGATTGCGCCCTTTTGGAGAAACAAACAAGCTGCTTACCGAAATCTTGCTTTCCTGTCAAAGAACGTGTTAGTCTTTCCATACAGCCACAAGTTGTAGCACCGAAAGAAACTTAAGCGCTACCGGGTTCATTATCCAGGAGCGCCGCAAATAACTTGTTTTTGCGCAATAAGTTAATTCTACGAATGTCCTGTGCTCCTATATATTCCGAAAAGTTGTCATTACAAACGTGACAACTCAGCCTTTTAAGATCTTGGATAAAGTTATCTTCCTGAAATTATTTTCTTGTTTTCCATCGCATCAACTGCAATTATAACGTGACGGGCCGGGCCGGGCCCGGGTCTTAAATTTAAGCGCTGGGCCGGGTCGGGCTCGGGTCTGTAATGTTGGGCCTGGGCCGGGCTCAAAATTTCGTCCCGTGCACACCTTAGTCCCTGCATGCTTGCACTGGGCCGGTAGTTTGCAAGCTGCGACCTGTGCGGCGTGCCGGTCAAGGTTTCGCACGTGTCCCCTGCTGGTATATGTAGAGTATGGTCGGCACGGAGCCCGGCTTCAAGCGTGACAGTTTCGTTGACAGCCACCCATTACATGTACGCCGAGTTCAGTTTGCCCGAGTCTGGCGTAAAATGAAGGGAGGAAATTCTGCTCCCCTCTTTCGAAATCAAATCCTTGCGTACGGGCGCACGCGAAAAGTCATTGCGCTTCATCACGAGGTAAGCAGTGAAACACAACCCCGCGGCGTTTACAACGCGCTGATGCGTCACACTCAGCTTCAAAACAACCCCAGTATCGACGCCAGATGATTGATGGTAACACGTACTAACGCAGAGTGTGTGTAACGTGATCAGGTGACGTGTGAGCAGAAGCGTGGAACCTGAGGGAACCATGGTATGTGATCTGTGGGGTCGTTCCGAAATAGTCAAATAAATGCTTGCCATAATGTAGCAGCATGTAGCAGACTTTGCGTATTGGCACAGTTTGTTGCAATTCTGGCAAAAACCATATCACTGCTCTTTGTATTATAGTCGCGTTGTCAGCAATGCGTGCTACCTGCGTTGTAAAGCCAAGCACTACTGAAGGAACTCGCCGCATGGCGACGCTCTTTGGCTCGCAATAATCGCATCTTACAGCGTTCTTGCTATAGTACTCTGTGAGCCCAACCACATGGTGAAATATGGCCGCAGACCACACACATCGTCAATATGTGCCAACTAATAATTCAGTACGCGCCATTTGCTTCACCTTTAGCAGACTATAGCAGGAGCACTTACTCGCTTCTACTTATGCGCCCTGTAGGAACCCCTAATGAAGCTACTATTAAAGCAGCGAATTATATGACAATCTACAACCCTGCTACGAAGAGCTGCGCAAATGACAAACTCAGTACGGCTGTTCATTTCGGACCGCCCACAGTGCCAGGCTCTTCCACTTTGCAACCGGGCCCGCTCTGGGCGAGACATCGCAGACCGTGGATGGCATTCGGGGTTCTTCCTTGCTGTCTCGTAATCAAGGAGCGGAACGACAGCAGGTCCCAGTCATGCCGCCGTTTAATTAAAGGTACTCCTAAGCGTAATGCAATCAGAAGAACAAATAACCGCGCAACGAGCGCAAAAAGATTAACAAAGCAGCGCAGAGCACCCTACGAATGACTCGCGCGCGCGTGTTCAGCCATGGACGGCCATAGAGTTAGTTTGTTGCAGATACAAGATTGCGGGTGTCCAAAATCAAAGGAAAAGAGTAAAGAAAACGGCTACAATGCGAACACAATCATCTCTCTCCTCGCAAGCGACGAGCGAAGAGGGAGCTGCCGCTGCTCGATGTAAGCGAACCTCTTTGCACGAAAAAGTACCGGCGACGACGACGGTGACGGGGACGGACGAAAAAGAAAGGGGGAGATCCGATTTCGCTCCAGCCGGCGTCATTTGCCGAACGAAGGGAGGGGAGGCGAACAGCCCGAGCGCGCTGTTGCGTTTAATAACGAAAGTCCTTTTTATTTATTGAGCAGGATATACGTTGGCTGTCCTTTTCAATTTCCAATGAACGATTGCGCGTCCCGCGAGTGATTCCCCTTTTCTCTCTCCGCGCTCGACGTCGGCCCTCTGTTTCAAGCTCGGTGTTTCGCGATCGGGTCAAAAGATCGGAGTGATCGGGACTCTGTCACCGCCGCCCCACTGCCCGCGATGCGCTCCGCGGACAGGCGCACTGCGGGCTGGACGAGGCATTAATGCAATTGTCGCCTTATCGCGGCCGCCTGTCCCGCGCTGGCCGACGTCTCCGGACGTCGTCGCTCAGGTTGCCCCGCTGCTGCTGGTGCAGCTCAGCGGCCGACTCGGATAGCCTGCGGTGAAAGCGCGGCCCCGTGCCTCTTCTTTTCTTTGGCTGTCGCTCTCGTTCTCTTTTTACTTGACATTTCTTTGTTTCCCGACTCGTTCTCCATCCTCGGCGGCAGCTGCTGAACGCCAGCGTGACACTCGAGCGCCTCGAGTGTTTATCTCTCGGTCGGCGGCAGGCCGGTCAACGGCCTCCAACGGCATAAACTTTCATGGTCGCCCTGTTTATGGCAACACGCGTGTCTCCCCCCAGGTGTGCACTGCGCGTCAGTCGCGCACGCGTGCGCAACGGCTCCGGTTCGAGTGGATGATGCAGGTGCCACGGTGGCGGCCGAATCGTGTCGCTCGCATATCACAACTCGCGCCGTGGCTTATGATTCGGAAGACTGCCGACATTTGCACAGCCTGCGGCGTAGGACTCGCGATGCTTCCCCATCTATCCTCATTGGCACAGTTCCGACAGGCGTGGACATTATGTAACTCGGCCCGAGAGGGAAAATGTGGAACTTTTAGCCAGCGCACTTTGTCTGGTTCAATGTTACTTATTGAGGGGGTTATGTTCGGCAAATAATGGAAAGAAACAAACACCCCGGCCACGCCAATGTAACACGAAGTTCAACGACAGGTGGTACGAGTCTAATTTAGTGAAATCAGCAGTCGGAAATAGAGCACTGCATGGGCTCGGGCCAGCCCGAAGCCCTGGGCTGAGCCGGGTCGTGCCGGGACGTGCTTCGGCCGGGCCCGGGCCTGAATTTGAGGGCCCGGGCCGGGCTCGCGTTTAGTGTTCCGATCTGCGAGGATGGGTTCGGGACCATTCATAGATTGGCGATGTCCGGCTGTTGATTCATTATTGCAGAGTGGAGTATACTTGGGGCGTTACAGGGGTGAAACGGACGAAATAAAGGCATGGTGTGCGGTGACAAGTTTTTTAAAGGCTTATTGACTCATTTATTTACTTTTACCCCGCCGTGTTGGCTCAGTTGTTAAGGCGCTCCTGAGCAGAGGAACCCGTTTTGGATCATGGCCGCGGCGACCGCGTTTATATTGAGGCGGAAAGCATTTGTGTGGTATCAGTGCAGAATAAAGAACGCCAGGCTATAAAAATTGTCCGGAGCCCTCCCCTGCGGCACCCTTATAGCCCGAGTTACATTTGGACACTAGCAAGTCCTTTTGCTTTTCGTCTCTTTATTGAAAGGTGCAGTTCGGCCATGAATTCAACCCCCGAAATTGTGTTCTTTAAAGGAAGTGTCATACCACTGGCAGCGAGGACGCTTTAATATTTGGACATCGCGTGCCGTAAACTACGACTGATTAAAACTCTTGAGAGAATGCAAAGTATATTACTGCGCATGCGTGTAACATTTCGTCATTTGGCTCCCGGAACCTCCGAGTTCCTCTATATTATCTCAGCTCATCTACGAGATCACTGCTCAAAAAGCCGACTGGGCGAATATGTCTTATTATCACTTCTTTTGTGTTAAAAATTATTCAAGCGTTGCCAAATCCAAGTTTCCTTTTCAGCCAGTTCTTCGGGGTAATGTATTGGGCGAGTTGGTGACGATGTTCCATATTACAGCGCGATATACAGGACATGTTTTCTCATCTTGTCCCGTTGATAGTGCTGTAGATATGGAGCCAGTTCTCACTTTTTGTAGTAGGAGCCTACTTGCTTACAGTGAGCAATTTACCTTATGCGTTACTGTGAGAACGGTCCCGGCCGGGCCCGGACTGGGCTTCACACTGAGCTTTCGGGCCGAGTTCAGTAGAACAATCATTTAAGGGGCCCTGGCCGGGCCCGCGGTGTTTGAAGCCGCGGGCCTGGGCCGGGCTCTAGCTTCGGATCTTGGGCTTGGGCTGAGCTTGGGACTAGCTTGGGCCTAGCTTGGGCCTAGCTTGGGCCTGAGATTAAAGGCCCGTACAGTGTTCTAGTCGGAAACGCCTCTTGCGACCTAGGGAGGCGAGCCGATGGTTATGCCGTGATTTAATTGCAAAAGGACGAGCGATCACAGACAATCAGAGGCATTGCATACAAACCGTTTGTCTCGGAACCTCTTTAGAAACTTAGCCCTCGTATTTTTCGGCTCCCACTTGTCATCGACCTCTGACGTTGATTAGGCTTGTGCGAAACACATTCCGATGTGTTTACGCTAAAATCGCCTTGCCTCAGCATTGTCTGCTCGCATCGCAAACAAAACGCCAAATAAAGAAGCAAAACGTCCTACTAACAGCTCGCGCAGTACGACATTGGGATGAGAGCTATTTCGTCCCATTGGAAGCCGCGAGCGGCTCGTTACTGGGCCGAGCTCACGTAGTGCAATTACAAGACGTAGAGGTTCAAGTCCGTGGGTTACTGCAATTCTTTCAACGGCGCTCGGAAAGCTGAGCTCCCAGTGCACGCTAGTAGCCCTGTTCTCAATTTTTTTTCTTCATCAAACTGTATCTGAAAAAAAAAAAAAAAAAAAAGGGAATCGTGAATTTCTTTTTCTTTTCTTTTAAAGAAAAAAGAAATTCACGATAAATCAAAGCACCGCCGTCGAGACACTGAAAATTGAGCTTAGAGGCAGGAAAAGAGGAGAGTATATATAGTTTTACCCTATAAGAGTTACCGAAGGAACTCGGTGGATAGTGCACTCTCTGAAGCGAAAGTCGCTAAATGTTCTGAACGTGAGTTTTCAAATGGCATCGACACCTATTCGAACACGTTCAAAGCCACTGTAATTTTCTGAAACGCACAAGATTATTTTCATATAGAACGCTCTAAGGTTTCTTTATTTTTTTTTCCCCCACCCACTTCATGAAGCAGCTTTGGTCCATTCCGCTGCTTCTGACAAGCAGTGCAGAAACAGCAAACGACGAACAATAAATGGTTGTATTCCTAGAGTATAGTCCCGATGACACTGATGCAGGCTAACGCTCAGCATTTGTAATGGTATTGCAGCAGCGTGTTAGCACTTGCGATTAGAACTTTCTTACTCAAAGTCTTGAATACATTAGAAGAAAACTAGCACTGTCCGCGTTGAAACAGGAAATCAGTTTTTACTTCTCGTGTGTCATGTGTGTCATGCGTGTCTTTTTCGCTTCTGTAGTTAGGTACACAAGAAATCAGAAAAAAGGAATTGGCTCTGCATAATGCATGTCTTTCATTAAAAAGATTGGTTTATATACGGCGTGTCACTGCCTCGACAACAGGCATGCACATTCACAGGGGTCTCTTGCACACGCCTGATATCGTGCATCGGTATCAAGTACTTTTTCAACTTTGTTTAGCGGTTTCCAAACAAACAAACAAATGAGTATTAAAAGGGAATTAAGTGGTCGAACTGCCGCCTAGCGCCAGTTCTTAAATGGTCACAGCCTGCCAGCGCTAAGGTTGAAACTTTTTTTCGGGATTCCGACAATGAACAAGGCCAAATTATTTTTCGTTTTATTCTTCACCCTGATTCTTGGTTTATTTCATGGTGCGCTCCGCACTTTTCATGGCAGCCTTTCGCCACCAATTGTCCGAAATGTGTTTGGAGCTTTTTTATCCCTCGTTTTCGAGAGACACCCGGTTCATCTTTTTTAAGTGTGCGCCGGACACTGTGCGTGATAAGCAGTAAGTATACGCTCAGCTTCCAAGGTACAAACACATGTAAGGTTCTAGGATAGGCCCCGCACAGTTCTTCAAATGGTGCACGGACAACTCTAACTGTTCCGTTCTCAAAAGAACTCGAAACCGCCGCTTGTAAGAGGCGCACCCGAGAAGCTATTAGGTTTGTTCCCGGCGCGCTGCCGGTAATGAGAGTAAAGCTAAGCCGAGCCACAGCGCTGCGCCGGAGCGGACCCGCGCTCCAGTCCAGAAAAGACGTCTGGCGACGTTCTTCCCACGTCGGATCTTTATTGGTGGCCTATGGCAGAAGCCTAATGGCATCGATGTCTCCGCACGGCGCTAAAAATAAAAATGGAGCGGCCCGTTAAGGGACAAGTATAAAGGAAGAAATGATCGCGGCGAAGGCGTTCCAGCTGACGTGGGCTGTCTTTGTGTCCTTTCAGAGAGCGTGACGAGGTCGAATGAGCGGTTTTGCGCCCAGCGCCGGTCATGGAGTGTGGCATCGATCCTTTTCGCCAGTCGACCGAAGAAGCGGCCGCTCGGTCCGGCTCAAAGAAGCTGGCCACGTGCAGACGGCCCAGCGCCAGTAACGAGCCCCTGACCCGCTTCTTCGTCCACCCCCTCCGCTCTTCTTCCCGGCGTGGCTCACGGCGCGGGTGCAGGTATAGTGATCGGACGCAGCTCGAATCTTCTTCTTGCCCCTTGGCCACGGGTGACAACTCCGCACAGTGCCGCGTGAATGCACGGGCCGCGCAGTGAATACCAAAGATAGCGTCTTGCGTGGGCTTCCTCCCGTCTCTCGTAAGGGGAGGGCTGCCGAACGGGCATCTGTGATAGGTTCATGAAGACGAGGTTTGTCTATAGGCCTTTTGAAAGCTTGGGACTGATGCTTTATTCTTCGTTTCTCGCTGAGCTCGACAACTCGTAAGAATAGAGTGCGGCTGCTCTACACTGCGTCATGCAATGGAAATTGAGGGTCTATTTTTGTTTAGTATTCACAGATTTTTATTTTAAACCCTTAGATAAATAAGTCGATGTCTTGTCCATGCAGTATGGATCCAGTGCAAGGCATAATGATTACATTAATAATTAGGTGCAATTTTAAGGAGGAATATTACATTGCGAAATAGAAGGCAGTGAACATCGACGGTACGCACAGTTAAAAAATTTGGTTAAGAAAGGCTCTCGTTGTGTTGGCTTTTCGCATTAAACAATTCTAAAATGGCGTCGCTTGTATTTTAGGGCACCAGGTACAGGCACCGTCAGTGCATTTGACGATGTACGTACGTGACGTTAGCATCATTCCAATGGCAAGGCGCCCGCAGAGATGCCATTTCAAAATGTGAAATGCGTGAAAGCCCACTATACGAGCTTTCATGTGCAAAATTTTGGCGTTCGATATTTAATACTACGTTGCCGGTTCAGGAAACCTAAAAACTTGACTACCATTAGATCTGACAGCCTTCAATTTCGTGGTATAGTATAGCTCCTTAAACTACAAAAGTGTAAAAAAAGTTTACTCGTTAATTTTAGTTAATGGCGCAATAATAATGCTCTAGCACGGACGTAATGTCCGCCTTGAAGTACAATCCACCTGCACAGAACGCACCGATGTACCTATCACAGGTTGCAGTACAGCTTACCGAAGTTACGACCAGTTGCCAAAGACGGCTGGGATTCATGCTGAAGGGGCACCATTATTAGCAGGTCGCAACAAGGAGCAGGCCGGAACACCAGCGCCAGTGTCGCGCAGCACTGTCACTTTCTCGATAGCTATAATAAAATACGTTTTATTATTTCCCTTTCTTAAGAGAGGGGGGGGGGGGGGGGGACTCTACCTTCGCTTTACGAGTCGGGGTACCTGAAGTGTTGTGTAGAGCAGCCAGTCTTCGAATAAGTCCCACCTTGTGCTTGAAAACTAAATATTTTCCTCTTTCTCTCTTTTACGTGTGCTGTGCGATGTCAGTGCACGTTAAAAGTGGTGAAATTTCCGGAACCGTCCACTACGGCCTCTCTCATGCCTGAGTCGCTTTGGGACGTTCAATCCCACAAACCAAACCAAATATTTTATCAAATCCCTCCCTCCCTTCCTCAGCACGGCGATTAGGCCTGGACGCTTACTGTAGGTGAGCTTTCCTAGAAACTTGCTCACACGCCTGAGGGTTCGCAAACTTAAACGTTGTGGGCTGAGCCACTGTCCTGCTTGGATTGTACAGTTTTGCCATTAGCTACCGAGGAGACCTAATTCAGTGTCTCATTTAAAATTTCTGAATAAGGAGGCATACTTTAACTCACTTCCTCTTGAATCAACAAGAGAACACCATTTAGCCTTATCAGTAGAAATTGACAATGGGAAGCGTTGTGTATTCGCACGCTCAAGCGTTCAGGCTTGAACTGGCGCCGGTACTTCTCACGAGTTATGTGGGTATTTATAACGAGCCATGGTAAGTGCGCGCGGCATCGAAACCTCGAGTACGCACGCACGCACACACACACACACACACACACACACACACACACACACACACACACACACACACACACACACACACACACACACACACACACACACACACACACACACACACACACACACACACACACACACACACACGCACACGCACACGCACACACGCGCACGCACGCACGCACACGCACACACACATATATCCGGCGTAACACGCATGACCGCCGCAAGACGCCACTATCTCGCCGCCGGAGCTTCGCTGTTGCTGTCGGCCGCAACCGGAACGTTTCGTTGAGATTCCGCGCTCATTAATAGCAGTAGTAAAAAGCATCTTTATTGAAACGAAATCAAGTCGCACCCTGTAATAGATCAAGGTGTAACAGGTAGCACCGGTGTGTAAAGTGCACACCTGTCTATGCCGGCAAGGCGGAAACTGCCGTCTGTGTACAATGAGCGTCAGATCGCATGCACATTTTGTACGTGAATTCCAGTGCCGTGTGCTATATTTCAGGAACCGCGATGGAACCAACGAACTGATTTTTTTTAAAAATATTTTGTTACACTTTGCCTTTACATTTACATTTGTTGTCTATATCCCCCGAAAATATTATCAATACGTCTCTTCTCTCATCAGTGAAATGCAAGACCGTTCGCAGATAGCAGTTCCACTCTCCCTAACAGGTGACGCCACTAGGACGCCCGTCACTGCTAGCCTTCGGAACGCATCGGCGCGCAGTGCGGACTGCTGCTGTGCATCTTGTGTAAGAATGCCGGCTGACTTTTAAACACCGCTGCTTTGAGGCAGGTGTCATCTGCATTGTCGAAGCATTCTGCGAGGAAGTAGAGCTAATGACGCTGTTGTTTATTGGTGGAAGAACAGGCGATGCTTTCTACATAAGGTAGCACATCATGTCCTAGGCCACCGTTTTTCTCAGAGGTGTACCACGAGTTCATGTTCCTTTCTGGGAACGAACGCGAGGCCAATGTCTCGGCAATCTGACTCCCAGTCAAACTTGCTGCTCCACTCCGAGCGTCGCAATGTACACACGCCATTTCGTGCTTTGTCAGATGCCACCGGCAACGCAACCGAAAGCAGCAGAAACGCAGCTCGGTGCTGGAAAGGCAAGCAAGATATAAGGCCGAGCCCTGGAGCACAGCGCACGCACCTCTTGCCCCTCGCAATGAAATGAACGGTAGCAAGACAGACGTCTTCTGGCTCGTCCGTTTCCGCAAGCCTGCCGCGGGCACCTAATTATATCCTGTCTCCGAGACGTGTTTGCGTATCTGTCTCGTTGCCGTGCCATCGTTGCGTAACCTCCTTCATCAGCCGCTCATCGAGCGGGCTAACGTTCTCCTCGTGGCACGCGCTGCTCTCGTCTCGAGAGACCAAACTGACCGGGCTGCATAAACCGCCCGCGGGCGACAGCATGTCTCTGCGCAGACCGCACCCACTCCGGATGTTGTGCGCATGCTCGCTCGTTTACCTTCCAGCCATCATGTGAGAAAGGTCCGCGGCTGGCCACACAACATGCCGATTACCGAGCTCCGGAAAGAGAACCACTAATGCTCGCCCCAATATTTATAGTATGTTGAGATCGCTATTCTTGGATGATGTCCCTGCAGGGTCCAATGAGGTTGGTCAGCCGTACCGACACACGGTGGCGGACGGGCTCGCGATACGGGAGCGCGGGCATCGAGGCACCCTGGCTCGCAGATATACTGCTGCGCTCCCTGCGTGCGCAGATGCGCATTTCGCGCTTCCTTCTTTCCGTCGCGCGGGTTAAGCTTTTAACGAAAAGTGAGATGAGGCTTATTCTTCGCAAGCACAGCGGATCTCGCTGGGGAAACGGAAGATCACTCGCAGCAATGAAAATATTGGCGCTGGAAGTTGGTGCAATGTCTTCTCCTATTCGATTTCTAATAGCGACTGTTTGTAATATTACACGAACCACGCATCCCGCACTACTTTCGGTTTACGTGTTTTTCTTTGCTTGTCTACTCTGCTTCCCTTGGGGCTGTAAAAGCTTCACCTGAATTTGCTGCGAAAAAAAAAAAAGAAATGGCTTGTTGTATTAACGGCTGCCCTTTTCTGCACGAGTCAGTGCGACACGGATGCTACCGAGGTATATTAAAAAAAAAAAAAAAAAGAACTGATTCCTTTCCGCTCAGCGGAAAGCGTTTATTTCCGCCGCATAAATGTGTCCTCAACGATGTGTAGAGCATGGCTATGCTGAAGTGTTAAATTAAATCTCGAGAATCAGTTAAGCAGATTGACACATCTGATGAAGTACTGTGAACGCGTGAAGCACACGGCTTCCAGCACACGGCTGGTTATCGCACGATTATCCTGCTGGGAAAAGGGAAGTTGGATTCGGAGTTCGTTACTTGGTAGCGGCGCGCCCGAGCCAGCAAAAGTCAGAAAACTGTCCGTTCTCTCTACCCCCCCCCCCCCCCCCCTAAAAAAAAGAAGAAGAAGAAGAAAGAAAAGAAAAAGCCAACGGTCTCAGTTCGGCCCAGAGCTGTCGTGACGGACGCCCGGCCATCAACCAGTTCGCTGGGGGCCCACAGCGCGGGGACCTCATTAGGAAGGCCGTCGGCAGAGCGGGTTGCAAGGAAACCCGGCACGAAAGGTTGCATGTGAGCCGAGCAAAGGGCCGGGAGAAGGGAAGGCGAGCTGGGTTGCACTTTCTTCCTGACGCTCGCTACTGGTGGTTTCTGCGCGTTTCAATTAGTCGCCGGCAGCGCGACGTCGCGTTAATGCTGAGCTCACGCATATGCAAAGCAGGCAGGCCGATGCCGGGCCAGTGGAAAAGGCGAGCTGTAAATCAAGCGTTCGAGGCTTCTTTCGCCATGTTTCTTTCTAGCTCGACTCGGTCACGCGTTTTATTCTGACGCCGCATTCGACCGATCCACCAGCGCGCTTTGGGGAAAGAGGAGCGTTGAGGCGTTGCATTGCGACAGGCCACTCGCCGGAAGATGATGCGGCTGCTTCCAAAAGCTCTCCGGCTCCGGAGACCGAGCTCGGGGATATAGAAGGCGTGACGAGGGGATCGGAAACGGGGGGAAAGCTTTCACTTTTCCGCTCAGCTTTTCTCGGTCGGCATCACCATATGCAGAGAGATTAGAGGGCCCTGCTGGGCAGACTGCTTTCAGGAGCTTTTCCGCCCGTGCGACTGCGGGTCCATCGCGTTTGCTGCGCTCGGATTCGCTGCCAGCGCCTCTCAGGCTCGGGCACGGCCGCCGGCTTGCAAGTCAACTGATACGGGGCGCCATTTGGAACGTCTATTTGTACTTTCCGAGCGGCCAGCGCTATTTGGCGCCGGAAGCGAAAGGAAGTGAATGATGGGCTTAAATGCGAGAAGATAGGTTGGACACGCCAAATTTCGAGAGAACGAAATGTGAACTGATTGTTTGTACTTGGACGTTTCGGAATGACTTTAAAGGCTGCGGCTTATTTGACGTTACTGTACCTTCAATGAATGTGTTTGGCGCATGATAGCCTTAGATGCTTATGCGCCATAAAACACAACACACAACACAACACACAACAACTACCTTCAATGAAGTGGGCTGGCATTCATATGAACGGCGTCCAAGATATGCGTGCCACCTCTGCGGTTGGAGGATCGGCTTGTAATCGGCCGGACCTCAAGCCGTGGTCACTCATGATACCTAACGAAACCCCATATAAGTCGACTTCTGCGGCGCTTTGATGACGTCTTGACTGGGGCAGTCGCTACATAAGAGAAATAGGGGTTATTTATTTATTTATTTATTTATTTATTTATTTATTTATTTATTTATTTATTTATTTATTTATTTATTTATTTATTTATTTATTTATTTATTTATATACAGCACCTACGGCGCCCTCACAGGGGCATTATTGTAGGGGGGAAACATCAAAATAAGAACAAACATCTAGTACACAATAAATTGGGCAAATGATGAGGTCTACACAGAAAATGCAGAAAACCCATGCACTGTGGAAGCAGAAGCAAACAAACAAAAAATAAAAACCATTGTAGAAAGGCAAACATACCCTAAACACACACACACACACACACACACACACACACACACACACACACACACACACACACACACACACACACACACACACACACACACACACACACACACACACACACACACACACACACACACACACACACACACACACACACACACACACACACACACACACACACACACACACACACACACACACACACACACACACACACACAAATATATATTTTAAAATACAGCACTGCTTAAAGAATAAAGCTTTAGGCATAATCAACTTTGAAAAAAAATTCAAAAAAGCAACATAATACACTCGGACAACAATTATTGCACTTATATTGACAGGTGGCTTTGCAAATCGGTCAGAAACGATGTAGGAGGAGCGGTAGCGACCCGCGAAGGGAGACAGTTCCAGTCATGCACTGTTCGTGGGAAAAAACTATATTTGAATACGTTTATACGGCAATTGTACTCGCGTACCTTAAGTGGGTGGTCAGTGCGGGCGGAAATGTAGCTGGGTTCATTAATGTATTTCTCTTTTGGAATTCCAGTTTTATTATTAAGCACATTATAAAAGAAAGAGAGTCTCAAATACTTGCGCCTGTTTTCAAGTAACGGCCATCTCAACTTCTCGCGCAAACCAGAAGAACTTTTTTGGAAATTATAATCGGCAGACACAAACCTAGCAGCCCGGCCGTTTCTGAACGCGCTCCAGCTCCTCAATATTCAGTTTTGTATGCGGGTCCCAAACCGCGCAAGCATACTCAAGTATCGGACGTACAGTAGACATGTATAATGTCTCCTTCAGCGTAAGGGGAGCGTCCTTAAAGTTACGTCTGAGAAAATTTAACGTGCGGCTGGCTTTAGCAGATATGTAATTTACGTGTGTATTCCATGATAGGTCATGTTACGACCGTGCATCCGCATTTGCGCGCTCTATTGTTCGCCTGTGGGCATGGAAAAGTATTGTGAATATGTGGTGATAGTCCAATGGCTCTAAGTGAGCCTGTTTTCAGGAATCCTGTTTTGTAAGCCTGTTTTGCTTTGTGGACACTCTGCAAATGCCAAATTGACCCTGCCAAGAGAACGTCTGGAAAAACACAAAGAAACGTCCCCCTGCGGGAAATGCAGGAAGTGCTTTCTTTCTTTTGTTCACCCTTCCAGTCGATAAGCCCTATCGTCCAGTGAGGAATGCCTACTTTCCAAAGGAGACGACAGAGTGACATGTCCGCTGACGTGCAGGACAAGAAAGGAGCATGACGCATACAGCCATTAAGTGATTTCCCAGGAATGCAGGAAAGATTTGCAATTGTCGAAAACGGACAATGCTGGGAGTGGATGCGGCGCCACGTGCACTCGGGTTTCTGAGAAGTAAAACCACTTGTCAGAACCAGCCTGTGGTTTCTTTGCTGAAGAATAGAAATGTACCTCCTCTCCTCGCCGTTCCCAAGCTTTTCCCGCCAACAAGTGATCACGCCCAACGAATGAATGCCGGACCAGTCAGTGCTTCAGACCATCAGTGCAGTGATGTGTTCGATTGGATGCCGATACCTGAGGGGCGTGCCCTGGATTTGGTTGGACAGCATCTTCAGAGAGGGGCTGGACATAGGGGGTTTTAAGGACGCTGCAGAGCACGAAATGTCGCTCTGGGCCCTGGGTAAACGGCTCATCCAGTCGCTTCTCGCTATGAACTCTTAACGCTTGCCATTTTGCTGATGTACCCTTCTTTTTCGTGTAAATAATCTTGTAAATAAGTTTCTCAAAGTGCCATTAAACCTGCTTGTACATATTTCACCAACTTCGAAGATTCAATCCTACTTCAACCCCGAGTCTCTGCACGCTACCAAGTGAAGGCCGGGTCGACGTAGCCCCAGCGTCACGACAACTGGTGGCAGCGGTGGGATCTGAATCTACAAGCCACAACATCTGATGACTGGAGGTGGGATCTGGATCTACAAGCTACAACATCTGGTGATTCGAGGTGGATCAGAATCTACAAGCCACATCTTGTGATCGGAGGTGGCATCTCAAGCAACAAGCAGGCGCAACAATCGGCCAACAAGACAGCAGCTCGGAACATCGATCGCATGTGTGGGTGAGTGCTTGGCTTTTCTTCTGATGTGGACCAGGTTCTAGAACAGGGTTAGATTTTAAGAACTGGTAAAAAGTGTTGAAACGCCTTTAGGTTTGGTAGTTTGCACTGTTGTTTTGGAAGTAGCCGACACTCGGAGCGATCATGGACCTACAAAAGCTGCAGAAACCGGACCTGTTGCTATTGTGTGAGGAATTGGGAATTGATACAAGTGGTTTGGCACGAAAACCCTTGATTATAAAGGCAATCACTGATCTGGGAACCGATGATGAGGAGCTCAGTGAAGCATGGAACCTCATCGGTCAAAAAAAGGAACAGCTCAGACAGCAGAAAGAGCGTGAAATTGAAAGAGAAGCAAAAAAGCTGGAGCTAGAAATTGAGCTCCGGAAATTAGAACTAGAGTTGAGCAAGAGGTCGGGCGATTGTCCCCAGCTAGCGGTACCTCGTCTCAACAAGGAGGCAGATTTCAAGATGTCAAAGTACATGCAGCCATATGTGATATCAGGGGATATCGGTCTGTATCTGGCTAACTTTGAGCGAACTTGCGAAAAACTGTCCTTCCAGCGAGACACGTGGTCTCAGAGATTATTGACGGTTCTGCCCTGCGAGGCAGCGGAGGTTGTCGCGCGGCTAAGCAAGGAGGACGCGGACAACTACGAGAAGGTCAAAGCTTGCCTTCTGAGAAAGTATAGGCTTAGCGCCGAGGCGTTCAGACAACGTTTTCGGAACGCTACTAAGTCCAGGGACGAGAGTTACCCTGAATTCCTGTACAATTTAAGAGTCAATTTGGGCGAGTGGCTAAAGAGCACAGATTCCTACAGTGATAGGGACGCTGTAGTCGAGCGAATTCTTTTGGAACAGTTTTATAACTGCCTCCCAGAAAAAGAAAGAAATTGGTTACAGGACCGAGGCGACATTAAGTCGGCAACTGAAGCTGCCGAACTCATTGAGGAGTATGCTTCGCGCCGACAATTCAGCAACCCAGCAGTGGATAGGCCCCGCAATCCCAAGTTCAGTGTGAATAACCGTCAGAAAAGGCACTTTGCTAGATTTGCAAACGAAGAAAGGAAGGCTTCTTCAGGCAAACGCCCTAGAAAGGACGGCAGTGAGAAAAGTGGGGAAGTGACCAACGCGCAGAACACAAAGAATAAGCTTGAGGCTAGGAAGCCGCTCACATGCTTTAGGTGTAATGAGCAGGGTCACATTGCCGTCAACTGCCGGAAAGAAAAGATTGCTTTCTCGTATGTCAGTGACTGCGATGAAAATATGCAGCTTTTGGAACCTTACATGCATGACCTAGTAGTCAACGGAAAGCCTTGCAAGGTACTGCGCGATTCGGCCGCAACGATGGATGTTGTCCATCCGGCGTATGTATCGCCTTCCGACTATACAGGACAGTGTGCATGGATCCGACAGGTAGTTGAGGAACAGAGTGTGTGCTTGCCGATCGCGAACGTGGTCATCGAGGGCCCTTTCGGCGAATTAACAACCGAGGCTGCCGTTTCAGGAAAGCTTCCTAAGTGCTATCCGTATTTGTTCTCCAACAAATCGGACATGCTGCTGCGAAAGAGGGGCATCCTTTTCGGAGACAGAGTTGTGCAAGACTTAACACGTTCAAAGGCGCGAGAACTAGCTACACTGCTCATTCCAGAAAAATCCACAGCGGAGGAAACGGCAGTTAAAACAGTGGTAAATGCGGAAGATAGCAGGTCAGAAAACTTTGAGAGCGAGGCATCTCAGATATGTCAACTTGAAAGGGAGCTTGATGAGACGCGGAATGAGGACGTTCTTGAGAGTAACCTCTTGCCGCCGGTGTCTAGTAATCTCACGAGACTTCTAAGTGGAACCCGAGAGGACTTGGCTATGGAGCAAGCCAATGATCCCAAGAATAAGCTCGAAGTACAGTGGGAAGGACCGGCTGAAGTCGTTGCAAAGCTTTCTAACACTAACTACGCAGTGAAAATCCCCGGTAGGCGTAAAGAAGTGCGCATTTATCATTGCAATCTTATGAAGCCTTATGTGCAGAGGGAAGCCGTGGTAAATCTAACGTTAAACCTTCCCGAGGAGATGGGGGACAACTTGATTTGCCTCAGCGGAAAGGGAAGCAACGCTCAGGAGCTTCTCAAAAAGACGGAGCAGAGAGGAGAACTAAAGAAATCCCAGCTGTCCGATCTGGGCGAGATAATAACAGAGTTTGAGGCCTGCTTCGTGGACAGGCCAGGCAGAACTGATTTGACTGAGCACGATATTGAGCTGACTTCAGACGTGCCAGTGCGATCAAGGTGCTACCGATTTTCTCCAAGGCAAAGAGAAATTCTGGATAGGGAAGTAACTCGCATGCTGGAATTGGGAGTAATAAAACCCTCGGAAAGCGATTATGCTTCGCCTATGATCTTAGTAGAAGCTCCAGGTAAAGACCCTAGGCCTGTGGTAGACTACCGAAAGCTAAATTCTCTCACCAGGGATCAAGTGTATCCTATTCCGAATATTGAGGAGAGAGTAGAACAGGTCAGTAGAGCGGCATATGTGACTACGCTGGACCTTACTCGAGGATACTGGCAAGTACCGCTCACTGAACGCGCCAGCAGATACGCGGCTTTCGTCACTCCGACGGGCAGCTACCAGCCAACAATGATGAGTTTCGGGCTCAAAAATGCTCCATTTTGTTTTTCCCGACTCATGGATAGGGTTTTAAAGGGGTGTGAAACATTCGCAGTGCCTTACTTAGATGACATTGCGGTTTTTTCCGACTCATGGGCGGACCATATGGTACATCTAAGAGCTGTACTGAGCCTTTTGCGTCAAGCTGGACTAACCGTAAAGGCCGAGAAATGTTGCCTGGCAAGGGCGACCGTGGACTACTTGGGTCACAATGTAGGTCAAGGTTTCAGGAAACCCAGCGAGATTAAGATTTCTGCGGTAGCAGACTACCCGCGGCCGAGCACGAAGACGGAAATTCGAGCATTCCTGGGTCTGACTGGGTACTACAATCACTACATCCCTAACTATTCAGCTTTGGCTAGCCCTCTGACCGACGCTCTCCGCAAGACAGAACCGACAAATGTAGTCTGGGACGAACAAAAGGAAGCCTCCTTCGTAAACCTGAAGGCTGTGCTGATTAGCCGTCCGGTATTGCGAGCTCCAGACTATGGCCGAGAATTCACGGTCCAGTGTGATGCCAGTGATCGAGGGTTAGGTGCTGTTCTCTGCCAGAGAGATGACGACGGTAATGAGCACCCCGTGCTCTACTTGAGCAGAAAACTGAGTACTAGAGAGAGGGCTTATTGCGCGTCAGAGAAAGAATGCGCTTGCATTGTATGGGCCATTCAAAAATTGCAGTGCTATCTTGGAGGGGCCAAATTCACCGTAGAGACGGACCATTGTCCCCTGGCTTGGCTGCAAACTGCGACATCGAAGAACAGTCGCCTTCTTAGGTGGAGCTTGATTTTACAGCAGTACAATTTTGAAATAAGATACAAAAAGGGGAAGTTAAATGGGAATGCGGACGCGCTTAGCCGCTCTTTCTAAGCGGTCCGAGGTGTTCCTCACCATGTATCCAAATTGATAATCAGGTTTTATTTTTTTTTTCTCGTGCGCTTGTATATGTGTGACTATGTAAAGCAGCACGTTTGGTTTTCTAGGAATACGTGGGTCCTGAACGTCTTGAGAGTGGGCTTTTCTCGAGCAACAATGGCAGTTTTCTTTTGACCTGGTCTCTTCAGACGGGAGCCGAGTGCTTGCTTCGACATGTGGTTGAGTTTCAGACAGCTCGAGCAATTTGGCCTACGACAATCAAGACAACGCGACAAGCAACAGCGAGCTTCAAGCGTTCACGTGCAGGCCATTAAGTCGTCTCTTCATGCAGCAGCTGCGGCTGCTGCCCTCCGAGTCTCTTCTGGCGGGGGAGGAGGCTGTTACGACCGTGCATCCGCATTTGCGCGCTCTATTGTTCGCCTGTGGGCATGGAAAAGTATTGTGAATATGTGGTGATAGTCCAATGGCTCTAAGTGAGCCTGTTTCCAGGAATCCTGTTTTGTAAGCCTGTTTTGCTTTGTGGACACTCTGCAAATGCCAAATTGACCCTGCCAAGAGAACGTCTGGAAAAACACAAAGAAACGTCCCCCTGCGGGAAATGCAGGAAGTGCTTTCTTTCTTTTGTTCACCCTTCCAGTCGATAAGCCCTATCGTCCAGTGAGGAATGCCTACTTTCCAAAGGAGACGACAGAGTGACATGTCCGCTGACGTGCAGGACAAGAAAGGAGCATGACGCATACAGCCATTAAGTGATTTCCCAGGAATGCAGGAAAGATTTGCAATTGTCGAAAACGGACAATGCTGGGAGTGGATGCGGCGCCACGTGCACTCGGGTTTCTGAGAAGTAAAACCACTTGTCAGAACCAGCCTGTGGTTTCTTTGCTGAAGAATAGAAATGTACCTCCTCTCCTCGCCGTTCCCAAGCTTTTCCCGCCAACAAGTGATCACGCCCAACGAATGAATGCCGGACCAGTCAGTGCTTCAGACCATCAGTGCAGTGATGTGTTCGATTGGATGCCGATACCTGAGGGGCGTGCCCTGGATTTGGTTGGACAGCATCTTCAGAGAGGGGCTGGACATAGGGGGTTTTAAGGACGCTGCAGAGCACGAAATGTCGCTCTGGGCCCTGGGTAAACGGCTCATCCAGTCGCTTCTCGCTATGAACTCTTAACGCTTGCCATTTTGCTGATGTACCCTTCTTTTTCGTGTAAATAATCTTGTAAATAAGTTTCTCAAAGTGCCATTAAACCTGCTTGTACATATTTCACCAACTTCGAAGATTCAATCCTACTTCAACCCCGAGTCTCTGCACGCTACCAAGTGAAGGCCGGGTCGACGTAGCCCCAGCGTCACGACAGTCAGTAGAAAAAAAAAAAAAAAAGACTCCCAAGTACTTATAAGTTGAAACTGTGGATAATTCAGTGCTACCAAGGAAATAGTCTGTTTGGAGGAATTGTTTCTTTTTTGTAAACCGGGCCAGATTACATTTGGAGATATTCAGCGCCATATTCCAATTGTTGCACCAAGAGAATACATAGTTGAGGTCAAGCTGTAGTGAAATTGCATCTGCTTCGGAAGAAATGTTGCGGTAGACACAAGAGTCATCAGCATAAAGTCTGATTTTACTTGAAATGTTACTACTGAGGTCATTTATAAAAATGAGAAAAAGATGAGGGCCCAAAACCGACCCCTGCGGAACACCTGAAGTTACACCCACACTTTCCGAGCTGACACCGTCGATAACCACGCACTGTTTCCTTTCCGCCAGATACGCTTCAATCCAGGATAAGAGTGACGTAGGAATATTTAAATCTGAAAGCTTCTGTAGCAACAGGTTGTGAGCAAATAAATCGAACGCTTTTCGAAAATCTAAAAATATACAATCTACCTGACCGGCAGAGTTTAAGGAAACAGAAATGTCATGTGTGAATTCCACGAGCTGTGTTTCACATGAGAAGCCGGACCTAAATCCATGTTGTGTCGAACAGAAAAAGCTATTGTTTTGTAGATAGTTAATTAACTGAGTATAAATGACATGTTCCAGTGTTTTGCACGACACGCTCGTCAGCGATATGGGCCTATAATTGCATGTTTTAGTTTTATCACCACTCTTATGAATCGGAACGACATTGGCACTTCTCCAGTCAAGGGGTAAAGAAGAATTCGCTAATGATTTCTGAAATAAGGCAACTAGATACGGGGCAACTGAAGCCGCACAATTTTTCAAAACATAATTGGAAATGTTGTCAGGCCCTGGTGCTGATGTAACTTTATTTTTCTGTAATAAAAGCATGATCCCCCGTTCAGAAATTTCTACGTCACTCATTCTGGTCAGGGTGCTGGAAGATTGAAAATCAGTACGTATATTAATGGGATCGGAAGACACCGATTGGAAATAAAGATTGAAACTTCTCGCTTTACCTTTTGAATCCCTTTCAAAATCAGTTTCATCTAGTATATAAGGCGCAGAGACCCTGCTGTTTCTCTTATTTTTAACATATCTCCAGACTGCTTTTGGGTTTGTCTTTAGTTGTTGGCCTAGTGTGCTGAAGTATGCCCTTTTTGCTTTACGGATTTCTTTCGATAAGTTCTTAGTTTGCTTTTTCATCTCGGAGTAGAAAGTTAGTGCGGGCGTATCACAATATCTGCGAAACAGCCGTTTCCGCCGGTTGATCATTGCCCGCAACTGTCTATTCATCCAATGCATATCGTCACGACGCTTGGCTGAAATTAAGCGGGATGGAATTAAAGTCTGCGTCAGTGACAAAATTTTAGTTTTAAACAAGTTCCACAAGGAATCAATATTCAGAGATGGCCGATGTGAAAGAAACTCTGGAAAAAATGCGTCGAGTTCCCGTGATAGCGAAGCATAATCCCCTTTTTCATAAAAATACACTTTGCGTGGTTGAGTGTGGTGGGTCTTCATAGCATTACAGGATACTTTTGCTAAAACTACGTCATGGTCGCTTATGCCTGGCGGCGTTATGACAGACGAGACTAGGCTAGGGTCATTGCAGAAAAACAAGTCTAGTAGATTAGAACTGGTAAGACCGAGTCTGGTAGGGGTTTGAACAAACTGGAATAATGAGTGAGCACTAATTACTTCACGGAAAGAGGTATACAAGAGGGATGCAGTGCGAATTACTGGTTTAAAAGAAGACCATTCTACGCTGGGCATATTAAAATCACCGGCAAGGATAATATGTGTTGCGTCTAAGGCTAATAATGTGTTGCTAAGTTCAAAGAATGGCTGTGCGCAGGTTGAACCGGGCGTCCTATAAAAAGAGCCAATTGCGAAAGAAGTACCATCGCCCAGCCGTACCTTGGTTGCGCTTCTGCGATGGTCGCTTGCACAGTACACGGGCGACTTGCTTCTCGCCTTCATCGAATCCGCGTCGCTGAATCAGCACTCGAGCGCTCTGACCACTGAGTCACCGCGCCGGGGCTTAATATTTCTAAGCCGAGCTGTTTTATGGAGATGCTAAATTTAATATCTTATCTAAAACAAACAAAAAAAAAAAAAAAAACCTAACGTGAGGATATCTATAAAATACAAATTAAAATACAGCTCCGTCTCTAATCTTACCATACCCATGCAAGCTTAGTAATGCTTGCTTGTTCATCATGTTGACTGCAAAGTTGACAGAATGAGTACGTCCGTATAAGAGATGCATCATCCGCCACTGCATTCCACGGACCATTTCCGACTGGAACTGTCTTCCTGAGGCCATTCTCCAGTCTTCAAATTTCATTAAAGCTCTAGAGTTGCATTTTTTTGAATGATACAGTGTTGTATTTTGTTGACTTGTTCATTTACTCTAATCCCGTGTTTTGATTTTTATTTTTATTTGTTGTTTTAATGCCTTGTATATCCACTCCTGCCTGGGCCAAAATATTGGCTTGCAGTATTTTGAAATAAATAAATAAATAAATAAATAAATAAATAAATAAATAAATAAATAAATAAATAAATAAATAAATATAGTGGCCTTCCATGGTGCGGCTTTGCGGGCCATCCCAATTGATCCCGACCTTCTTGAGCTGAGCGGCGAATGGTCCAGTGACGACCGAGTAGTCGACGCCTGTTTTCACCAAGGCAGTAACCGCGTTGCGTCGATACTAGATAGTCACTTCGAGGAGGGTAGTTCATATCCCCGAATCGAACATCGACTTCGGAGTCGAGTCTCGGCTTCCTCGTGTGTTCAAGTCGTAGACGGGAGCGTCTTTTCTTGGCAGTCGACACCGTTATGACTTTGCTCACTCGAGTAGCCGTGCGCTTCGTCTCAGTCCTTGGCGTCGTCGTCTTTGAAGGGTGGGGCTTCGCAGTTTCGGTTGAAGCAACTTCACCTTCAAACGTTGCTCCGTTCACTTTCCCCGGCGATGGCTTGGAGGCCTTTCGCAGACGAAGACTGCGTAGTTGCAGCCTGGCGTGCGAAACGCGATACTGACGGCGATGGTGAGCAAGACAGGTGGTTGGGCACATACCCGATGGCCTCGACGCAGGTAATCTTCGATCATCTTAGGCCGTTCGCCGGAACGTGGTAGGGGGTGTATCGACTGGGAATACGCGAGAACGGATACGTCGGCAAAGGTAGTGACGAATCATGCCGCTAGCCACAGCGCATTAAAATATGCCACCAGCACCTTTGCAGGTGTTAATTCTACTGAAGCGCGTTGGCAATGAGTTTTTTTCACATTTGGCAGTTTTTTTTTTTTTTTTTTTTCAATTATTCCTTTCAATATTAACGATGATACTTGCGATTTTTTTTTTTTTTTTTTTACAATTTGCTTCACTTTCTTCAGCGCTGATACTTAAAATGCTTGATACATCGTTGCCCTATCGTCGCTTTGGTATATCGACGCTCTATACGGGCTGGGTCTCCCCTCTCGCCCATCGCATCGCCGTGTGTATATGAGCGCGCTCGGTCCGGAGCCCGCCTTTGCACGCCTCGGCTATCCCTCCAACGCCACCTGTCATACACATTACAAATTGATTTCGGCAACCACCTTCATTATATCCGATGTGTTTAATTCGTTATATCCGAATTTCACTCCTAGGTACCAGATACATTTTCCAACGTGTTCAGCACGAAGCGACGACTTGGCGTCCCTCTGCGACCACTAATTCGGCCGCCACGACCCTCCGAAGGCAACCCCCCCCCCCCCCCCCCCATTACGGTTTCAAAGACCAATTGTCGTCGGTGCGAATCCTTCACACATGATGGGCCTCAACTTGACTAGTAATTATGTGCTCGATATTGTACTAAATCATTTGCCATCAATATCAACCATCTGCGCCAAACGGGTTGGTCACAATTTTGACAGCAACGATGGTTCTGAGTGGCCCAATCTTGGCACCCGTCCGGGTGGCATTTATATAGCATAACGACAGTATACGGGGTAACTGCTCGCCCGACGGTCGTGCGCGCGCGAGGGTGGTGACACAGCATTAACATTGTGGATTTGCTTGATGGTCACGTGGTCTGATTGCTTCGTACCTATGGTGGTGGGCCACCATGGTGTCCATTGTGTGATCAGGTCATGACACGGTGGTGAGCCGTTTTGGCCTGCATGGCGTGGTGATACCCTCACTGGGTTCAGTTGACCTGGTTGTCACTTATGAATGTGGTCATATACATATAGTGGCGCGCCACTTAACCGCTACGGGAGAGTGGTCACGTGTTCGCAATAACGTAACACTAGACTGCAATATCCCGGCAGCTGATCACCCACTCGGCCGTCATCTTGAATATAGGGGGGTCACAGCTAACGCTGTTTTCATGCGTAGACTTCTCACTTTCTGGTGTGGGATCTAAGGAGCGGCGTTCTAGCGCATCAGGTTGGCGCTGGAGAGGGCTTTGTCGTCTCGTCGAGGTACTGCTCTACGCAGTGCAGCGGAATAGGTAATGACCAGTACTGCTCGTGCAGTGGTACCTCTAATCGTGGTACTTCTAATGAGCACCCCCTTGGCAAATGGTAGTCGGCAGGGGACATGATCTAGCACTGACTGGTGAAACGGTGGTAGCGTCCATGGCCCGAAATTCGCATACCATCACCACGCCGGTGTACGGCGCCACAACTTATGTGAGAAGACATGATAGTCAGTAATGCTGAAACGTAACGTTCTACATAACCATGAGTCAAGATTCATATACATTGTGCAACGTAGCCTTAGTCAACACATTTACGAATAACGTACGGTAATATGTATGTAGATAGCTATGGAACGGAAAATGGTAAGTGTAAAGTTAAGAGATGGAAGCCTGCGGAGTGGGTCAGAGAAATAACTCGAGTTAATTACATTCTAGTGAAAATTAAGAAGAAATGTGCATAGGCACAGTGGGAAGAGAGGATAACCAATGGTCGCTAAGGGGAACAAGTTGGATTCTAAGAGAAGGAAAGCGTATAGGGGGAGGCAGAACGTTTTTAATTGCTTCTGCGGATTTTAATTTTTTTTTTTGCCAAGTGCCTTTGTTGCTGTAACTATCAGCCATCGATTCTGTAAGAGGGGCACAATGCCGATGCCATAAAGGTTTGTACCGTTAGTTTGTTCACGCTGAAAGCTGCCGACATGCGGCGGTTTAAAACTGCTGCCGAATACATGGCACAAATGCGGTCGGGAGCGATTGCGGCAAACCTGGGTAATCAGGGCCGAAAACTCGGATAATAAAATTATTAAAGCGCTAAGTCTATACCCTTTAAATGTTAGTATAAATCGTAAACTAATTGCCTTATCAGTCGGATAAACCAATTTATGAGCAAACACCGCTACCTATACTAATCGTGATAATTCTATCGCAACTAAGGAAGCCTACATGTTGCGTCGCGGCGAACAAATGTAGGCGCCCTAATCGCGGCATGCTTAATTCTCGCGCCCTTGCATTAGTTACTCGGCCACGGCCGGTCTCGAGGAGAGCGCGTCGCTCCCCATGCCCAGGCTGTCTTTCACTTTCGCTGTTTCAACATTCACTGTAGAGAGAGAGAGAGAGATTGTGCTCCTGATTGACTCAGGCAAGCTAGTCTTCCAGCTGTGCCGGCGACAGCCAGGTCCTCTAGGAGGGGGTGAAAGGAAGGGGATGTAGGGAGTAGGCGAGCTACAGGACAAGGGGAAACGCACTGCAAATTGAATCACTTAAAGGTTAGAAATGTGTTTATTTCGCCTCATTGTGCCAGCACCCACGTTTCAGGAGGCGCCTATGTCCTGCCAGCCAGACCTATGCGTAACGCATTACCAGTAATTAATTACTTGTAAGGAATTACATTTTCTTCAGATTTCGTGATGTTGCTATCACTTTTAAGACGAAAGCCTTTAATGGCTCATGCTCGCAGCCACGATCGTGTCTGTCCGTCCGTGACGCTTTAGTTTGATGAGGTCATCAGTGGTGTAGTATGTCGTACCTTGAAATATATTGTTACGATACGGCAAGCCGATGAAAACAGGAGAACAGAGGACAGAGAGATGGCCGATGACAGTGAGATGACGTTTAATGAAAATGTTGCCTGGCCTAGCACGAGCGCTCCTGTCCGCGCCACTGCCTGCTTTTTCTTCCTTGATGTCGTCCGTAACATGACCCGGGGCCACCGAGCGATCGTCCCGATCGTGGACGAGGAAATGCACGATGTTGATGATTACATGGCATGATGATGGGCGTGTCTAGATGCTCGAAGAAGAAGAGGAAGAAGGAAGAATAGAATGGCTTGCCGGCACGATGATTCGCGGTGAACCTTGGCAGGACACTCTCGAGCCACACGTTGCCACGACTCGATGGCGGAGGCCAAGGCACGCACTGCATAGCATAGGCAGGGGAGAATGTCTTGAAGTGTAGCGGTGTCTTGGGTCGTAGGGCCCTTGGTCGGCACATCAGGTCAGCGGGGTCACATTAGGTCATTCGGGTCTCTCCTTGTGTCTTGTGGTCATGTGTGGCGTCTCGGGTCAGTCTCTCCTTCGTCGTGTCTTGTGGTCGGGGCGGGGGGAACGGGGCGGAGGAACGGAAGGTCTTGCTGGGTCCGGCAGGCTAGGGAACAGCCATGCAGTGCCTCCTAACCTTTCGCCGGCGGCGCAAGAAGTCGCAGGGCGCTGATGCTCCGGTCCAGGATGGGGAGGTGATGATGAAGTACCAGCACCTCCAACCAAATGTTACGATACGGCAAGCCGATGAAAACAGGAGAACAGAGGACAGAGAGATGGCCGATGACAGTGAGATGACGTTTAATGAAAATGTTGCCTGGCCTAGCACGAGCGCTCCTGTCCGCGCCACTGCCTGCTTTTTCTTCCTTGATGTCGTCCGTAACAATATTATGACGTCATCAGTGGTGTAGTATGTCGTACCTTGAAATTAATGATGACGTCACCAGTGGTGTTGTATGTCGTACCTTGAAATAAATGATGACGTCATCAGTGGTGTAGTAAATGACTGCGACATTGCAACTAGCGTGGAAAAAGACAAGGGACAGCGACGATAAGGTATACCTACGGGACAGCACCAGCAGGCTAGACTTCCACTGACGTTTATATCACACGTAAAGGAAATTTACACTTAACATCAGCGCATGCTCAGGAGACTCTTTTTTGCCCCCCCCCCCCCCCCCCCCACACACACACACAAAAAAAAACAACCATTTGTTTATTAAAAGAAGCAAACTAAAAAATTCAAACCACATTGACTCACGTGTTTTTTGGCAAATAGTTAATCTCTTTTTTCGTGTGAAACCGCTTCAGCGCTCTGGGGTGGCGAAAAAGTGGAACGCATTTTTCTTCTTCTTTGCTACCTTCTTTCTTTATTTTGCATTTGCGGCAATGTGCCACCAAATGGCCGCCCGTCATCAGAGCTGCTACAGTTGTCCAGTGTTTTACAAGTCTTTCATTCAGGCTCTGACCTGTTTGCCCAATACATTACTTGCCACAAGTCAGTGGGATTACACAAACAACCTCAATGGTGCAGTTCACAAACCGCGTGACTTGTTTAGTTCCGCAGATGGTTCCCTGGTGAGCATTGTTCACCATGCGGCACATCCTTTACAACTTTTGTGGGGCTGAAAAAACGGCACGTATGCCGCATTTTCCCGCCGCCTTTTTGAGGCGATGGGACAGGTTGTGTACGTAAGGGACAGGCACTGGACGTCCCCGCGGGCCGTAATTACTGCAGCCTGCTGTCTTGTGTCCCTGTCGGAGCTCTTTAATTAGGCTCTTAGCGACGGACGCGAGTATGCTGCCAGAAAAGCCAGCGCTATACGCAGGCGGAGAACCTGCTGCTGAACACTCAGATTTACTTTGTGTTCACAGGACTTCTGAAGAGCGGTTCTTAGGCAGTTCAGAGCTATCCCTCTCTTGACGGTTTTTGAATGGGCCAATTATAGCTAAGAACTGGCGTTTTTGATCGAGGGCAGTATGTCCAACATAACGAACGACTATTAAAGCTAATGCTGAGGTCAAGGTAACGCAAGCAACCCTCAATAGAAGCCTCACGAGTAAAACTTAAACCATTTCCACATTCTTGGAAGACACTAAAAACGCTCTGCACAATGTCGTCCCTTCCATCAGGCGTCACGCATTTCAACACAAGATAGTCATGGACATATCTGAAAATCTTAGCGACGAAAGTCTTGTCAAGGCGAGAAGAAATTTCGTTGTCAATATAGATGCTAAAAACAAGTCACTTAAAACTGGTGCAATGCGCGAGCCAATACATATACCTTTCCTCTGTAAGCAGGAGGCATTGTCAAACTCAACAAGGGCTGAAGAAAGGTAAAAGCTAAGTAATTCTAAAAAGTTCTATAACGTCATCTAAACACGCCATGCGGTTTGTAAACTGTACCATTGGGGTTGTTTATCTAATCCCACTGACTTGTGGCAAGTCCTATTTTGGACAAACAGGCCAGTGCCTGAATGAAAGACTTCGTAAACACCGGACAACTGTCGCAGCTCTAATGACCAGCGGCCATTTCGCGGCACATTGCCGCAAATGCAAAATAAAAAATAGAAGGCAGCAAAGAAGAAGAAAAATGCGTTCCACTTTTTCGCCACACGAGAGTGCTGAAGCGGTTCCACAGGCAGGTTGATAGGGAAATATTTGAGGCGTTTTGCATTGATAAGGCAGGGGACAAGTGCGCGAGCCCCCCGTCAATAGCCCTTACTATTTGTCAAAAAACACGTGCGTCAGTATGGTTTGATTTTTTTTATGATAGCTTGCTTCTTTTATAAACAAATGTGTTTGTGTGTGTATGTGGGGGGGAGAGGGGGGGGGGGGGGGGCAAAAAGAATCTTCTGAGCATGCGCTGATGTCAAGTGTAAATTTCCTCTACGTGTGGAATAAACATCAGTTGAAGTCTAGCGTGCTGTCCCGTCGGTACCTTATTGTCGCTGTCCCTTATCAGTGGCGTAGTATGCCGTACATTGAAATATAATGATGACGTCAACAGTGGTATAGTATGTCGTGCCTTGAAATGAATGATCACGTCATCAGTAATGTATGTCGTACCTTGAAATAAATGAGGACGTCATCAGTGATGTAGTATATCGTGCCTTGAAATGAGGTAACTATGACGTCATCACATAACGACGTCAACGACAGTGATGTCATAATGACACCGCATCCGGGATATATCTAATGATTTAAAGTGACGTCACAATGCCGTCACATCTGGTCATGACGTCACGACTAGCGATGACGTCACCAGGCGAATCACGCTTATACGAAGCTTATAAGTTCGATCCAGGCGTCCGTGCGGCGCGTTTCATTTGGCGCTTCCTCGTACAGCAGGCAATAGCGACGTTTCAAATTGGTTTACAGGAAAGAAAAGGTGCAGTATCTGTGACAATTCTCCGCAGACACCTTAACCGAGCCGTAAGGAAAAGGAGCAAGGTGGGAGCGAAAAAAGAGAGAAAGAGGTGCCGGTAGTGGGGGGCTTCTGACCACCGCGCAACAGATGCTTTCACCTCGATCGTCGCACTTTAGTGGTCCAAAGTGTCCCCTAGAATTTTTTGTAAGCTAATGCTCTCGACACTTCAATCACTTTTCCAGAGTAAACGATTTTGTGACCAATGGTATAGCGTTGAGAACCTGGACTCGGTGCCAAACACTGATGTGGCGCGAAATCCCCTCGTGATAGAGCGACAACGAAGGCGTGCGCGAGAGTGTCCGCACATACAAGGCCGAGTCGAAATTAATCGTTTTTATTTTCCTGATCAGCAGGACTTTTGGTCTATCCAATTAGGTTGGTTGGTTTGGTTTGTGGGGTTTAACGTCCCAAAGCGACTCAGGCTATGAGAGACGCCGTAGTGGAGGACTCCGGAAATTTCGACCACCTGGGGTTCTTTAACGTGCACTGACATCGCACAGCACACGGGCGCCTTGCTTTTCGCCTCCATCGAAAAGCGGCCGCCGAGGCCGGGATTCGATCCCGCGTCCTTGGGAACAGTAGTCGAGCGCCGTAACCACTGCGCCACCCCGGCGGGGCGGTCTATCCAATTAGTGCATATTTATTTTCTCATGTCATCACGCAGTATAGTACCTCTTTCTGGTGCTTAAATTTGTGGCCAATGCACCTAGTGGGCATGTGCACAACAATATCGAAGGTCACTATACAACAGCAAGCCTCAGCGAACTGTATTCGACTAAACCGCTGTTTCGCGTTTCGTATTTCGCCACAATAGCACTATGGAAGTCATGTTTAGTGAGTTTGATCGTGCAGTCTCCCCTCAAAGCGCGAACAGTGAAACGCAGTGCTTTGCGTAACTTCGAGGTGGTACTAAATGTATTTGTATGTCAGAGCAACATATGTCCCTCCGGCGCGTACTACAAGGAATGTGTAATGCTCTCTGGTGTCGCTACTGATGTGCTGGTATGTAAATGTGGAAAAAGAGCGCCGAAGAAAATCGCAGATGAAATTACCAGCGTGTATAGTGCAGCAATACACTATATATAAAGCAAGCCATGTCAGTTTATTACCAGTCATGTACGTTCGTGTTATGCTAATTTAGTATAGGTGAAAAATAATGTAACAATAATCGATTACTTCTGATTGTTCAGCTACTTTTCAAGGGCTGATACCGACTATTGGAATTAGTTACATTTCGGATGGATTAAAACGTAACTGTAATCGGTTGTTGTTTTCTGTAACGCTCGCAAGAGTGCTACAACCCAACAACAAACAAAAATAATACGCTAAAGCGACCTGTCCTTGCAGGTAAGTTTGTGCAGCTAAAAAGACACCCTGTATAACTAATCGACTTCAGTTATATATTATTGAAAATTATACTATCCTTACTGAAAGCAACTGGGCCTGGCGCAACTTGAATTAGTATTCTGGGTGAGATCCTATATACTTACTTGATGCTTATATTATCAAATTTGTAACTAACGAAGCAGCTGTGCTCAACACATGTCCGACATTTTCCATGCCCCCCCTGACGTGGTTCGCCGCCTCGTGTGCACACGTCCCAGAAGGAAGGATTAAGAACAAGTCGACTACAGGAGATTGGCGGCTAATATGCAGGAAGACTTCACCGATGTGGCTGATGAACAACAAACGCTAAGAGCCGGAATCTGCTAATGTTTGCGGATGAAAATAGCCACTACGACCTTCTATAGCATCGCATTCCACATGAAAGGTCCTTGAAGAAGACAAAAACGATGCAGTTTCCTTTCCTGCTAAACAAACAAGTGCTTGACCTGACAAGCTCCCGTTGTGTATGCCTTATTGAGAGTGTGTCTCACTCCGTACCAGAGCTTTGCTAACCATGTACCGTCTAGCCCAACAACAGGTCGCCCTTTTTGTTAATTATCAGTCACGTATTTAGCAATTTAAGCGTTCCTGAAGAGCTTAGCTAGTGCGAGCGAGCGCTGAACCGCTCTATCGACAGCAGTAATCCCAGAAATGAGGCTAAATCAGTCTCAGCCGAAGTCTGGCGGCTGGCTCTTCCATTCTAGGTCTTTCGAAACAATTAGGAGTGATCGCCTCGGGCTTCTTTTCGGCGGCTCGAGTGAAAAGCCCCGCAGACTGTCGTCAAAACAAGCGCGGTCACAAGGGCGGCGCAAAACAAAGCGGCAGGTCGTGTCCACACTGGCGCGTTGCATTTGGCGACGTTGAGCAAGAAGCGTTGCCCGCCGCTGCCCACGCTGCCTAGATACGTCGCGTACGAGCGCGGACATGGCGAAAGTGTTTTTCAATTCGCTTCGTGGCTCCAAGGGCGCTAAAAATCTCTCAGCGGATGAAACATGCGCCCTCGGCAACAAGCGAGCCCGTCGAGGGGGGAGAGATGGAGCTCGCGAGAAGGGGAAGCCGATTCGTATGCCGTTCTCGCGGCACCGCTAAAGTTTTCGGCGTCCGGATGTGATTTCAATACCCGCGGTGACGTCAAGCGAAGCTTGCTTCTGTTCGCCGAGGTCAATGCTATGCGTTCCGTAGTCCAAATGGAACGAAATACAGATATAACCAAATAAAAATACCGAGAAAAGCGTCTCCTCAAACGGCACGCGCGTGATGTGACGCCGCAGTTTGTTTGCGAAGAGAAAAAGGGTGTGTGTGTGTGTGGGGGGGGGGGGGGGGGGGGGGGCGACTAGCGACAGTTCCCACGCACGCCCACTCTGTGTACCGGTGTACGCGCTGTCTACAACGCCCTCTCATTTTATAACCGATGCACTGATCGTGTGCGGGAGGGACCAGACCGAAGGAGAGACGGCGTTCACCCGGAGGCTGCCGTTACTTTTTGCCACCGCGGCGCCCCTATCTTGGACGACAGGCGCGCTTCCAACACGAGGACAAAAAAAAAAAAAAAAAAAAGTGGGGGAATGGAGAGGGGGGGAGCTGGCCCTGCCTCGAATCATTACACAGCGTTCTCGACCGCCTTCCACGTTCGAATCATTTATTCGCCTCTGCGGTCTGATTCGGAACAAGAGCCGATGGCTTTTGTGCGCCGCGGACTGCTGCCCTTCGTCCATTTTCTGTGTTATTTCTTTCGCTTCTCGCTATTTATTTCCCCGCACGGAAGGTGGTGGAGGAAGGGGGCTTTGAAACATTGAAATGCGACCCTTTCAGCGTCGCTATCGTTTTCGAGCAGCTCGCACTAATGTGCCTCTCTTTGTTCATCGTTTCTCGAAAATCGAGTTTTTGCTCCCTCGGATTCCGTCCGTGTAGCGCACTTGCGCATAAAAGGGCATTGCTGAGTCGGCACGTCAGCTAGACCGCCCAATTTTACCCCCCGCGTCAAAGTCGTTTCTTATTCCACAACTGCGTAGCTGTTAAGCCGCGCCAGAATTTCCTATGCGTTAGATATCGAGAAAAGGGTAGTAATAGCGAATATACGGTTATTGGCGAGTGCTAAATTTGGCCTGCGGGAAAACTGAACGCGCCGAAGGAATTGTGTTTAGTGATTCTTCATGATAGTGCCATTAAACTCGCCGCAGCCACGGGCCTCAGACTCCCCCTTTGCTGCACGAGAAATTCGATAACGAGAGCGGAAGTGTCCTGTTTCTTTGCTGCAGTTTCCGACTCTGTTTTTGCGCTTAATAATCAGCGCGGTTCTTGCGAAACATTCATGACGCGTTGAATTGAACCTAACCGCCTGTCGCTTCTAATCTAATAGTACGCTCTCCATCCCGAAAACAAAAAGGGGCTCTTGGCCGTACTTATTGGTGAAGGAAAGTCGATGGAGGCTGAAGATTAGTGTTCTTTTTTCTTTCTTCTTCAGAGTATGGCGTGTACCGCTGCTCATTTATCACGCGAAAAAAAAAAAAAAAAAGATGAATAAAGAGCTTTAGACATAAACATAAATAAAAACAAACAAACTGCATGAAATTGAACCAAAATCACATTAAAGTTATAAGAGACGAATATGCATTGAAATACGTAATGTGACACGTTTGCGTACCAATGACTAAGCGCTTTGCTGGAACGTCGTTCCGCAGCAGTTTTTATATAAAAAAAAAGAAACAGAAGAATGAAATATTGCACACTACACAGGGGTTAATTTTTAACACTATGACCGAACGTCTTGTGCCCCATGTTTAGCAACAGAGTGGATTCCATTATTTCCGTTAATCGGTGAGAAATCTTGAAGTTCCGATTCAAGCACGCGTTCGAAATATACAGCTCCCCTCAACTGAAACGCAACAGCGTTGAAGGTCCCGTTGTGGAGAACATCCGGCGTCGGCGTTGTTAGCGAAAAATTATGAGCATACATGAGGCAGGTGGTAGTTGGCAGGTGACAGGGCCGGATACTGATAGGTCGACATGTTGGGTGACGTCACGAGACCGCGTGATAATAATAGTTGATAACAATAATTAATATTAATAATTGTCAACGGGTAATAAATATTAACGATTAATAATTACCTGATGTCACGAGACCTTGTGATAATAATAATCGAGCTGGCAGCTCTCTGCCAGCTCTGGTAGCTAGCCCCTTTGCGATGGGAGGGTGAGATCGGAATCCAACCTGGGACCTTTGGATCCCGACTGCCATCGGCCGCGCAGCATACAGTTTGGTTATAACGGGGCGTTGTCTCGTATAGGCACCCTGCGCATCTAACGCCGACGCGACATGCGCGCCACTCGCGGCTGCGAGCAAGTCCCTGTCAGGAAGGCTAGAGCAGACGACGGCGCCCGCAGTGCTGTGCCATGCTGTGCGCGTCGTCACGAATGAGCTCTGCGTCTCTCTCTCAGTCACAAATGGAGCATAGAAACAGCCGGACACACTACTATGTCGTAGGCTGCAGCAATACGTGTATGAATTCGCCTGCTGGAACAAAATTGTACCGCTTCCCAACGCGACATTGGGAGACGGAACGACGGAAGAGTTGGATTCGGCTTGTTCGTCGCGAAAGGTAAGTTTGAGCTCCGTATTTTTACCCACAAAGTAAGTGCTTGATTAAGTCTTAAAATGCGCAAGAAGGGTGTTTCTTGTCATCTGTCTTGATGCTGCACATATATGACGTTGGATAAAGACACTGGATCTTCGTTCACTGCAGTGTACGCTGCTCATTTGTTTTTACGTTTACGTCGGCAGCGAATATGGCATGCATTGGGTGCCTTCGGCGAAATACAGGATGTAAGCAGCTATCTTGTGGGAATTGCAAAATCGAACGAAGGAGGGCACCCGTCCTACGACCCAAGTATTCTCAGACTACAAAAGAGCAAGTGCAAGTGGTTTTTCCGGACGCTATCACAAGCATCACTTTAAGTGGTAAGAATGTAACGGTAATCCGGTCTGGTTAGTACATTGCATAAAGCTAGCATGCGCAACTGTCAGGATGCTAAAAAGCCAGCCGATAAATACATTGGTTACCTTTAATTTTCCGATGGCGTACTGATGTTCGTCTGCGCAACGCACCAGGCTGCTACTTTGACCTCATTCTACGATATTATCTCTTTCACGTCATGCACATGACCTGCTTCGTGCGCGGTCGTTGTCCACTTCTCTTCTTTGTCACGCTTTTGTCGCGCACTTACTTTGCATTCCCACAGTTGGCACAAGACAGATATCCTGAATTCCTAGGCTCCTTGCCATCCTGCAGCTAATGATTTTGCAGGGCGGGCGCTGGGTGGTAAGAGACATCAAGCTTTGGTCATCAAGTTTGGAAGCAGCAACAGAGCTTTCATAACTGTCCGTCCCACACTACGCCTTTGTGCGATTGGCCGTTAGATCCAGCACCCGGGAGCGGACAAAATTATAAATGCCATCATACATAGCTTCAACAAAAAGATTCAAGGCAACAAAAACATTGAGGCCCCAAAATTTGTACTAACGGACATCCCTTTTGAAGGCGAGCACCTCCTTCACACTCTAGACATCAACGTGGCATTTGACATCACCCACACAGACATCCTGAACGGCCTCAATCAAATCAATTGTGGCCTTCAAGTCTATCAATACACCCCCGCCGTCCTCTGCGACAGTGCCACCACAATTAGCATGTTCTCCACGTGATCCCAACCTTTTGACCACTATTATAAGATCCCCCGCAAGGAACTGTCCTGTACCCCTCCTCTTTAGTGTCGCTTAACCTCATTGCCTGTCAACTAACTGCGCAAGTGTACTTACATTGGCTAAATCATGAATGATTTTACACTATATGATCCAACAAGGGATTCCCTCGCGACAAGAATGAGGCCCTTAAAATGGTCACCCTAGCATCGAGAAATTCATCACCAGACGCAGCATGCAATGTGCTCCGAAAAATTCGAAGCCATTCGCATATACGGCCGCCACTACAAGTCACCTGACCCTACCCATCTTCAAACACGCGGCAGTCTTATTGAGGAACGCTCGCTTATCGAATCCTCGGCCTAGTGTACAAGACGGTAAATCCATCCACACCCTCCAAACTCTCTGAAACTCGGTTTTCGCCGCATTATCCGCCGCATTGTGTGGCACAAAGATGGCATGCGCGAAAAGGACATTTCTTCAAGGTCCTTGCCATCAGCCACATTCAATACAGCCTTCCACCTCCGCCTCACCAACACCAAAAGAAAAAAAAATTAAAAGCCGAAGACCTCATCTGCACTGCTTCAAAACGCTCTCGGACTCCCGATGAGCAGGTCAACATCTCAAATGACCACGCGAGCATCCACAACACCTTCAATAAAACCCGCGATGCGATCCTCTCCTCGAGCCAACATCGCACTTAAGCACCACCTCCGCGGGCCATCCTTAAACCCATCGGGAACCCCCAAGCAACATCACAGCGATGTTACCCCCCCCCCCCCCCCCCCTTCACCGAAGCGCTATCCCCATATTCGTGCACCAACTTACTGCAAAAGGTTAGGAGGTATGACCGACTCCGGCATCTGTGAAGACAGTATGGATAAGATTCCTGTTTACGTCAAAATCGCCCCATACGCCCACTCACCGACATTCGCCTGTGCAGCCGGGGAAAGCGCCAACACCCCACTCTCGACAGCCTCTTTCCGAGCCTCAAACCCAATCGCCATTGAAGTGATTGCCCTCGCCATTAAAATGAGCGACGCCTGCTCCAACAGTCCTCACACATTCACCGACTCTCCTCTCAGGCCGCCGGTCGAGCATATCAAGCGATCGTGGACCACGACAAGCGCTACGCATACTGGGACACGCTTTACATCCCAACAACGTCATCACCTGGTTCCTCGCATACGAGAGCCTCCATGGAACCGTCAGGGCATACACTCTTGCTCGAGAAAGTACCCACCGAGCGGGGCCACCTATCGCAGCAGTTGGTCCTGAAAGATGAGGGCTAGCAATATGCCTCGACTGCAAAGCGGTATGATTTTTTCTCTTGCCGGGCCGACGGCCCTTTTTGAACGATTTCAGCGCATCCCCTCCTGCCCTATACATTCACTGTTCTCACTTCACTATCCGGCTCGAAACATGACGCCTTAATAGATGCATCTACTCTCCTCATCACATCCCTCGCTCTTCTCTGAAGACTCCAGCCTCCTAAGGCGTCTCCAGGCAAACATCTACCCCACTTACATTACCTTCGTACAACGCTATACGAATATATATCCATGGTGTGATGACATCCAAACACTAGCACATCTCACATGGATATGTCCTCCAAAACTCGCCCACTTAAAGCGCTTAATGCAGCCCTGGAGCTATGGGAGGTGAAGCTGACCAGCGCACGCCTGGATGACCAGGCAGCGCTCATCTGCATCGGCAGAACATGGACGGATGCCTCTGCAGACCTGTAGATTGAGGGCCACCCACAAGCACTCCAGCTGCCATCGTCCTCAGCAGAAGTTCGTTCAATCAATCAATCAATCAATCAATCAATCAATCAATCAATCAATCAATCACACGCAAGCGCTCTTGATTGCAGCCTTCGCAAGCCATCGTACTTTTCTGAAGCATAACTCCCAGGATTACCTAACGCCCCCCCCCCCCCCCCCCCCTCCTGAACACTTTTAAGATAGCGCAACCGGGCGTTTGATAAACGTCACAATGGGAACATTTTGACTACTTTCATCGATGACATGGCCATGGTGTGTAAGGAATGTGGCAGTTCTGGAGTGAAACTTGGCCATCGTCGTAAGAGCAGCCACTATACACTTACGTCTTTAAGACCACTGATGGACTAACGATGGCGGTACAGTGACAGCTGGGAAGTGAAGGAGTAGACGGGACGAGATTTTCATAGCCTAGCCATCTCAATATACTCCATAACGATCTGCAGCATATGAGAGCAGGGCGGCCGCGGTCGCGACAACCACAAGATGTAGGAGAGGTGCAGGTCATGCGCGCTTCTGGGATGCGCTGGGTCGGCACTCGAGGTTGAGGTGTTCAAATGTTAAAACAACCTGCACAGGTGTTTCACCTGTGCCAAAACATTCATTGCACTCTGGCAGTTGAGAAGCGTGTTAAATTACTTGGCCAGCTGCCACATCATTCTGGCCGCCCTCCAAAACGTTTTCATGTGTCCAAGAGTGGCACTTCATCGAATAACGCGGCGAAGTTCACACAGTCGGTAGATATGAATCGCTATCGACTCTGCCTGCAAATGGTTTGTCCCCTCGGCGAGAGAGTAAGCTGTGTTAGTCCCTTCCAGCCGGATGCTAGAGCGAAATTCCGTCAGCTCTTCTCACTGCCCAGTAATTATCTGCACGAGCGGGCGATCTCAGGCGTATTGCTGCCAAGAGGCGGTGAAGAACGGGGAGAGAATTCATTACTATATCTGCATCGGCACCTGCATCGCCTTCCGAGAGCAGTTTTATCGCGATGTGGAAAGCAGTGACTTCGCCAGTGGCGCAGCTGGCAACGATCGGGATGCAGCACAGACTGACGACCTCGTGCTTCGGGCAGGTGGCCCCGGGCGCAGGTGGACGGTCGCCGTTTGTTTACCACATATATTGCGCGGCACCAATCTGCAGTGCACCCTGGCAATTGGACGGGAAGCCAAGGCTGTTCAGTCGTCGGAATGGAGCATGATTATATAGGGATCCCAACTTGGGCCAGGGGGCGCTCCAAGAGCAAGCGATCAGCGCCCTCTTCGGCGGGAATTTCATAACGTGCGAGGCAGGTGGCTAAGGCGCCTCATTTCGCTATATAGCGGCTAAAGTGCGGCTTAAAAAAAACGCAACCTTGAAGGACATTTTCGATGAGGAAATCTTGGCGTATACAGTGTGGAACAAGTCATAAAAGACAGCAGTGTTTCTGCGGAAGCGAGGTGTGTGTCGCAAGTGAGCGACATCACCTACAACATACATATCGAAGTCAGTACTGAATTTCACAGCATTTTTGACGCTCTAAACAGACTCGCACTGCTAGTGGAAACTGATCGAGTTTCTCCGCACGATACTGTCTCACTTTTTGCATGCTCGGCACGGGGACTATCCCCGTTTATCGCGGATGTGGTTTCGGACTTCATTAGATGCGTTTACATCTGCATTTACATATAACCACTGTTCAGCTCGTTGCGACAATCTAGCTCCCGCTTTCATGTGTGCACGCTTTGCAACATCGCCGATATATATATATATATCGTCCCCCAAGAGTATTCCTAACAAAGATTACGCACGAACACGCCGCGCTGGTGTAAAGACTGGGCTCTATTTTTGTCCGCACGAGTACACTTGCACGCTTGTCCAGTTTAGTGAAATTTATTTTTAAACTGTGAAATGTAGATTAATTGCACTTAATGCTAAATTGTAAATTTCCGAATCCTCGCAGCTGCAAACGTTGCAATAGTTTGCGTAAAAACGGTCGTTTTGTCTGTGAACTTATCAGGCAAATCCAGCAATCCAGTGATATTACGCCCTCTGACTACAGCCGAAAAATGTCGCCAAGTGTTTTAATGAGTTGGAAAGCACAGCGAAGAACAGGAGAAGCGATGCACACAAGCGCCGGAAGCGTGCCGCTTGTCAGTCTATGTTTTGCGTTCTTGAGCTGCTAATTCGAAATGGGTCAAAGAAAATTAGCTAAACTTCCATCCTGCTAATTGCATGCGGCACTGTCAAATTCATTTAACACTGCCGGCAAAGCACGCTGCCTTCTAACGCGTGAAAAGCAGCGAGCGAGTCGGTTTTAGGCAGGGCATGTAAGCTTTCGTTCAAGAAAGCCAGCCTTCGCATCAGTCCGAGACACGACTATGATTACTATACTGATACGCGAAGCGAATTAAACAGCTAACACAGCAAAGCAGATGCTTACGTGATTCTACAGGCCGCTGCTATCCACGCTTCGCACCTCTGCTTCTTATACCACTTGCCCTGGAAGCGGTAAAATCTCACCGGCGGATCTCGGTTCTTTTTGTTGCCCAGACTGTTGTGACAGAGCACAACGTAACAGCAATGGCTTCCTGCTTTTCGCGAAGACGAGGGGACAGATGTCATTGCGAACAGTTGTATAATATTACGAGCGACACACGTTTCAGCACTGCACAACGTGTTGCCGCGCCTGCTGCAGTCTCGGTAGGGCCTTGCAGTCTCCGCGCCGTGGCGCTGTTGTCGCGCCTCGAAACTTGCGGTTGGGAGCCCTATATGGCGTACAACGCTACAAGAAAACCAAAAGTACGTCACCCCGCTCTTGATGCAGCCGGAATACGTGGTACGTGACTATCGGTCTCACGGCTTCGCAACCACGGCAGAATCCTGCATCGACATACTGTCAGCAACAAATGAAACTCGAACAAGCAAACCAAAGTGTCAGCGCCAAAAAAAAAAACAAAACAAAACAAAAAAAAACAGACAGTATCATACATGTTTTGGAGAAGTGCAAGCCAGCTTGATAGCACTTCTAATGGAGGGTCACAGTACGCTAGAAGTGAAATGAACCTACATCAGTATTGCGTTTTCCTCGACAAAGAACATCTAATTTTATACCTCATATTTCAGTTGTCTTGTTCGCGTTCATTTATTTTATTTATTTATTTACAGAATACCGCAGGCCTGAGCCCAAGCAGGAGGGGCGTACTAGACAAGAAAAAAAGTTTATAGCAACCGTTTTCAAACAATCAGAAAACCGTTTCTCTCGAATGAAATATAATAGCTGTAACTAGATTTAATTGCCTTGAAAATTCCTTCCCATACAGTGGCATATGACATGCGGAGGTCCACTTGTTTACACTGCAGTCGTCCGATTTCTGTTCAGCATAATCTGCTGAGGTGAACCAGTCTTGGAAAGCAGCAATTTTGCAGCTATAACTTTCCAGTGACGTCACTGTAAGTTATGATTAGGACCGCGGGAAACCATAAGACCGCCTTGATGGACAATGGAAATGTTATCCAAGTTATGTAGGGGCATTCGCTCCCATGTTGCCCACCTCCAAATAGTAAAGCGCTTTGGACAAAAGGAATTGAATGGAGTTTTTCTTGGACTGCTGTTTGAGCGCAATGTTGCTTGCGTTATCCTCCCAACAAGGAATTACAGGCAGCGAGGAGCACAAACCCTCTTTGGCCACAGTTCATCCTATACATATGTTCGGAAAATCACGATGAAAGCTTTTCCCTTGCGATATAGGTATATCAGCTTGAAGGAAATTGCGTCATAAATATGGAAAGGCCGGACCAGCACGTAGCTGCTTAGCACGCGAACGGCTTTCAGAATTCAAGTAGAGATTTGATGGCGTCAGTTGCAGGCTCTGGTTTCAGTGCTGAAAGAGAGTAGATTGACGTATAGGATAGATATTGTTGCGCTTTACCAGAAGCAAGGACCTTGTGTATATCTGAACGTATACCAACTTTTTCTGCCTCAAAGCGAGCCGCTTTGACTGCAGCACTCTCTGCTGTCGTTCTTTGTTTTCCATTGTTTTTTTTTATGTTTTGCTAAACGCAAAGTAATTTGGTTTTAAGGAAAGGAAAGGCGCTGTATCTGTCACACTTCTGTGCCCATGCACTTGCCACCGGCCGCAAGTGAAGAGATGAAGTTAGAAGAGAAAGTGGAAAAATATAAAGAAGAGCCGTAGTGAAGGGCTACGGTGTAATTTCGATCTCATGGGGATCCTTAACGTCCATTACCATCGCACAACACACGGACGCCTTTCCATTCGCTTCCATCGAAACGCAGCCGCCGGCGGTCGGGTTCGAACCCGCGTACCCCCGGCACGGTAGTCGGGCACCTCAACCACTGCGCCACCGCGCCGGGGCAAAACTGCAAAAACAAATTTCCGTTCTTCCTGCTTAAGCAGTACTAGCATCGCGATGCGCAAATGACGGCGTCTATATGCAGCTTCGAAGAGTGAAGCCTCCTAAAGTATCACCCACAAGTCACCTCGTCGCGCGCGCGCGCACACACACACACACACACACACACGCACGCACACACACACACACACACACACACACACACACACACACACACACACACACACACACACACACACACACACACACACACACACACACACACACACACACACACACACACACACACACACACACACACGCACACGCGCGCGCGCGCGCACACGCACACGCACACACACACACATATATATTGCCACGTGCCTAGCGCCGCGCGACAGCCGTGCTTGGTGCCGACGACGACGAAGCGGTGGTTGGCACGAGCGGCGCGCTGGTGCTGGACTCTGTGACTCTGTGTTCGGAACTACAAGCCGACCTTATTCTCGGGTCCTCGGCTACGTGTACCTTCACGGCTCCCTCTGACTTCAGTCGTGACACTGGTGGAGGTGCCATCGATGATCCCTTCTCCTGCGGACGACCCTACGCGGCCGCCTCTCGTGACCACTCCTGTTCATCGTACCAGCCGACGGCTCCGAGGCTTGTCCCCCGAGGCCTTCCCTCTTGACGAAGAGACTCTGGCTGTGGCATCGACACCGACCGCCCGTACCATGACTGTCCCTTCCACCCCTTCGTCCTGTCTCATCCTTCAGACCCCACGTACCCCTAAACCATTTCACGGTGAGCAGTTTGAAGACTCCGAGGACTGGCTAGCTCACTATGAAAGGGTCGCGACGTTTAACGGCTGGGACGACGCTGCGAAAATGCGGAACGTCTACTTCAGCCTTGAAGACGCTGCTCGGACATGGTTCGAGAACCGCGAGGCCACATTCTCTACGTGGCCGGCCTTCCGAAGTCAGCTCCTCGGTACGTACGCCAACAGTGACCGCCGAGATGATGCCGAGCGTGCCCTGACCTCTCGAGTTCAGCGTCAGAACGAGGGGGTCGCAATGTACGTTGAAGACGTCATGCGCCTTTGCCATCGCGCCGACCCGTCCATGAGTGAGGACAAGAAGGTGCGGCACCTGATGCACGGCGTCAAAGAACAGCTTTTTTCCGGCCTCGTGCGGAACCCGCCCACCACCGTCGCGGCGTTTCTGGCTGAAGCTGTGACCATGGAGAAACTGCTCCAGCAGCGATGCAGCCAGTACGGTCGGCCGCTGAATTCCATCTCCATACTACCGCCGTCTGACCGAACCGACTACAATCCCGGGGCAGATATGAGCTCCCTTCGCGACCTCATTCACACCGTGGTTCGCGAGGAGCTCCAGCAACTTCATGGATCATTTACTCCTGGCACAGCTTCCCTGGCCAGCATCATCTGTGAGGAGGTCCAGAACGCACTCACGCCACCGACAAGTACAGTCGTTCCACCACCACCCCCGGGCCCCACCCAGCGGATGACTTATGCTGATGTCACACGCCGCCCAGCCCTGCTACCTACCCCTTCGCCTTACACGCAACCTCAGGTCGCTGTGCACGCTGCGGCACCGCTGCCCCTTTGGGTAGATCGGCGCCAGGCGCCCCGGAAGACTGATCTCTGGCGCGCTCCAGATAACCGCCCTCTCTGCTACCACTGTGGCGAGGCAGGTCACCTCTACCGGCAGTGCCCTTATCGTCAGATGGGCCTTAGAGGATTTTCCCCCGACAGCCCTCGTCCACGGCCTGGTCAGCGGCCTCAGGACATCGCCGAGTACGTCACCCGCCAGCGTACGTCACCCGCCAGTCTGCCAAATTCTCCTCGTCGCGAGTCGCGCTCGCCTTCGCCTCGTCGCTCTTCGCCCTCTGGGCCACGGTATACCGCTGGACGCCATGGTTCCTCGAGCCCTCATCGGGAAAACTAGCTCCGGCGACCTTTGGAGGCGAGGCCGCCGCACACCGATTCGCCGTAAAGCTTCCTCCACCGCACCGCTCGATTCGCCCCGACGTCGAACGCCGAATTCCTGTCCAGTTTTCGCCGCACAGACCAGATCGCCCCGACGTCGTCCGCATCGCCGACCAGTTATAACCGCCGTGTCGCTTAAATCGCCCCGACGCAGACCACACAACTGCCGCCCAGCTTCCGTCGCCGCACCGCTTGCTTCACTCCGACCTGCCGTCGACATTGAATTGTCCCGACGCCGACCACCCAACCGCCGTCCAGCTTCCGCCACCACACCGCTCACTTTACTCCGAACCGACGTCGACAGGCCCTGGTCTTGGCCGGGTCTCCCTGGACATCCCTATTATCGTCGACACGAAGGAGGTCAGCGCTTTAGTTGATACGGGAGCCGATTATTCTATCCTTAGCGGGCGGCTTACAAGGACACTGAAAAAGGTGATGACGCCATGGAACGGACCAGACATACGTACGGCAGGCGGACATGTGGTTGCACCACTGGGTATGTGTACAGCCCGGGTTACGGTGCGAGGCTGCACATTTGTTGCGACTTTTCTTGTTCTACGCGAATGCTCTCGTGATGTTATTCTTGGCATCGACTTCCTTCGTGAGCACGGTGCCACTATAGATCTACCGAACCGCTTGGTGACGTTTTCCGCCAAACTGGCCACTGAAAAGCATGAGTACCGCGGGTCCCACTCCACGCTGCGAGTCGCCGATGATAGCCTCACAGTGCCACCACGCGCCAGCATCCTCGCCAGAGTTACTTGTGACGAGCCACATCACGGCCTCCGGGTTGTTGAGCCTAATGTCTCCCTCTCACTCGCCTTGGGAGTTTCTGTGGCAAGAGGTCTTTGTTTCCTTCGTGGAAGAGAGACGGAGGTACTTGTCACCAATTTCTCCAATGAACATCGACATCTGTTCCGTGGCACTGTCATCGCTTACGTCGACCATCTGCACGAAGTCGCCGAATGTTTTGCTTCAGAGGAAGCTACGCCTAGCACTGAACCGGATGATGCCGTACACGCTGTCGACATCAATTCTAGCCTTTCCTCCGTTGAAAAGAGGCAACTCCAAGATCTATTGCTGGAGTTTCGTGTGTGCTTCACGTCTTCATCTAAAGTGCAGCAAACCTCGGTCATTGAACACCGGATTATCGCGCATGAAGGCACTCGACCCATCCATCAGCAGCCCTATCGTGTGTCTCCTCGGGAGAGAGACGCTATTTCTAAACAGCATTCCAACCCGAGAGGGTAGTGAAGATGCACAAGTGCAGTAAAGAAGCGAAAGCGAATTTTCTTTCGTTCATGTAAGCTCGAAACAATTACATATTTGAGCAGCTGCTGTGAGTCGGCAGTCATAACGCTCCCGAATTATTCAACGCTTTGCAGCGCTTTTGATTAATTCATTAGCGAAGTGCATCCTTAGTGCAGAAGTTAGCTGACATGCAGTAGCTACTTACAGCCCTTGGTTTCCACCGATCAAAGCGAAAACATTCCGCCGACCCCACTTGACGACGGCATATGTTTGAATGCAGGCGACCGCTGAATGCAGATAGCCAGTGACATCTATGGGCAGGAGCGGAAAGCGCACGAAGTCGGGCGCGAAAGAGAGGTTTGTGCGTTTTGCGTTCTGCGAGAAGCGTCAACGTGTCGCCGATCGTACGCGTCATGAAAAAGGAACTGAACAAAAGAAATGGTCACGATGACCAGTCGATTTAGAGGACTTGTCCCGCACATTACTACAGTTTCCCATAGCCGTAAAAGCTCAAGCTCAAACCAAGCTGCGAACACGCACAGGGGAGGGCGAAGGGCTCCTTTTCGAAACCAAGAAAAGTACTAAGATATATTCTTATTATTGCTTGTTTAGTTTTGTTATTAGAGAGGGAGAGTCACGGAGTGATCAGTTTAAATGGGAGACATTTTTACAGCATATAACCGGTGAAAGCATAACCCACGTACACCGCGTTTTCCTGGCATTCCTGCATCGGAAGCACAACTGTGGCATACTGGTGAAAACCGACTGAGAACTAACCCGCCACGGGACGGGCGGCCATATAGTTGGATCCCAAAATAAAATAGAGGCTTAAGAAAGAAGCGCTCTTCCACCTATTAGTGCAGAATATATGGCGCGGGAAATATACGTGTTGGGGAATTTGTCTTTTATTTATATGCTGCAATCGTGGAGATGTGACGCACGAAACGCGTGGCTGTTGTAAGTGTAAAATGAAAAGAAACAAGCTTGGACATCAGGTAACCGAACGAGTCCTAAGATGCAAGAGGGGTCAAAAAACGAATTAACACCACACTGCCTCTTGCTGGTTGATTCCGGTAGTGGTCGTACGGAGCAAACTAACCACACGGAAACGACGTCAACAAATGGAGATGGAAGCTTTGGTGGCTAATGCTGTGCAAGGAAATGAAAGTGAAACGTTGTGGCCAAGGAGTAAGGAGCCTTGCCAAGGCAGGCACAGAAAAGACGCCCTGGAGTTCGTGCTTTCTGTGAAGCAGTCTTGTACACGTTGGGGAAAATAAGCAAACGATTACAATTGTATTTAACTCATGTCGAAACTCACAGACTACAGGGTTCAATTCAGTTCAGTCGTTCAGTCGTGTCCGACTCTTCGTGACCCTATAGACCATGTCACGCCACGTTTTCCGGTCTCTCACTATATTGCTAACATCACATAACTTCATCTGCAGCGCCTCGAGGATGCCATCTAACCATCGCATTCGCTGCCTACCCCTTCTCCGGTGACCCTCAACCTTTCCCAACATCAAATCTTTCTCCAGCGACTCCTCTCTTCTCATCAGATGACCAAGGTATCTGAGCTTTAACTGTAGAATTTGGCCCTCCAATGAGCAGTCAGGGTTTATGGTGGACAATGTCGACTGATTTGATCTTCTGACAGTCCAAGGAACTCTCAAGGGTCTCCGCCAGCACCACAATTCAAACGCGTCAATTCTTCGGCGGTCAGCCTTCTTCACAGTCCAACTCTCGCATCCATACATAACAACTGGAAAGACCATAGCACGAGTTATACGGATCTTGGTTGACAGACTAATGTCTCTGCTCTTTACTAGGCGGTCAAGGCTAACCATGGCTCTCTTTCCCAGAAGCAGGCGTCTCCTAATTTCATGGCTGCAGGCTCCTTCCGGGGTAATCTTGGAGCCCAAGAAGAGAAAATCTGTCACAGCTTCCACTTCTTGTCCCTTGATGCTCCAGGACTTGATAGGGCAAGACGCCATGATCTTTGTCTTTTTAATGTTCAGTTTAAGCCCAAACTTCTCACTCTCTTCTTGTACGCGCATCAGAAGTCTCTTGAGTTCCACTTCACTTTCTGCCATTAAAGTGGCATCATCCACATATCTAAGGTTGTTGATACGTTTTCCAGCAATATTCACTCCAGCTGAAGACTCGTTCAGACCAGCCTTCCTCATGATGCACTCTGCATATAGGTTAAATAGGCAGGGCGACAGTATGCAGCCTTGCCTCACTCCTTTCGCAATCGGAAACCAATCAATAAGACCATGCCCAGTTCTGACTGTGGCCTCTTGCCCTTCATACAGGTTCCTTAGGAGACAGATGAAGTGAATTGGAACTCCCATCTCTTGGAGAGCTTGTCACAATCTGCTGTGATCTACAGGGTTCAATTACAGCCCTGGAAAAGTAACGGAAATATTGCAAGAATGTGATCTATTGTTTTGGTGTTACTTTCTTTCCAACTTTTATTGTCCCGACACAAACTTACTCGTACTCGGAACTTACTTACTCGGAAGCGCAGATTTATTTATTTTTATTTTATTTATTTACAGGATACTGCCGGCCTCAGTTTGAGGCCTTAGGCAGGAGTGGGCATATCAATAATACATCAAGAAAACGAACATAGAGAAAAACATCGCAAGAATTTAAGTGAGAAGAAGAGACGAAATCCAGCAATAATAATAGTAACGAAAAGTAAAGCGCGACAAAAACAAAAAGGCGCGTGCACAGCAGCATGACACAACCACGCATGCTCAGTCACTTGAGCAAGAAACGAAATGTACAAACAATGAAAACAATCATGCATATGAAGCACTCAAGGCATTGCGCACAACGACACGATGGTAATTCTATTTTGCTTCAATACTGTTAAGCATGCCGCAGAATGACTGGACCGTCGGGCATTCCACTGTACTCGAGGTGAGCGCATTCCACTCACGTACTGTCCGTGGAAAAAACGAGTTTTTAAACACGTTGGTCCTGCAAGAAAATTCTTCAATTTTTTTCGAATGATTAGAACGTGTTGGGCGCTTAGAAACTAAATTAATGTACACATCCTTATCTATTCCCAGCATATCATGATATAGTAGGTACATATATTTCAGTCTGTCCCTATACCGTCTCAATTTTAATGGCTCTAAGTTTGCGTTGTTTAGAAGAACCGTCGGAGATACTTGCCAGCTATAACAGTTGAATATAAATCTAACCGATTTTCTTTGAATGCTTTCTAACTGTGTTATGTTTTTCTGGGTATACGGGTCCCATACTACTGAGGCGTACTCAAGAATTGATCTAATGTACGTTTTGTACGCTAAAAGACGGATTTCTTGTGTTGATTGTCGAAGCGACCTCCTCAAGTAACCAAGCTTACGCATTGCTTTTTTTGAAATATATGACATATGCTCGTTCCATCTGAGGTCAGATGTAATTACGAGACCCAAGTATTTGTAGCTGCTGACCGTGGAGAGAATATTACCGCCAATGCTGTAAGAAAATTTTAAAGGGTTTCGTTTTCGCGTGATTGACATAGCGACCGTTTTCTTTGCATTCATAGTCATTTGCCATGTGGCGCACCATGCTTCCACACTGGCCAATGATGAATTCAAACAAACCTGGTCACTGCAGTTATTGATTTCTTGATATAGTATGCAGTCATCTGCAAATAACCTTAATTTCACGTTCACTACTTGTATCATGTCATTGACGAAGATAAGAAAGAAAAGGGGCCCAAGTACGGATCCCTGTGGAATGCCCGACTGTACCGGTGCTGAGTCAGAGCGCACACCATCAATAAACACACTCTGTCGCCGTGATGACAAATATGCAGAAATCCATGCAAGCAGCAGATCATTTTTAAGTATTGGCTGTAGTTTTAAAAGTAGTTTAGAATGAGACACGCGGTCAAATGCCTTTTCGAAATCTATGAATATCATATCAATTTGACCCTGCTTGTCTAAAATTGCTGCGAATTCGTTAATGGTTTCGAGAAGCTGCGTTGTTGTAGATAATCCCTTTCGAAACCCATGCTGCCTGGAATCAATTATGTTGTTGTCATTCAGAAAGACCGAAATATGTTTGAATATAATATGTTCAAGTGTTTTGGCGCATGTGGGCAGCAATGAAATTGGTCTGTACGAAGTGATAAGCGACCGGTTTTCTGTTTTGGGTATTGGGGTAACCTTTGCGTACTTCCAGTCATTTGGAAGTGCTGCGCACGATAAAGACTTATTAAACAGAATACACAAATACTTCGAGCACCACTCGGCGTATCTCACAAGAAATGCAGTAGGTATGCCGTCCATTCCAGGCGATTTCTTGATATTTAGATTTAACAAGAGGGATAAAATGCCTTCTTCAGTCACTGAGATATTATCAATGGGTGGGCACTCAATTGAAGGATTAAAGGTTGGCTTTCGACCGTCATCATTCGTAAACACCGAACAAAAGAACTGATTGAAAGTCTTTGCAATCAAACATTTATCTGTTACGGTTTCTCCGTCTATGCAGAAACTGGATAGGGGCTGTTTTTTCGAAGAAAAGTGTCGCCAAAACTTTGCAGGGGAGGAAAGCAGATAATTCTTCAAAGATACACTTTGGTAGTATTCCTTTGCATTTTTAATGGCCATTTTTAGTTGGAGGCGTAAGTTAGAAAGTTTAATGGTGCTAATCTCTGTTGGACGCTGACGGTGTTGTTTTCTTATTCGTTTAGCTTTCCGCCCTATCCGTACTATTTTCTTCGTCATCCATGGACGTTTGCGCTGCTGTATACTTAGTTTCGTGGGAACAAAGTTCTTAACGCATTTCAGGACTAGGTTCTTAAAGAAAGACCATAGCTCGTTCACGCAGCATGTGCTTGATTCAGAAAGCGAGATAAAATCCGACAGCGACCTATCCATGGCGTCTAAAATATCGACGTCTTCAGCGCGCGAAAAGTTTGGAACGAAACTTTTTTTTCTTTCAATGTCAGTGGTACGGCGAAGTTGAACTGTTAAAGATATCATTTTGTGGTCAGATATTCCATCAAAAATATGTACTTCGGGATTACGGTTGAGCACTGCATTGCTTACAAGAAATAGGTCTAAAATTGAAGCTGTCTCGTTTTGAATTCTGGTGGGCACTTTTACCAACTGAGCCAAGTCATGAAATATTACGAGGTCAACAAAAGGTTCAGCTTTGCTTGTAAGGGGTTCGGGAAAATCGCTACTCCAGTTTATTGACGGCATATTGAAGTCGCCACCCAAGAGGACATTGCAAGAATAGCTTTGAATGGAACAAAGAAATTCGTTTAGCTCAGAAAAAAAGTTTTCTTGTGTAGGTGGACGATAAAAGCCACCCACAATTAAATATTCTTGATATTTTGTTACACTTTATTACTTCCGAAAGCAGTCATTTTTCGAAGCTCTCGCTAATTTTCCCACGGTTCTTCGTCGAGTGGTGGACAGCAGTATTCATTTCGCTTTCCTTTATTAGCTTAAAGACCCCGCGTTGGGGGTATTACTTAAGTGGGCATAAAAAAAAATAGAAGTTTGGTTGTGGCGATCACGTGATATCACTGAAATGATTACATAAATTATAAAATATGTAATGTAACGTATTTGTTATATATAAAGTATGACACCTCGCACACTAGCTTGGGCACAAAATCCACTAGTAGTAGTGCTGGTTTCAACAGAATCCTTGCTTTGTGTGCCTTCCTGGGATATATTCGCTCTTTCATGTTCTGTCTAAATGCTGTCGAGTTGTGTATAGCGTGGCGTAGAGTTAGCGTGGCGTAAGCTGAAGCGCCATCTGAAAGTGCGGACTGTCCGTACACAGCATACACGTGATATTTATCAGGACGGAAACGTATGAGACCGTGTCGCGACCCAAACAGATCGGCCGTGATGCTTCTCCGCAGTTGGTCGGTTGTCGTTCTGTCACAACGAAGACTTCTGCGCTGGCACCATATTCTTTGCCGCCAAGTTGAGATTTGCAAAGCTGTAGAGTTGGCCACACCCTCTTTTTGGATAAAGTAAGTGATTGCGGGTAATCGATTCCAGGGAAAGTGATTGAATTATCCGGAACGCTAACGTCTGAAGAAGTAATAAATTAATTACAGAATTACAAATAAATGTAACGGTTATAAATAATCAATTAATTTGAAAGCGTTGCGCCTCTGTTGTGAGGTCATCTTGAGATCAACCAAATTGTCAGCGGCGTGATTTTCATAATCCTAACGGATTGGTGGTTAATCGGTTGTTTGTAGAAATGTTTTGCAGCATGACTGACTTGTATATGACGAATGCCATGGCCGAAATAATGGCCTATTCCGGATTACGAGCTTTCGTGTGGAGCAAACGCAAGGGTGCAGCCTTGTGTCGGCCAGCGAGTTGTGTGAAACAAAGGTGGAGAGGGGAAGCCTATAGCTTTTGTGCGATCGCTGCGCATATGCGTCCTTGCCACATTTTGAACCCCAGGTAAGGTGTCGCCAGGTTCCTCGGAAAATTATTTTGAATGAGCGCCTGACTTTATAAGGCAAACTTCAGCGCAGTTTACACGGCCATGTTGGCAACAGCATGCAACTCGGACAGACCTTTTGAGGTGGGAAGCTGCGAGGAATGGAACAGTTTGGGACCTTTGGATCCCCAGTCAGATACGATATCGCGTTCTTGTGTTTGGGTTGAAGCGGTTTTATTGCGAAAGCAATACTACTCTAGGTTTCGAGCCTTCAGCGTAGTGCGGCCGGTAGCCACGTCTTACCCACGTGACGCTGTGACGTCACACCCCACGTGGGCTGGCAGGAGCTGCCATCTTGGGTCTCTCGTTTCACATGGGACGGTTATGTCAGAATCAGCCTACTAGGACCCTGGCATTCACGTTACCCCTAGAGGCCACTAAGGCACGTTCATATGGGTTGGTTAAAGCGGGGCTTTATATGATGGGCTGAGGAAGAAGAAGAAGAGAAGAAGAACGCTCGGTCATCCGTAGCTAATGCTTTCGCTCAATATTCGGGTCAGCAGCGTTGAACCCTTGTAATTATTCTTTTACATTTCTATTGGGTGGTTTTTCACATAATGTGCCAGCTTACGATTGTACGCTATCATGTGCGGGATAACGCAGGCACAGAATTAAGGAATTGGTGACGAAGCGAGTTGGCGAGTTGCAGAGTGGATGTGAGCGATGATCTGCAGGGGAAACCGCAGTGCGTCATGCTCTTTTCTAATGGTGTCTTCGGCTGACGGCACTCGTGGAGTTTTCTGTGCACTCGTGCGCTGCTACACGTTCGGCTGGTCGCCACTAGTGCAGTGCCGTACGTTCGGCTGGCGCGAGCACAACACGATTGTGCGGCACCGTGCAACCGTGGGGACCGACGGTGAGAGCGTAGTGCAATTCCATCGTGGCTCGCGCGCTAGCAGACACTGCGCGCAGACGACGCTGTCATCGTATCCGAAATTCGCTGTACAGCGGCCGATAGCGAGCTTCTACGAAGAGAAAAAGAGAGGAAGCATACCAGGTGGGCGTATAGTAAGGAAATGACGAGCATGTTAGCAACTGCAAAGTACGCTACGCAGCCACCGACCGACGACCCGTGCTTAGCTGAAGGTCTACAATGTGCGCAGTGTGAAACGTACAGATAGAAACCGGTAAGAATAGCATTGTTGTAGTGCCTTACAAACCAACACCGCCACAATCGCCACATTTCGCACCATGCGCCGGCGTCTCTAGTTAGCACTAGCTCCACACACCATTTGTAGGAACGTAGGATGGCCTCCGAGACAGTCAAGGGTCTCTGAGGCTATGCAGAATAAACGGCAGAAACAACGACGGCACTCTCCGTGTGCTTCACACGTTCGACTGGAGCACACAAGGACGGTCTACTCGTTCAGTGTTTGACGTCAGTTCCATGCACACCGGCGCGGGGGCAGTGCGCCTGAGCTGAAGCTACCATAAATTTCAATTTCCTCTCCTCTGGCGTGGCGGCTGTCCAATTTCTAAATGACCACCGATTAGGGAGCGTATTTGATCTCCACCAAAACACGCAATCTTACTGCTGCTTCACCGCATCGAAAAACACTCAGCTGAGTAAAAAAATTCAAGGAAACACTTCAGTCACCTTACGTGCAGGAAGATAAAGGCATTTTGGCCGCCCTGCTGCGATCCTTTGAACGTCTCCGGTTCCTCGAGAGAGAGAGAGAGAGAGAGAGAGAGAGAGAGAGAGAGAGAGAGAGAGAGAGAGAGAGAGAGAGAGAGAGAGAGAGAGAGAGAGAGAGAGACCCTCTCTTTCTCATCACTGACTATCATTATCTATCACCAACTATAACTGTCGGTCACTATATGTACCAGAACCTCACAGATATCTCGCGGAATCTCGCGCACAGTTTCTGCGCACAATTTCTGCGTAGGCCCAGAAAAGACGCCTTTGATTCAATTGTCGCTGCGCTCAAAGTAGGCATTCAGTCATGAAGGGCACTGTAACAAAGTAGTACATGCTGGTGTCATTCACATCATTACAAATTGTGGGACAAGACGGTATATAAAAAAAAGAAAGCTTGAAGTTAACGTCGAATGCACACCCGCAAGAAGCGAAGAGTGACTCTTTTTATTTTCAAAATGAACAGAACTTGCCTGCTTTATTAAATACACTTGAATATTTCACATCTTCCCTTGCCTTAGCTGTGTTCGCCTTGTCAGCACTGTGTTCATTTGTCCCTTCTTATGTGTGTGCCGTTGTTGGATTCATTATGTTCTGTTATGCTCAACTGTTTCATGTTCCTGGCATAGGATTAAAACGCGAACTATTTTTCTATCGTTGTCTCAACGAGGCTTCATGATATGCGGAAAAAAGGATTTGCAGCGTATGTTGCCAAGTGTACGGACTGCGCAAAAGCTGCGCACTGAAGCTCCCAGACGTTTACGTCCGAAAATTGCACTTGCGCGCAATATCCTTGGCAGGCTTAGGCTGCTACTGATGAATTTCGCCTATGGGGCGAACGTCTTTTAATCTGCATTAAGATGTATAAACGCTAAAGTATGCCATCTTTGCTTTTCTTTTATTGTATCTCTCAAAATACGGCCGTGATGTCCGGATAACTAGAGCCTCTGGTGCCGTGTCCAGCAGCAGAACGCGAGAGCCGCTGATAGATATAGCAGTGGTAGAAGGATAAAGCGGAAGCACACTGCAGCACAAAGGAAGGGAGATAAGTGTGTCTACAATGACGTCATCTCTCTTCAAGTTAGGCAGTATCTGCACGAGATTGCGCGTACGCCTTTCTTCTTGTATATCCACTCTGAAATGCACTTCTGGTTTAGTATACCGCTATCGAGCTGCAGAGTCCTATTACTCATCGGCTGCCCGCACCCTCTCCGTTCTCCACGGGCTCCATCGGAATGAGCAAACAAGGAACTGCCGGGCAATCTCATTTGTTCCTTCTCCCCCCGAGGACCGGAGCACTCGTGAGCAGCTCATCGCAATCGTCCACGCGCTGTAATAAATCAGGCTGCGCTGCTTTGTTCCGGGCATAGGGTAAGCAGAGCGACGCCATCACTTCGACTGTCCATCTCACGATGCGCGCCTACACTCGCTCAGTGTCAATAGGCGTCGACAAGGACCGAGTAATATCAACAAGTCGCCGACAAAAGTGCTCCAGATTAGATCAGTACTAAACACGCAGAACCTTCCACACACGCACTCTCGCTGCTAAGCGCGTCACTATGTGTTCACTGATATATGTTAACTAAAAAGCGTATACTATTTTGTCGTTGCGCTCTTATGGGCCGCGTTTCTGTGCAAATTGTTTAGTGAACGTGTCGCCACCGCGTGGCAGAACATAGAAGCCAGTTCAGGTGCACCCCGATTGTTTCTTCCGAAAGCGTCGAGGACCGTGTATCTACATTTATGTAATTGAAATTTTATGTCTGTAAACAAGGCAGCTATCTTTAATGTCAACCTCAATGGCACTGCACACAATGAAAGAAATCAATAGAGCATCACGGCTTGGTTTGCGCGGCAAAAGGGCGCTCATATCTTTTTTATTTATTTATTGCAGAGTTATAGTACTCAGTACTGACAAAAACCGGAGCTTTTGTTCTATTACAATGTGCAAATAATGAGACCGCATTCAGATTTTGTAAAGATTATGCTTTATTACTGAGCCTCCGTTGATTAAGTGTATTGGGATTTTCTTTCCTTCTTTGATACTTCCTGGAGAATTTATCTAAACTGGCACAGAAACATATATACACGACTGAAATGTTGTTGCACTGCTGCTGGGATGCTGAATTATTGAAATATCGTTGAATTGCCGTTGTAGGGAAACGAGCATTCTTGGCTCATATCCACAAATGCTGAACCAGCGCATTTTCAACGGTATGCTGTTTGCGAGCACAATTTTTCCCATATCGCAAGACTTTACCAAAATAAAGAATATATACCTTCTTCAGGTCTCGCCTGGGGTCGTTTGTGGTTTGCTGATGTTCCTTGTTTCTGATGTGGCAGCCTTAATTACTCGGTGCGAACGCTGGACAAATTTTAAAAACTAGATTACGCTAACTCTTACTATACGGTCTACATATACTACAGGCTGCATTCTTATTTTCATGCTTTTCTAAAAAAGTTTTATGGAAACCGCGTTTACGCTGGGAAGCATATTCTTTTGAAGCAACAACAATTGGACTACCACTTGTAACTACTTCTTATTTTTCCGTAGTTTTGCATTAAAAAAAAAAAAACAGCTAGCATTTCTATTGCACAGAAAAGTCTCCACATAATGGCTACAGAAAATATAGATAATATCACCGAATATTCTGGTCTCATTTCAACGTGATAAGAAAACAAGTCACTGATTGTGTGCTGGAGCATATATGTGACTTGCATCAACTATTTTTTACGATAATATTTGGCTGCATTCGTACCTCGGTGCTTCAGCGCTTGAATTCTTAGAAATTAAATGCATATTATGGATATCACTGCGGCGTAGCAGTAAAACGCGTTTCAGCCCAACGACAACTAAATGACATTTCTTTCTCCAGTAACGCAACAGCAGTTTAAGAGTTTCAGTGATCTTTCAAGTGTCAATGCTAAAATGAATAAAAATTATTCTGGGCACAAATCTTACTACAGAAAAAATTGCATTTATTACACAGAAAACGTGTCCTCAATAAAAAACACACACAAATAGATGGTGCTCATTGCGTTTGGGGGCATACTAATATGTGCGTTCAAGCAGATAATACAGACACGAACCAAGATGAACGTGCTACAGCGCCAGCGTTAAAAGCGACTTCATTATCCACGACAGAGGAAAGACGTTCACACTGATCTGCTTTGATGGATAGTCGCCAGGTTGTTTTCCATGTGAGGAGCACTTTAGGCCGATAAGTTTTTTTCTACAAGGAACCTGTGAGAAGAAAACGCACACAGAAAGGGCTGTCCAAAACCAGTTCAAGAAAAAAAAAATAAGAGGACACGTCCATTGTGGTTACGTCACTGATTGTAAGGTAAGGGCATATCGGAGCCAGTGCTGCCAACAAAGAATTTAAAGCGATTGGAGATCTTCAAGGCCAACCAACCCAGGCGTGGTGGGACGGTAACCAGTGGCTCGACCTAGCGGTTAGCGAGCTGCCAATCTCGACGTGTCCCGTTGTTTAGGGGCGCGCTGAGCGCTGCACTGCTGCGCTGCACTGGGTGAATAAACCGGCGGTGGAAACTAGCAACAAAACGACTGGAAGATTGGTGGCTTAAAAGCAGAGACGTGACATAATGTTAGTAATGTAGGAACAAAAATTTAATAAATGGAATGATGGTTTAGTTAACCATTCTAAATCAATAATTAAGATATAGGGAGAAAAATGAGCATGATAGCTACTGCTACCACCCCGTTTCAAAGGGGACGCTCTTATATTCCATCCATTCATCCATGCTGAGGCGCCATGTCTAGTTACTCTACTGTGGACCATCGGGTCGCCGCTGCGACTTCCGGAAAGGCGACGCCAGCTGCCATCACGTGGTCCCCTTACGACGACCGCCGGGATCACGAAACAACGCCTGCAGTGAGAAACTGGTCATATAGCTACTTGTAAAGTAGAGTTATTTCATGGGCGGTTTCCCAGATCCGCCCCAGGCTGTGGAGATGAAAACTGGATACTCTGCATGGCCGCACAATAGGATTGATCTCATGGGAACGACGCAATACCAGTGTATGATGAAGCCCTGCTGAGTGATATACATTTATCACAAAACGAAATGTCAGCAGCTGCTGCTCAATGAGTATAGTTAATTTTTAAGTGCTGAAGGAAAACTAGGAATTCATTATTTAGTGAACTCAAGAACGCTCGAAGTTCCGCAGGAACTTTGGAAGGGCCCAAATAGATGCCAACAAAAACTCATCTTTGTACAGGGCGCCTCTGTGCTCCCTTATATATACTGCCGTACTGTTCAGCTTGCATAATAAAAATTTGCGCTCGAATTTTTTTTTTCGGTCTACCTTCGTTATTTGGTATACTCACAGTATTTATCAATTTCGTTCGTCCTTCACCCGTGATATCGATTGACCACTTTTAAAACTCATATTCACGCGTCACTAGGTCGAGGTACTTCCACCGGGCCAATCGCGGTGCTAGCTAGCTTGAAACCAAAACGTTTCTTTTTTTATATAGGCGCATATTTGCGGTTGGTCTGAAGTATCATTATATGCTTGTTTCAAATTCAACTATCATATATGACTTTATTTATTACGTTGTCGATGAATTGCACATTTCTTCGGAGTCCTGTCAAAGTCATATATGACTCTTGAAACAGTTAGCCCAATTCTGTTCATTAACGGAAAGTGCTTGTTGTGTGCCAGTGTCAACATATTCTGCTGGAACGCATTATTCATGATTTCCTTAGGATCCACACACGCACACGTATGTATGTATGTATGTATGTATGTATGTATGTATGTATGTATGTATGTATGTATGTATGTATGTATGTATGTATGTATGTATGTATGTATGTATGTATGCATGCATGCATGCATGTATGTATGTATGTATGTATGTATGTATGTATGTATGTATGTATGTATGTATGTATGTATGTATGTATGCATGTATGCATGTATGCATGTATGCATGTATGCATGTATGCATGTATGCATGTATGCATGCATGCATGCATGTATGCATGTATGCATGTATGTATGTATGTATGTATGTATGTATGTATGTATGTATGTATGTATGTATGTATGTATGTATGCATGTATGTATGTATGTATGTATGTATGTATGTATGTATGTATGTATGTATGTATGTATGTATGTATGTATGTATGTATGTATGTATGCATGTATGTATGTATGTATGTATGTGCATTATTTCTTCGTAACGCTGCATACAATTGAATTAAGGTTTGAATTTATATTCATTAGAATGTGATAAAACTAGTTTAGGCCCTAACTAATACTTGCCGTTGCCATGTAATACCGACAAATCGCGTGACACGTGTGCAGTAATGATCAGCAGCGTGCAACGACAGCCATTTCTCCCTTTGCTTTCTCGTTAGCGCCCAGCCACTGCTAATGCCGATCGAAGACAGAAATAAACGCTTGTCTATTTGGCATAAAACCTCCGTTTTTTGTTTGTTTGTTTATTTTTTCAAGTTCTCGGTAGCACTTGTGAATACATCCGATTAGGTCAGACTAAACTATCGGGATTATAGTCGTGTGGAATTAATTCACCACTCATCCTGCCTGTTGTCTCGGCTAGGTTTGGTTGTCAAACTTCCACAACTAAGCTGACTTGTAAACTAATTGGAAGAGCCGGCAGTGGTAATCCTGTCGTGAAGAGAGTATATTTCATGCCAGAGTGGAGATCGCACTGAGCCGGAATTTCGTTCCTAGCATGTGACAGGAGTGCAGGTATAGCGAGCTGCTCTTGTGCCACAAGCATCGGCGCGCGCGTGCCCCGCATGTATAGCAGCGAACGACTCTGGCGAGCCTCGCCGGGGAAGGGCTAAAAGCTCAGCGATCATTTATCTCAATGATCGATGATATTGCCGCTGTGACTGCAAATAATTGTCCTGGCAAAACTTGGGGCAGATCAGTGGCTCGAATGAGCGCATCGCTGATTAAACTGATCCTGGCAGTAGCGTCCCAATTGCAACGCGTGTCAGCTCAGGTGAAACACTGCTATTCAAACGCCGCGTAAACGGTGCGCTTCAGCTAAGGCGTCTGAACGCTTTGTTAATGGCCATCATTATTTCCCCGAAGCTGCCCTGTTTGGTGACTTCCGTCCCTAGCAACGCGAGTATCCGTTGTTAGCTTAATGGGACCATAGGCAATAATTACGCACGGAAAAACAGCCTGCTTTTGGGAAACGTCTGTCTGTCGGACATTGGCGAGCGCAATTCCCCACCAAAGCAGGTAACGATTCCGGAAAGCAAAAGCAGCTTTGCAAAACCCAAGCTGTGCGCATAACCGAACCGTTCAGTTTCGGCGTGCGCTCATCGGTCACGATAATTATAGACCGTTCTAAAATTCTCGAAGTTCTGCTCGCGTTTTAGTTCATTCATTACTCGCAGACGCGGCGCACTTGCTTGGCCGAACATCTGGCGGCGGCGCAATGCTTGTGGCGCTGCCATTTCGAATAACCGGTTTGGTGTTGGGAAATTCGGTCACTGACTGTCGCAGTTGGACGTGCCGTGGCACACTGACAAAGAATTACCCGCGCAGGCTGCGCTTCCGAACTGTAATCGACGAATATATTCTGTGGAAGGCCGCGTTTCGCAAGGCCTCCTGCAAACGGCTCTCAGTGCGGTCCTCTATTTGCAGAGAGGACGATCGCTTAAAAATGCGGACTCTCAAGACGGCGTTCTTTTCCAAGTGATTATTGGATCCGTTATATATTTGTCGCCCTATATGAAGAAGGGCGCATGCCTTTAGGGGCTTGCGCCATGGGTGGCAGACCGACGCACGCAATAAGCATTTCTTGGTCGAACTAATTTTTCATGCTGCCATGCGGGGCTCTCCGAATGCGGAAAAGCCGTAGTTCTTCCTGCGAGGCTCCAACGAAAGGCCTTCGTAGTAAGTATGGCGAGAATCAATTGCGGTGCTTTCAGTCACGCGGTTATGTACCCGCTGCTTCTGTGCTGCAGCTGGAAAAAATGGCTTCAAGGGCGGTTTGTGGAAGAGATGATGCGATGCTTTCATGTAGTTTTAGCAAATGCTGTGTAACCTTACTGTGCATCTTCAAGAAGGTATTTCTTCTTTAACGTGACAGCGATGGAGGCCGCATTCACCAAAAATTCGGCGTTGACGCCGGCGCTGGCGTTGTGAGCGAAAAACCACGAGCATGGTGCTGGCAGGCGGTAGCTGGCCAAAAGTAACCAGGCTGCACTGTTTGCTTGTCCCTCGTATTAAAAAGTCAATAAGGATTGCCAGAACATCACAGCCTCTTAATAAGTGAGGACAGGGGCTCGCCTTCACTTTGGAGATATTTATAGCTTCAGAATTAAGAAGAAGAAATAGGCATGGGCAGGACATGTAGTGCGAAGAGAGGATAACCGATGGTCGCTTATGGCAACAAACTGGATTCCAAGGGAAGGAAAGCGTAGCAGGGGGCGACAGAAAGTTAGGTAGGCGGATGAGGTTAAGAAGTTCGCAGGGGTCATGTGGATGCAGCTAGCACAGAACCGGGTTAAGTGGAGAAATATGGGAGAGGTCTTCGCCCTGCAGTGGGTATAGCCAGGCTGCTGATGAGGATAATGATGATGATGATGATAGTTTCAGAAGTGGTATGAATTGTCTACCAGATGGCTGAGAATCAGACCCTGCTGCCTGGTTACCTTCGGCAAACACGGTACATTGCCGCGCAATGACTGAACATAAGATTGCCTGACGTTACGTCTGTCAGGAGCTGCTAACTCAGGCCTGTACTTTTAACTTGCATTCACGGTACCACTAGGCCACGCAGGCACGTTCATTCGGCTTGGTATAACGTATTTTGTTTTTTTCTCTTTCGAAATCCTAATGGACCTCTCAGGCCACTTTGCGTTGTTCAATGTATATACCAAACAGCGCGGAGTCTCATCTCACAGCGCGTGCCGAGCACACGGACATTGCATTTCCACTGAGGCCTGAACCGAACAGAATCAGGACGACGGCTGTAACGGGGTGGTTAAGAAATAGCCCACATACGGCCATTTGAGGGATGGGACAATGCGAGCTTGGGTTACACTGCTGCCTTGAAAACTTGCCTCATTTTCTCTCTCTCTTTACGGCGGAAGCCGGCAAGAGCGGCGTGAAGGCCGCGTTGCAGCTATGCACGAGTGTAAAACGGCTGGTCGGAAAGGAGGTTGCGCTCCGCACGCAGTGAGGCGAGCGATGTAGATCATTGCCGCTATGAAACCTCGCGCTTTGTAAAAACTTGGTTGATTATTATTTACATAATTCATGGCAGGATTTATATCATGCTATATCAGCCATTAAGCAACAGAATAAGAATATATATACACATATATATATATATATATATATATATATATATATATATATATATATATATATATACACCAAAACGCATAAAGTGTGTCATTTCAAACACAGGAGTTCCTCGGCCGGGGGAACGAATCATGGCCGCGGCGGCCACGTTTTAGCGGAGGCAAAATGCTGAACACCATTAATCATGTTTTATCATCCTTCATTGCATAAACCTGTGATGCCCTGAGGCAATAAATATCGTTCGTAAAAAAAAAAAAAAAAAAAAAAAAAAAACGAAAACGTTGCGCTGCGTGACGGTGTAGCCTGAATTATTCCGGAGTCGTCCCCAAGCCCTCTCTCCATGTGTCGCCTCGGGATGTTACACTCTGTATATTATTGTTATGACTACGACTACTATCGAAAGCCAAAACAAAGGCAGAGAATAATTTTAGCACTGGTTAGAGTGAAAACGAATTAATGATCCGCGGAAACCCGTATAGTAGGAAATAATACCCCGGTTCATTGAATCGTTCGCTTACTATGCTGAGTTCGGGCAGACATATTGTTGCCTGTGCGTTGTATGCTTCCTGGAGCATTGAGCAGACCGGAGGTGGTGTGAGCGCGGTGGGGCCATTCTCGTGGCGACACTATACGCTACTTTCATGCAACGCTTCAGAACATGGCATCATGATGCTTTGTCGGTTCCTGAGGTGAAATGAGAACTGGGGATTCGCCTCTTCTCAAGCAATGCAAACATGTTCAAATTTGATCCTATCTTGAAACACCCATTAAATCTAAATAAGGCGCGAACAGAACGGAATGAGCGATATTTGACGTTCTACTGATGATAAAAACAGCATGATTTGTGCCATACCTGTACAGTTAGGTTGCGAATAAATGAATAAATGCATGGCTAAATTTCGCAGCGTTCTGCTACTTTGTAATCGATTTAAATCCTGTGGGTTTGGAAAGGATAGTGTCTCCAATAATTTATAGCCTTAGCGCACCTTACTCTGGGCTGTCTACAACGCTGTTAAAGTTCCCTTCCACAACGTATAGGCCCTTCTTCCTACGGAGGCATGCGTTAAATAGGACAGTTACATATTTTCGGGTACGAAACACGCGTGTGCATTTCAGTTGAAATGTACCGTACTTCAGATTTCTCACAGCTGGAATGTATGCCCTTTGAAAGATACTTTTTTCGGGAGGTGTTTTTTGTAACCCAATTCCCCATGCTGACTTTATCAGGCTCTTTTTTTTTTTATACTTATCGGCGCGACGATGCTTACATCACAGCTTGCTTCCATTGCATGACGGGTATCAGGTCGAACTGTGCTGTTTTCTTACAATGGCTCGACAGGTGCAAGAGTTCTGCAGACCGGCCGGCCTAGAGCCGCGCATATCTTCTCTACCCATGCAGAACCAGTGGTTGACTTTCAAGCCCTGTTTACATGGACCCGACAGCGGAGGGTCGAGTTGGGGAATTGAGTTGAGTGGACTCGACCCTATCGAGTTTACTGAACCCGACCCGACCAGCGGCGATTACGACGGCGCCTCGCGTCGAGTCGAAGAACTGGCAGGCAGCACCCCATTCTGGTTTTTCCTCCCCGCGTATCTGTATCATTTTCCGTACTGTTCTCTCTCAATGTGCCCTGACTCACCTCGACCGCGTTTACATGCTTCCTAGAGCGGGGTGAGTCCAGTTAACCCACCCCCTGCGCCGGCGTTGACTCGACTCGTCCCCACGACTTCTCGACCCGACCCGACAGCGTTTCATGAACCCTGTAATCGGTTTTCTACTTGATAACTCAACTCAACCCCCTACTGTCGGTTCCATTAGAAACATTGAGGGCGGATGGGGGTTCACGAAAATTAGTCGGTTTCAAATCAAGAATGCAGCAGGAAATGCTCCTCAAAGGAGGCGCTCCAGCCAATGGCGTCAGTTTTCAACGCTGGTCCCTCTCCAAAGGGAGGGACACTAGCACACCAGCCTTGGTCCATGTCGCCCTCTATGCTGGGCAGTTTCTTTCTATCCTTTCTTATAGGGACTGTACACTAGTTTGGGCCAAGAAAGCGCCCTTTGTCACCTACTGGCATGAGATGGGCAAGGGCAAAATTACTTTGCGCCTCAGTTGTTGGAGGTTCCTCGATCTCTGTCGACGCCATTGATTGGAGGGCTTTCTTTGAGGAGTTTCGCCGCTGCATTCATGGCAACTGAGTATAGAAGTTTCCGTGAGAACACTGCACATGCGGCCATTTATATGACTATGACGTAAATATAATTCCGCCCCCCCCCCTTTCAACCATAGCCAATGTTTCAACACTTTCAAAGACGCATTATGATCTACTATCGAGCAAAATAGAAAAAGAAATTGCACACATATATATATTCAGAGCTCATTATGACCCGAAACTGTTCCCTCAACTGAAGCTTATACCTGCAGTGTCCTTCAATAAAGCTTTCTACATACCACGTAAAAAAGAAAAGGGACAGCACCACAAAGCCCCCCCCCCCCCCTTCTTCCCCACTTTTCCTCTCCGACATTATCTAGGTGCGCCTTGGAACTGCGCGACATCATACCAGAAATGGCTCTGCCGTTCTGTCCAGCAGAAAAACAGCGCAAGACGAAAGGAAAGGAAATCCAGTGCCAAATCGAACACTTAGGAAAGAGTGATGGCCTCGAACAAGTGGATCCTAGTCTGTTCGCGTCGACGTGTGGGAAGAAAAAAATAATGCACACTATATTTCATGGCACATATGCATCGTCCGCATCAAAGTGGCACTGCGCCTTTAATATCATACGTCTGTCTTTGTTTCACACCTTTGTTCTGCCATATCTTCCTGAAACAGAAACAAAAGCTAAAGCGCGAGTATATGCACACATTTTTTACAAAGAGTTTCTTGTGTAAAGTGCATGTCTGCGTCCAGTACTGAGTACCGGTTTGTCATCAGAGTCCGTAGTATTTACACAGTTCTCGAAGAGTGCACACAAACAAGCCGGGAGACGAGGACAAGCACACACAAGACGTCCACACAACCACTGAATGCTCCGCTTCTGCCACTTGAGAAATCGTTCCAGCGACTGCTCAACCCTGTATCGCGCAGCGAGCGGGCGCTTGACTGTCCGTGAAATTGACTCACGAGGGAACACACAAAATTGACTCGTCTAGTAGATTGGTCTTGCAACCCTTGCAGGAGCGGGGCCATTTCTGAACCGGATGAACTCCGCTTCGCTAAAGGTGCACCGAGTACGCTCGGTCACACACGGATGGAGTGCTTTGCACGGACGGGGCCACTTCTGAGACCATGCTCTTTATTCCATTTTGGCGGGGTTCAGAGCTGAGCGGCTTCCATGTTGGCGTCAGCTCTGACATACTCGGAACCGGAGGACGAGACGCCGGCAAAGATTGCGCGGCGGCCTCCTGCACGGTGAGCACGATCTCGGCTTGCCGCGTGTCACTGCCGCCGTTTTTGGCCGGCGACGGCGCAGCGGCCGTGCTGGGCTTCGCCTTGCTGTCGGCAGATGCCGCCACCGGTGCTGCTGCCGGCGCCGCTGGAGCTGAGGTTGGCGCGGGCGCAGGAGGTGCGGTTGGCCCTGCATCCTTTTTCTTTTGCGATGCCTTCTTTTTCGTGGCGGATTTCAGCTTCTCTTCTGTGACGCAGCAAGCGTAGATGAACACAAAAACACCGATAACAATGAACACGACAATAATGGCGATGACGAAAGCTGTCTCGCTGTCCACACCTCTGCGTCCTGTAAAAAGGGCATTGAGAAAGGTTCGAGTGTTAACAACTGCTTGCGGTACTCATCGCGACTGCTTATTTTCGAAGAGGCATATTAATTGTTGCATACAATACCGCAGATAATTCTAGTGCAAAATACAACGACACATTTCGCTCAAGCTGCTCGTCCACATCCATGTGCAGACACGTGACGTGAGACGCGTCACGTCACGTGACTGCGGTTTTTTGCAGTTCTTCAAAGCATAAAAGTAGACGACCACAAACGTACACTTACCACGAGCTGCCGGAATCGAATATACCAATAGTAATTTCCAATTGAATGCGAAATGAATAATTTCTATTCGAATGGAACAATTCTAAATCCGTTCTGCCGAACAGGAACACAGTTACCACACTCGTTACTGGAAGCCGAAGGAAGCAAATTTTGCCTTATGTTTGCTGCTGTCTCGCTTTATTAGAAAAACAAACGCGGAGCGGTGTTCTAAATTACACTGAGCTGCTTTCGTTGCATGCGTTGCTCCTCTACAGAACATTTAGTTTCATCTAAATCTAACACAAAACCGACAAAAAGGATTATTACATCATGCTTCCCGAAACAGCAAGCGTGTCACGAGTGTCACACAAGTGCATTCACGACAGAACCTAGTAAGGAAAAAGAACAGCTGAAATTCCGCTCTGCAGAATAGAGTAATTGATCCAAGGTGTCCCGTTCGGATGCAAGAAACCATCCATTGTTAATTTAAACAGCGCGAACAGGAAGACACAGGACAATATATAAGGAAGCCACAGTACAAGCGCTGACTCACAGCTCAGCCTAAGCCTTTACTCCAAGGCCCAGATAACAACAAACATGAAGAAAACGAAGCAATCATGTGAAACAACCCCTGGGTTCACCTGCTACACAAAAAGTCACTCAAAAAAGAAATTTCTTTGCTTGAAAGAGCAAGAGAAGTCTTGATGACACAGTTATTGTCCCTTAAAATAAAATATACTTCAGCTATTTCTCTCTTCAACTTTTCTTTGTGACGATACAAAATCCTAACCTGGCTAAACATGGGAGTACACCTCTCCTCTTTCTTCATTGTTTCACAGGAATGGCAATGTGAGACCAGAAATGTATTGTCCTTGCCACTTTCCAAGTTTTTCCGGTGCAATTCAGTAACAAGAATTGCAAAGGCCGGTTATCGGGAGTCGGTTATTAATGAGGCCAGTTGCCGGTTACTGAAGAGCCTTAAAAGAAAGCTCAGACAGAAATCCCTGCTCAGCATGGGTGAGAAGAAGAGGAAGGTTGCGGTGGTATCGTATGTGCACAGAATTCCACATGGCCTCAAAAATGTAGGCAAGAGGTATGGTGTTGATGTCGCATTGACCGCCCCGCTCAAGATGAAGAGGATTTGCCTGGCTATTCAAAGGGAAAGAGAATCGAAGAAGCAAGAATGTGGGGTGAGACATAGAGACCCATTTGTTAGATGCAAGACTGGTGTTGTGTACAGGTTTCCACAAACAGGACGCTATATTAACAAGAGACTACTGGAACACCGGAATAACTTGGAAAGTGGCAAGGACAATACATTTCTGGTCTCACATCGCCATTCCTGTGAAACAATGAAGAAGGAGAAGAGGTGTACTCCCACGTTTAACCAGGTTAAGATTTTGTATCGCCACAAAGAAAAGTTGAAGAGCGAAACAGCCGAATCATATTTTATTTCAAGGGACAATAACTGTGTCAGCAAGACTTCTATTGCTCTTTCAAGCAAATAGATTTCTTTTTTGAGTGAGTTTTTGTGTAGCAGGTGAACCCAGGGGTTGTTTCACGTGATTGCTTCGTTTTCTTCATGTTTGTTGTTATCTGGGCCTTGAAGTAAAGGCTTAGGCTGAGTTGTGAGTCAGCGCTTGTACTGTGGCTTCCTTGTATATTGTCCTGTGTCTTCCTGTTCGCGCTGTTTAAATTAACAATGGATGTTTACCAACTCGCCCAACAAAGTATCCTGGCAAGAAACCATGCAGTGACACCGTAACACTGGCACCAGACAGGGTCGGTTTCTATTCATGCTTTCAATCGCGGCCAAACAGGAAAAAAGGGCTGACCGCGTCGGATAGGGAAACTCTGCGATACAGCCTTTTCTTACTTGTAAATAACCAAACATTCTTAAAGTTATACTATCTCGTGTTCACTTATGAACGAGAGCATGCTTCCAGCACTGAAATATCACCATTTGAAAAGTTTAAGAAGTTGTATAATATACAGTTGACCTAACTGACAACGTACCTGACGGGCTCGCGGAAATATTTCGTTGTATCCAAAGTTCGTTATAAGTGGATATGTTAAGCCGGAAGATTTAATACTCGTGAGAAGTGGCACTCGTTTTTAAAAAATTCCATTGCCTATATGTTTGCTTACTCAAAGAAAGTTCTGTTACAGTCCTTTGAGAGCTCTACAGCTCGGGCATACCCCGCGGCGAGGCCCTTTCATGCTAACAATCGACTTTATAGATACGGAATGGCTAATCGCGTTCGAAGCTTTTACGGCAGATAGTGGCAGGTCGGCCTCTTCATCACCATGATCAGATTCCTGGAATTCGGTATAGTGCTGTCTAGCGCTTCACAACGTGGCCTGTTGTTCCAGCAACACAGCAACTCCTCCAGCCGCTGCTATCGGTAGATCACTAACAGAGCCCCATTCTTTCGTTTTCAAAGTTACCCAGTCCTCGCGCTTCGCCTCTCACATACGGCGCATTGCTAAGCTGGTTATCACGCACGGACTATTTAAGCTTCGATGCCTGGTGGCCGTCGGCACACTCTTGCGTGGTGGTTGTCTACAGTTCTTGTGCGGCCTTTATCATTGTTTTTCAGCCGCCAGCAGGTTCTTCCCGGGATGATGTCAACGAGACGGGGACACAGACATCGGATTCTGTGCCTACGGCAAGCGCGGTTTTCGATTGTGGGGGCGACTTTACAGCGTCTCACCGTTCGCTCTGACGGAGAGATCAGCCATAGTGGTTTGTTTATATCTGAGACGTAGTGGCACCGCCCTATTACGTTATTTCGCGGCGCCTCTCATAGCCTGAGTCGCTTTGGGACGTTGAACCTTATAAAACGAACCAAACCATTATTTCACGACACCACCACCCTCGTTCTTAATGAGCTCGCTTTCGCTATTATAACTGTGCTCTTTATGAGTAGGTTCGAGCGTAATCTTTTCTATACGATTCGATTTTCAGAGACTTCAGATAGTCAGGCAACTGCTTTGTTCGGTAGTGGAAAAGACCTATGCGCATTTTATATAAAAACAAAGTTTACCATTGCAGCAGAATCCCAGGAGCCTATAATTTTACAATTATTCTAGCTAATAACAAGGTCAGCTTGTGTTGCGTTGCGACACCTATCTTCTCGCCGACGACATTTTGCTAAACTTCTTTCTTCTATGGGGTGCAACGATTGTACGATGTTCGTTCAGCTAGCCAGTGAATAGCTTCAAATGGGTACTTTACAAACTAATTAATCGAAATAGGTTGGCTTGGGTTACTCAGAGTGTGGTGGTTTGTTGCATATAGCGATGATGGACTGAAACTCGACTGAAAGTCGACTGGTGCCAACTTAATCAGCTTCCTCTATTCTGCACAGCGCGTGAACTGGTTGACCAGTCAGAACAGGTTCCGCCAGTCGTTTGCTACTGTGCGCGTGCCCTTTCACCGTCAGTGTGGAAAGGAGGCGCAAGATTCAGTTTTCATTTCTACTTTTGGCGTTACTACCTATATGTCTTCTTTGTGCTGTGGGCGAGCACGTGCAGCGTTTTTCCATCTAGAACTTTGGGAGGAGCGCATAAAATAACGCATAACTTATCTCCGGTCATAGTTATTAGCGTGCAAGGCAGCCAACTGATCAAGACTCACGAAGTGCGCGCGAAAGAAAATCAAAGACTAGATAAAAAAAGAAAAATGTTTTTGAAGAAATATATACTTAAGCCCTCAGATGTGAAGAATATAAACGAACATTACGTCGCAAATTAGACAAAAAAAAAATAAATAAAAATGAGCTCTGAGGAAAAATCGAGGCAACTGATCGAGACTCACTATAATGTGCGAGAAAAAAATCAAAAGCTATACCTAAGCTATAAAAGTACACCTAAGCCCCCAGATGTGAAGAGTATAAAAGCGACATTACGTTGCAAATTAGACATACAAAAATAAAAATTAACTCTGAGAAATCATCGAAACAACTGATCATCATGCGATCATGATAATCATGATCATGATCATGAAAAACCAATAGCCTTCGTCACTTCGGCGCCATGGACAAAGCTGTGTAAACTAATCAGTTCAGTTCAGGCGTTCAGTCGTGTCCGACTCTTCGTGACCCTATGGACCATGTCACGCCACGCTTTCCGGTCTCTCACTATCTTCTTAACATCACACAGCTTCATCTGCAATGCCTCGAGAATGCCATCTAACCATCGCGTTCGCTGCCTACCCCTTCTCCGGCGACCCTCAACCTTTCCCAACATCAAATCTTTCTCCAGCGACTCCTCTCTTCTCATCAGATGACCAAAGTAGCTGAGCTTTAACTTTAGAATTTGACCCTCCAATGAGCAGTCAGGGTTTATGGTCGACAATATCGACTGATTTGATCTTCTGGCAGTCCAAGGAACTCTTAAGAGTCTTCGCCAGCACCACAATTCAAACGCGTCAATTCTTCGGCGGTCAGCCTTTTTCACAGTCCAACTCTCGCATCCATACATCACAACTGGAAAGACCATAGCACGGGTTATACGGATCTTGGTTGGCAGACTAATGTCTCTGCTCTTTACTAGGCGGTCAAGGCTAACCATTGCTCTCTTTCCCAGAAGCAGGCGTCTCCTAATTTCATGGCTGCAGTCTCCTTCCGAGGTAATCTTGGCGCCCAAGAATAGAAAATCTGTCACAGCTTCCACTTCTTGTCCATTGATGCTCCAGGACTTGATAGGGCAAGACGCCATGATCTTCGTCTTTTTAATGTTCAGTTTAAGCCCAAACTTCTCACTCTCTTCTTGTACGCGCATCAGAAGTCTCTTGAGTTCCACTTCACTTTCTGCCATTAGAGTGGTATCATCCGCATATCTAAGGTTGTTGATACGTTTTCCAGCAATCTTCACTCCAGCTGAAGACTCGTCCAGACCGGCCTTTCTCATGATGCACTCTGCATATAGGTTAAATAGGCAGGGCGACAGTATGCAGCCTTGCCTCACCCCTTTCTCAATTGGAAACCAATCAGTAAGACCATGCCCAGTTCTGACTGTGGCCTCTTGCCCTTCATAAAGGTTCCTGAGGAGACAGATGAGGTGAATTGGAACTCCCATCTCTTGGAGAGCTTGCCACAATCTGCTGTAAACTAATGTAAGCTTGTGTAAACTAATAGGGAATCCCAATCGGCAGTCAAGAGCCCTCTCTGAATCCATGAAGGAGCAAGATATTTAGGGAGTCTAGGGACCATTTCGTCGCTGTCCAGTCGGAACACTGTATCTGCAACGAAAATGCCCATTCTTTATTATTTAAAGGATTAATTAAAGAACGTTATATCTGAATCCAAAATGCCCATTGAAACAGCTTATCGGCAAGGTGGAAACTCACGAAGTGTGCGTGAAAGATAATCTAAAGCTAGATAAACAAAAAAAAAAAAACAATGTTTTTTAAAGAAGTATACTCAAGCCCTCCGATGTGAGGAATATAAAAGCGACATTGCGTTGCAAATAGGGCATAAAAAAAATTAGCTCTGAGGAAGAATTCAGACAACTGATCGACACTCACAAAGTGTGCTCGAAAGAAAATCAAAAGCTAGATAAAACAAACAAACAATGTTTTGAAGAAGTATACTTAATCCCCCCTGTGAATAATATAGAAGCGACATTACGTTGCAAATTAGACATACAAAAATAAAAATTAGCTATGAGGAAAAATCGAGGATCTCATTTTCCCGATAATGAAGATATCAAAAGCATGACCCTGTAAAATTTTCAGAAATGCCCGTTGCTCGCTTCCATATAGCACCCACCCTTCTGCTCAGTCAACTCTTTATACCATCTCAGGTTCCTTTTTCTTCTTACTCAGTAGAGTATCCTCGCACAACAATTACCTGCGGTATAGTAACGTGTTTACGTGTTTCTCGAAGATAATGAGCAATTTTTCTCTACAGTCATATCTCTCATGTTTCCCCCGCATCGCGCCACGAACCGTACCGCTGGCATCCGCGTCCTGCGTCATTCCCCGAAATAGAACGGCGGAGTTTGGTCGCGCTGTCGAAGCATCGCCGACGGAGCCAGCGCTGTAATAAAGCTGGTCAGCGCGCAGCGGGCTGCGAAAGAAAGGGTATAAAGGACGTCAGGCAGTTGCCATGGCTACAGAGAACAATCACGGGAAGGCGGTGGCGCGCTCGTGCTCGTCTTTCGCGGTGCCTTTCACTCAGCCGTGGGAACAGCGCCTGCGCGCAAGAACTCTACTGCGCTCGGCGTCGTGTGGCGGAAATACCTGAGATTTAACAACCGAGAACAAAGTACACGTTCCACCGCCGGTCGTAAAGAAAACAAAGCCGCAAGTGCCGGCGTGGCAAGGCGAGAACGGTATCGGCGCCTCTTTCACCGATCCCACCGGTTGGCAGTATATAGTACGCGTACTCTACTCACACCTACCTTCTGCAGCTCTCTGTAGGTATCGATACATCGCTATACAACTGTGAGGCGATGAGGCGAAGGACGTGCGCTTTCGGGCGCTCACGTGGCTTCACAGCAGCCTGAATTAAAACCACCAATTCAAAGCCATTGCGACCGTTAAAGCGGATGATAAAGCGGTTGATATACGGCGGGGAAAAATATATAGTGGCTCGGCACGTATAAATGTGCAGCACTAAAACTGTAAACATTGTGCAATTAAAGATTAAAAAAAAAAAAGTCCGGGCTTTAATTTTCTTTTCGTGAAACTGAAGTTAGACGAGTAGAAACGTTAATACACGCCTTCGCAAGGAAAATACTTCCCACAAAAGCCGTTCACGGCATGAGAAACCAATAGCCTTCGCCACTCCGGCGCCGTGGACAAAGCTGTGAAAACAAACAGGGAATCCCAATCGGCAGTCCGGAGCCCTCTGCGAATACATGAAGGAGCAAGATATTTAGAGAGTCTAGTACCGTTTCGTCGCTGTCCAGTCAGAACTCTATACCTGCAACCAAAATGCCCATTCTTTAGTCTTTAAAGAATTCTACAAAGAATTAGTTAACGAACGCTGCATCTGAATCGAAAATGCCCATTGAAACAGCTTATCGGCAAGGTGGAGGCAAGTACGAGATTCGATTGAATGCGGTCTGATGGCAATCGTGGCTTGTAACCTTATTACACTATTAACATATCGACGACGATTTTTCACTGGGAAATTTCTGCTCGATCCGTAAAGAAGAAGCGGCGAGCTCTTCTCCCCCTTTGTTTGCTTATGTCTTCCGTTCGATAACATATATGTTAATGCTTGAACGTTTGACCCGCAACTTGCTGAACTTTTTCCAGGATGTGATCATCTTGAAGTGTAAAATTGTTCTTCAGTGCGCGCACTACCGCATGTCTACAAATAATGAGTTCAATGCTAACATAAATCAGTGCATTTGCACGCCGAATACGGCTTATATTAAAAATCACCAGCAGCTGCACATATGATTGAATAGTTATGTCACCTTTTGTTGCATCCACTCGTTTCGTTTCTTTCTCCACAATAATGCCGCTCCTACTGACTTGCACTTTAGTTGTCTTTTCTTCGCGAGGCGATGGTCACTGCTATGCAGCTGGTGAAGTCTGGGGAAAATAGCGCTAAACGACGGCCAAGCCCATATGCGGTCGAGAATTTCCGAAATGCTGGTCTCCGCTTTTTCAGCGAAAACAAACTGCTATAAGAAAAAAAAAAATAGTCGGTATTTGTTCACATAAGATACGATAATAAATTTAAAAAAAAACAGCACTTTGAAGCACATGCAACTTCGTGCAGTGACATGATTGTGACTATGCGCTACACATATAGTTAGCCTTCATACTTCTGTCTGCCATTTTTTTGTGTCTGTTTTTGGCGCCACACGCGGCCACATAATCAGCGGTAGAGCGTTAGTGCTTAGTGGGTGAATCTGTGCACGTCAGGCCTTTGATGATGTTGACCGCGCGACGCCTCGAGGCGCTCGAACGCGCGCACGCGCCAAGGAGGAGGCAAAGCGTTTACACTGCACGGCGCGTAAATTTGCGCGCCCGAGCGGCGGGCGCCGGGGCGTCCAGCCCACCCTCGCGCTGCTCACAGCCCCGTTCGCTTTCGGCTTTCCCGCTCTCTCCTGGCGGATGTTTTCCGCCAGCTGAGAGTCGGGAGATGCGGCGGTGCCCGGGCCCCGCCGGACGTACAACTCACTCTCGGATCCAGCAAGGTGTGTCGCCTGCGCCGTGTCCCCATGCTCTCCTGGTGAGCGCGTCACATTTACGCGCGCACACGAAACGGTGCGGGGCTCAGCGGCGCTAATTTCGAAGCCGATTCGAAGCGCCCGGGCTGCTTACGCGGATCGGGAGCTTCCCGAAATCTGCATGCACCCACTGAATACCGTCAGCTGCGCTGGTTGTCCGATGACTGCAGTAGGGGACTGAGGGCAGACGCTATAAGACGAGCAGCGCAGCGTACAGAAACGCAGGCAAATAAGAACTAGCACTGGCGCAAGCGTCGCGAGGTTGGGCAGCAGCAGATGGCTGCGCGCGAACCGCAGACAACGCTGCTAAGGCTTTGGAGACATGCGCACCTAAGATGCAACGAGAAAAATAATTATAGTTTTTCGAGGACGAATCACGACGTTTCTTTAGCGCCCAATAATACGTTCTTTTTATGGCCTCCGGTAATTACGCCTCAAGAGGAGTACTTAAGAACAACGCAGTTAAGCTCGCGCTAAGGAAGTGCGGCTGCATGCATGCAATGCTCTGGGGAGTTCACACAAATATCCGTCTTTGTCACGAGATCGTGCACACCAAGCTTCTGTGCCAAAGGGACCTCTGAATAGAGACATGCCTCTTTCTGCTCAATCATGCGCATTATGGTTTGTAGCTACTTGGGGACGCTGCAACCACATATTTCTATGTGGAAGCAGCAATGCAATGTAAACTTCATGCATCATCTGTAAATCATCGCTGCGACACTGGCAGTATGTTATGCAAAAAATAGTGGCTCGCCACAACAGGAGCGTGAAGTTGCGCTGTGAGTGAAATGTAGCTTGCAAGATGAGTGCACGACAGTGAAGGTTCCCAGCGCATATCAGGGCTGTTCCGTTTTAATCGCTTTGCTAAGAGCGGCACGTGCGTGCGGTGGCAAAGCTGCATCAACACCGAATGCTTGCACCAAACGCAGGCATGGAGAGCCCATGCGATGGGTGCCCTGGCTCACCTGGGTGCATGGCTCAGTCCTGGGCGGCCACTCGGAGACCAGGCGTGCGGCGCGGCGCGCATGCTGCGTGTGCGACCGCGCCAGCCGAGCTGCACTGCGTCCAGGTATCCCCGGCGTGACGCGTGCACTAGCCTAGGTGTGACGTCAGCGGATACGGGCGGCAACGATCCGTGCCTGGTTTGCTTTCGGCAGCTCCGTTGTCAAAATTCCCGCACGCAGCGTGATGGCTTCCTCAGTCCTTCACCCGCTTTCGCTTCCGGCTCGTCCGCCGCTGTGCACCTCTGGCGGCGACGACGCGAGTAATGCGACGCTTGTCATTGAACGGCACCTCGAAGTTCGCGGCCGTCGGTGATGGTGCTCGTCTAATGACAGCCCTGGGCCAGACGGTTCGGGGAAACCGCGCTGACGTGGCCGGCCCTGGCCCCGCTCGGGGCGACCCGGCGCCGATCGGACGGAGCCGAAAAAGCAGAGCTTCGTGCCCCGGCGTCATTAGCGGGCGCATTCCGAGCATTCTCGGCCGCAATCGGCACGGAAGGGTGCATCGACAGCTGGGCTGGTTTCGGCCACTCCCTGCCTAACCTCTGCAGGGGCCGGTCACGCCGCGAAGGTCACTGCTCAGAGCGGGTCTGGCTTCCGCTTATTCCAGTTTGCGTAAGAAATTATGGAGCTATTGCGGGAGAGCCTTTAGGACGCAATGAGAACTCACTCGGACGCGGGACTAAAGCAGAGGTGCCGACTATAAATGCAAAACCTCTTAGATGGAGCGTGATCAGTTCTGGAGAGTTTTGGTCTACAAATGTTGTCCACCATCCAGTGTCACCACTCTGCGGTGTTTCTTTTTCTTTTTCCATCACGCGTAATCTACTCTGCCCAAGAGCCCAACCAGACGTACGTGACGTTCGTTATAAGGTAGAGAAACATTGCATCGAGGTCAACCTCCCAATAACCCCCGAAATGAATGGAGGCAGGTTGTAGCAGGAGCCCGTTCGGTAATTAACGCCGAAGAAACGTCCAGATTTGGTGCTGCTTCACCCTAAGCCTTCTCAGCCAATTTAATATCTTTGTAAAGACATTAACGTACGGTTCTGTATATTTAGAAAAATTCGTTATTCAACTCCGTATTAGAAAAACTGACCATAAAAATAAAATAAAACATCGAGCAATTCGCCATTTCGCGAGTAACTTTTTTTGCGTTAGCTGAGGTGTTCACTGTTGATTATTTCTTGTATTCTGGGACAAAAATAATTTAAATAGCTTTAAATTTAAATAAATAGCTAAACATTTCTCAAGCGTGAAAACTATGAGAGGCTTCATATTAAATTGTACATAAAAATAGAGGCTGTCATAAACGAAATGAGCTTGTGTGCATGATATATCTTTGACGGTGCGTGGCCTCTTGCGGCATACCATCGTTTAAGCTGGTGCTATTTGTAGAAATATATCTTGACCGGTACAACTGCAATCCATATCTGTTTTAAAATGTCCATCTTAGGAAGGGGCACCGAAACCGCAAAGGCGTATAATAAACGTAGCGTTAAACGCAGCTATTAAATTTACGATTGTCACAGCGCTGCGCAGTTCGCTAGACCGGCTCTATCTGGAAAAAAAGCATCCACAATAATGGCGTGTCGGTAACTACGTTTTTTAAGGCAGCTTCTTGAGCCGTTTGCAGGAAATCGAACCAAAAATTGAGAAACATCATTCTCGAAAGTATCGGAGGTGTCCTCGCGCTCAAAGACGGCGACAAGGCCCGCGCGCAAGGCCCTCTCACCAGAATCGTTCCTCTCAATGATAACAATTGAATCGTCATCAAAATCCCGTGTTTTTCCTTGTGGAGTCCCTTTCAAGTACCGTTAGTCGCTAGCATTGTTGAATCACCTCCATCCAGAATGTTCTAACCCAACCGGTCCATCAAGGAGGCGAGTGGGTGCGGGGAGGCCACCAGCAGAACGGTCATCTCTGCCGACAGGGGGGCTCATTGATGGAGGAGTCAACTGTACAACAGGGCCGGGGCAGTTTCCCGGAATCTTCCCGCAAGGTGCCATTTCTTTAAGACGGGCGCATTCTTGCACTCGTTCCACCCCATTGTTTTGAAGACTGGCGCCGGCAGACGACCAAAATGGCTCGCTGTAACAGGGAAGGCCCCGGTAATAACCTCTCTGCGCGACGGCAGAGCCTAATTTGGGCATTGACAAAATGGTTGTAATAACCAAGGAAGCCCACAGAAAACTGGGGATGAGCAGATTTTTGTCCTTAGCAGTATCGAACGTACGCCGATAACTAAGTGCCGATAATGAAACCTCTAACAACTTTCGATTTTTCTTGCGGCCAGTCTGCAAGTTGGTGCGAAGTGTATCCTTCTTTTTTCTTCGTTATTTTTTTTTTTGTACCCTTTGACGAGACGCTGGATCTCTAGGCCTCTACATTTATAGGTGCTTCGGGATGCAACGTCATGAAGAAACATGTGCTAGGTAATTTCGATGGTAAAGTTGGCAAATTGTCGTTTATTAGTAATGCACTGGGCTTCTGCAATCTGTTCTTACCATTTATATCGTAAAAGCAGCAGACACCGCGTACAATCTACGGAAAAGCTTCGTTCTGCATGCCAGATTTGCGTGCTCTTTCCAGTCATTTTTGTTCATTGTAATTATTTAATCTCATTTTCCGTCCGTTCTTACGTAGGACATCTTTATATTAATAGCATGTTGGTTAATATATTACAACCTGGAAGTGGACATTGAGGCACTGTTGTTAGGTATACTTGTTTTATCGCAGGCTCTGGCATTACACACTGCGTTTCAAGGAAACGATCTTAGGCAAAGCGAGATGCCGTAATATGTGTGGCTCGAAATGGACGGCATGATCGTTTCGGCTAGTTTGGCATACGGTTCTCACTTCCTGTTTCTCGAGTTCTTTTCGAGAAATCGCATATTCTGCAAAAATGTTGGTCTATACTATAAAATCGCTCTAACCATTGCCTCAAAGGCTCGTGATGACTCACAGTGACCCTGCATATTTATGCTTTTGGTGAAAACTGCTTGGTTCATGCCGCCAGTGGGACAAAAGCAAGTGACTATGTCATATAAGTATCTTAAGAATGTATCCACTTTATAGGTAGGGGCGTGTTTGTGGCAAAAAGAGGCGACCCGGTACATAAACTCAACGTTTAACTGCGAGCTACGCTCACGTTACATCTAACCTGGGTTGTAAGAAATTTTGTAATTTGTTGCAAGTTTAATTTCCTGGCCATTGACTAGTAGAATGGTATTGCACTATTTTTTTTTTCTACTTTGTCCCCATGTAGCACAATACAAACTAGATTCATATGATCGGGGGAAGTCTGCGTAGTGCACTGCTCACGGAACGCTATACCAGCTGTTTCAGTGAAGCCCGCCACTGATTCTTTAATGCAGATCTTTTAAGAAGGAAATACGGCTTTTGCGTCCTGTAATTCCTGTGTCGGCGGACTTCACAAGAGAGGTGATTCATGTTAACCAGAAGCTGATTTAGTAGATTCTAATGATTAAATTGCAGCTAATACAGACAGGCTCCTAGTTGCCATTCGAGGTGTGTAGCTAACCATTAATAAGAGCCATATCAGATACTCGAATTTCGAAAGCGCCATTACCCTCGTGTCAGTGGCTTAACAAATGTTGGCTATTTCTCGCGGAATTCGAAAGTCGCGCGTCAGGCATTCGGTGCGGAGTGTGCAAAGTGACGCTCACCAGGGAACGTCACTCCGGGGCGCACATCATCTACTCGGCCTCGCCTCGGCAGAAGCAGCGAGCAAAGACGAGCAGCTCAGCGCAGGCGAGAAATATGAGTCACGTGGAGCATGTGCTATGGACTGGAGCAATTACCTGAGATTTTTGAATTGTGTAAAAAAAAGGGTAAAAACAGTTTAGTCGCAGTGCCGAGAGCAATCGCGTTTTTAGCATTTTAAAAGCAGGTATGGTTATTACTAATGTCCAGCAGCACATCTGTAACGGCAACCAGGTGCTTATATGCACGATCTGGTGACAAAATTGCGCCGAACCATGCAGACCACAAGAAAGGAGACGAGACACAGCTAGGTTCAAGTATGCACCAACTAGCCCAAGAAGAGGTGTTATAATAAGCCTATATGCAATACAAAACTTAATTATTATCTACGGCTAGCCGGCTTACTAGTAATATGGTTCACATGTTTTCTGACGTCCGCCAACACTGGCATTACTTAGCTAGAAAGGCAGTCTTTTAACCTTTTAAAAATGAATTTTTAAAAATTACGCGCTGGCTTCCTTCAGACACGTTGTATATGTAATATAGGCTAGCAGTGATTTCTGGCTTTGGCCAGTCCGGCCTCCATGGTAGTTTCAATGTTCTAACGAAATGCACTAAAGTTGTGTGTGTGTCAACTTCGTCCGCATGACGTCTACTTAGGGTTTCGAGCGTATTGCTTCTCTAAATCACACGAGTGTAGCGGGGGAGGGGGAAGGGAGGGTTCTTTAGTTGTGTTTGTGCGTCTGTCAATGTTGCTCTCCGCACGCTTCAGTAGTGCTGCTATATGAGAACGTTGTAGTTTAAGCTTATATATCTTGCTTTCTAAATTTTAAGTGAGGCGCTGATGTTCGTTTTATTCTGCACAATTCAAATTATCACTGGATAGATGCGTCAACTTATTTGAACACTCAGGTTTCAATAACGAGCGATCTCCCATCGCTTTTCGCTACTCGTGTACAGTGTGAATAATGGGAGAACATCGAACTCATAGTAAATGCGGCCAACGTTAAGCAAGCTGCATAGAAGCCATGGACATTCAAAGATCGCGTATGAGACGGTGCGTGACATTTTTTTTTTTTTTTTTGTCAAAAGCCACTGCACGCTGCTCGCCTTGTTTCCATGAGTGGCAAGTTTCCGGTTCTCCTTATTTTTCTTACGTGGGTATATGAGTTCGATCTCGAAACCGGTTCTTTCGAGAAGCGCCAGCGAGGTAAGTAGGCTAACTGTCAGGCCATCAGTTTACATGGGTTAATAGGTTAGTAGAGCAGGATACTAGGTTAGTAGGATGGCTTTGTAACTTACTCAGCCGAAGTGTAACATCATGGCGTTTTCCAATTAATTTCATTCTCTATAAGGAAATTTCAGCGCACCAAGGTCACTGAAAGATGTGTCTAGATCATTTCAGTTTGTTGGAAGCTTCTCACCGGGTCTGCTGAACAGCGTACAGGCCTTCTTGTCTGACAGATCTGAGTTCGTACCGAGAATATAATCTCTGACGTTTGTAGGGAATAAACTTGGTTGTCAGACCACTGAGATGCGAGCTCAACGTTAAGTACAGCGCAGAAGGGGGGGGGGGGGGTGGAGGTCGGATCGAAGCTGCGCCGAAAATCATCTCCCACGGATAAAGCTCGTCGGTAAGACCAAGCATATTCCACCGTGCCTCTTCGATAGAAGCCAGAGGAAGAAAAGAAACTAAGTAAAGGAACAAGATTATTTAGATTTCACCATGCGTACTTCACACGCGGAAAAAATCGTTTTCCCGTTTTAACCCAAATCGTGCAATATTTGCTCAAGATTTAGGATTTTTGACAGGAATGTATTTCTTTAGCATCTCTGTCGCCAACAACCCGACGACCTTTCAAACCCAAAATAAAGTCACCATGAAATGTCGCCTAACGAGCGCGGCCAAGCAGTTATCTAAGTAGAAGTGTGGGCCTTGGACAATAAAAGTAAACTGATGTAGAACGCAAGCGTTCTGAGGCGCAAGCAGACGCAAGTTTTGGGATGCCACGAGCAGGTGGTGGTGCCGCGCTGTGATACAGAGGTTATGGAGAGATTTTTTTTTTTTATACTTTTCGAACACTGTCCACAAAGGGAAATTAAGGTTTGTGGAGCTCATTACCAACCGGTTTCTAAGGGGATGATCTTCGATGGAAGTTGTCTGTCAAAGCTTCGTTCAAGAAAGCCAAAGCGGGACGAAACACCGTCCCTCGGGTAAGTTAGTGGGAAGCTGGGACCGTAACTGTAAAAGCGGGACTGCCCCGCCTAAATGGGGACGTCTGATCCCTTTTTGCGGATCCCTTGGTGGATCCTCCTTTGCGTAAACTCAACTGCTGCTAGCTTAATCACTAATCCCTTAATTTGTGTCTCTTCTCAAACATACTCCTTAGCGGACAGCCGTTATCAACCACAATAGCCTCCTTGGGCCTGTCAACGCGCCGCGCGAACAATAGAGCGGCGCCGTCGGGTAAAATTGCGCGGCGCTGCCGCTCCCCTCGCCGAGGGCGCCGTAGGGGTCGAGGCGCACGGGTCACACGGGTACGAACGCTGGCGCGAGGCGGGAGCGCTGTTATTCGCTAGCAGGATAACTGTTCCTAAGCATGAATCGTGCATATTGAGCATATTTACGTGTAAGGCCGACATCCACTAAGCATAACAAGTGATCATGGCATTAACAACAGCGCTATATGACATTTTATGTCAGGCAGTTTCAAGAAGTTCCGCATGGCTCGAAAAACTGCATGACGGCTCCGCTAGCGCCAATGGTAATCGAAAAATTACAATGCTAGTCTACGCTGCAATAAAACAAAATTTAAGAAGAAAGGCACAAGCATTTATTTACACATTTCACAACAGCAATTGTGCTACAAGAGTACCATGTAGAAGTGGTGTGATGAATAGTTGCCACAAGTAGGAAAAAATGTTCACGGTGACTGCTGTCACTGATAGCATCTTCAGAAGCCAGCTTGATTTACAGATGATTGGAACAACTGTATCGCAGTATGCCATTGAGATCTGTAAGGAGAACAATTTTGGTATCAGCTGTTACTTTCATTGATTCAGCGCGTCGTACAAACGTTTTTTTTTTTTTTTTTTTTTAACTTGAAAAACAAGGAAAGACAAATATACGCGTTGAATCTTTCTGTTTCGATCACTCCAAAATAATCGTCACAATAGGCAAAGCTTGTGTTTTTATTTTTTCACAGAATTGCTCAGTTAGCGAAACAAAAAATACTGCGCTGGAGCACATGTAACATACCACAGAGACGAGTTAACCAGGGAGGAAGTTAGCATCGCAGTCCAGAAAATACACGTGCACATTTAATATTATTATTACCTTACTGACGCGTAATAAACACACTTCTGGTGCTGTCATTATTTTTCACAGGCCTTAATGCGGTTGAGTATGAGTTTTGCGGTTTCCGATGCTGGAGAGGAACAGCGATTTAGTTGACAAGGAAAACTAATATAGGCTTTGGACGATTCGGTTTACCTCACTTTAAAGTAGTCATCTTCGTAAATTTTGTGTTTCTATTTTATCACAAAATTTCGTAATTAGCGTATACTGCAAAAAAAAAAAAAAAAAAAAAAAAACATCGCAGGAGCATATATAACACACTATGCAGACGGGCTAGGCAGGGAAGCAATTGGCATTGTAGTCCAGCACAGGTGCACATCTAACATTACTATTGCAGTATTGACGCCTAATAAGCACAGTGTTTGGTGCTGTCACTATTTTTTACAAGCCTCAAAACGGATGAACACTCCGCAGCGATCGCCGGAAGGACAAAGCAAAGCTGGCACTTACCAGTTGGTGCAATGCTGTATTCCTGCAGCACCCGAAGGCAGACAAAGGTAGAAGCATTACCTTGCACACTGCAAATCAGTCCACGAAACAGCGAGAAAGCGCACCGCGTGGCTATCCGGACCGCTTTGCAACACGGCGCACCCGGCACTCGCCTGGCGAGGGTGACCCTACGTCGCTGTCGCCATCTCTCGGCGGCCAGCGGCGTAACTTCTCAGCGGAGGAGGGGCGACGGCCGCGGAGCGCGGAGTTGCCAGGCACAGAGTGTATAAAGGAGGCTATGCTACCACCCAACAAATATATATGAAACCCCAATTTAAGGAAGTCGTAAGATCATATGCCTGCGTGGCTTAGGATTAGCGTGTTTAACTCGGGATACAAAGGGGGGGGGGGGGGGGGGGGTGGAGCTACCTGAGTAGAAAGCTCCCTCCAACCCACCCATGTCATGTGATCTCGTGACGTCACACAACGCGAGCGTAACTTCTCAGTGCCCTGTCACTTGCCAATTACCGCCTGCCAGAGGTATGTCCGTGAATTTTCGATCACAACTCTGACGACGGACGCTATAGATTTCCCGAAAAATGGGACCTTTGACGCTGTTGCTTTTAAAAATGAAAGACGAACGAAGACTGAGGCCACAGTCCCAGATTCACAGCCTCATAGTTTGAGCATCCTCCTTGCATGCGGGAAGTGTAGGGTTTGATTGCCAGTGCCGCCGGGTCCTTGCATAAGTTTTCCCCTGGTTTGGTGCTAGGCTAATCTTGGGTGAATCGTTTGTCAAATGAGCCTTGAATCCCCTTTCGTATAAAGAAAAAGGGCCGACATGGGCTTTACCTCGCGAAGTGGATTTCAGTCCCTCGCGAGTATATTTCATGTTGAGCGAGAGGTCAGGTGACCAAATTGCCTTTTATAAATACTTCATACCTGAAGGGCTGAGCGCCGCCTTGCCTGGGAAAATCTCGTACCCATTAAAAAACCTCTGGCCTCCCGGCGGCGCTGGCGCAAGTATATACGCATGCGGGTGCCCGGCGGCAAGTTCCGAACCATGCCGCACTACATGAGGGCGCCACCTGGCATTGCACTTCTGGTGTCGATATGAGTATGGTGGATATGGTAGTGTGCGCTGCTCTCGACATCTGGAGTTTATCACGAAGGGGTCGTCGCGGCACGGAGGGAGCGTGTTTTACTTTTGCTCACATTAGTGCCATCGAACACAAAAGTGCCCAGGGCGCGCGAGAGCCCGTAAAAAAAAAAAAAAAAAAAAAAAGTAAATAAATAAATAAAAATGTATCGCTGTCTGCTGCGTATCTTTTTGCACCGAAGTGTTCGAGAATTTCCCCGGAACGATGTTCCAGCTCTTCGGCTTGATATCTGGATCAACGCTTCATCAGCCCGCGCTTTGATAAAATCCAAGAAAAAATAAGAATTGTAAACGTCTCATGGCGAATTCCCATCAGCGATCCTGAGTAATGTCAAATTCCAATCGGCGATCCAGAGCAAGTTTTCTACCTCAGGGAAACCAAAGAGCTATTTCAATGGGCTATTTGGATACAGATATTAAATTGTGGAACCGGGTTAAGTGGAGAAATATGGGAGAGGCCTTCGCCCTGCAGTGGGTATAATCAGGCTGATGATGATGATGATGATTAAATTGTGATTGGGCCGCGATGGTACTGTAGTCGACACAGTTGTTAAACGAAAACAATTGGGAACAGATTTATTGTCCCTTCATTTCGTTAACACTCGCTCGATCGGCGTCGTAAACACGCACTGCCCCAAAGTGTCCGTTTCGGCGGCAGCATGGTCCACTGGGTCCCTCTCACCACACCCTCTCCCACCAGATGTCCAAGACTAGAGCGGCCGAGTAACGTGAGAGCGGCGCCACATCGGCGGGACCCCGGAGAGGACCTGAGCGACTTCCGTCCGTGGGCCGGAAATGCGTGGCGTCTCTGTCGACAACCGTACGGTCCCTTTAGACTCCCTCGACATCTTATTCCTCGGATTCTGAGAGGGCTCCGGATAGCTGATTGGAATACGCCATTAGATGGAATACACCGGAAAGGCATAAGGAAGGGCTTTTGCTTGTCCGACTCATCCTGTAAACCACTTTTGGCACCATGTCCAAGGGATTCATGAGCGAATGCTTTCATACGAGCACCCCTTGGAGCGCGTTGGTTGGAAACAGTCTTCTGACTTAGGCCTGAAAATATGATGATTACTCATACTCTGTAATGCGAATGGAGCGCAGCTAATAAGAGTATTTGTGATATATTGAGGCAAATAATTTTAAGAGGTGCTTGAATGTGCAGTTATAAAGCACTCTTTATTTTTGTGACGAGCCAAAGAACATTTCTCAGGAGAAGGGACAGAAGTCACGATCCAGCGGCGCAGAGCTCGTCGCTCTTCTTCCTCCTCTCCTGAGAGAATTCCCTTTGGCTCGTACCCCTAACGAAAAACCCGTATGAGTCACAATAACCCCATACAGGTTTCTCATACGAAACTCATACTAAACTCATACAACTCTCATATAATCTCATATACTTCTCAAAAGTTGAATGATATTTGTATGAATATAAGATTTGTACGAGCTTTGTATGAGTTTAGTATGTGAAATCTGTATGAGGTTATTGTGACTCGTAGGTTTTTTTCACTAGGGACGTGGCTCTCTTTCACTCGGGTACAACCGTAGCGGCACCGAAAAGGACGCGGCTCAACCGCCGAACGGGAGCATAAGGGCTGTGCTCTAATATTGTAAACTCAGTGACTCTATCATTATGTTGTTCCGCATACTCACTGAGTCATTTTGAACTATAGTTCGTCGAAGCAAAGAAGCGCAGTCGCAGAGGGTCCTGAAGATGGGGCTATGCGTGGTCTGCACCTCCTCTTTCAATCTTTCTTCTCCCACCTCTTTCAACTTTCGCGGTCCGCAGCAGGCAGCAGTGGTAACTTACCCAGAGCAAGTAAATTCATTTTCTTTTCCTTCTTCTTTCAGTCGCAAAAGTAACAACTTTGATTATAGGCACGACCGGGTTGCACGCACTGTCGGTCCGAAGAGAGTTGCCACGCGCTCCAGCGAGGGCACTCTCGTCATTCCGGCGCCAACCAGAAATATGCATCTAGAATTTAATGTCGAAAGAAGGGCCAAACGAGCCGAAACTCTAGAGCGACGGTTCAAGAACATGGGAGCGAAGGAAGTAGTCTATGTTGATGCGGCAAGTGGCAGAACACGTGCGGCGGTAGCTTCGGTAGTCGATGGCCGAGGGGCACCGGTATCCGCGGCAGCCATCAGAGGCCGCAACATAGAGACTGCGGAGGAAGTTGCGATAGCGATAGCTTGCGTAGGAACGGAAGCCAAGTTCATAATTAGCGACAGCAAAACTGCCATTCAAAATTTTGGAAAGGGGAGGATATAGCCGGAGGCGGCCAAAATCCTCACCCAAAGAACGCTGAATAGGAAAATTCGGTTAATTTGGACACCCGCTCACGCTGCCGTCCCTGGTAACGAGGCGGCTCACGAGCTAGCCCGAGCTCTCTACTTCCGGATAGCCGTCGAGCCCCCCGAACACTGGGCATACGACGAGCGCCTGCAAAATTACGGGGAAATCATCGACCATTATAAATTGGGACGTAGACTGGTACCCCCGCCAGATGTTAGCCTAAATAATAGAGAAGCTGTCGCGTGGAGGCGGCTACAGACTTATACGTTCATGAACCCGGTCTGGGCGTTTCACGCGCTACCAGACCTTAGGGACAATGATCTGTGCAAACACTGTGGGGCGAGAGGGACCCTCGACCCCATAATTTGGGAGGGCCCGCAATCTCCAAGGATAGGACAAAATATTACAAGTAGAGTAGCCTGGGATACCCTGCTGCGAAGCGCGGACCCTGCGATCCAGCACCGCACCGTCCATCCGGCGGAAGAGGCCGCAACAAGCCAAGGGCTACCTGCCAGCCTCTAATCCGCGGGCGCACGACTCCCCGTCTTCCCCGGCACGCGTGCCGGGGGCGGGAAAGAGGTCGTCCATTTCCGATGGGATTAAAAGTTGTGCAACCAACCAACCAACCATTTGAAGACAACGCTAGAAGCGTCTCGTGTGGTCAGTAATGTGCAGAGCTTCTGAAAGGTTCTGGCGCGTCTCGCAAAAGGCCACAAACTCCTTTGCTCGTTCCCTGAATTTATCAGCACTACACGTCGATCTCGCGCCGCTCCGCAGGTGCGGTAAGGTGATATCTGTAGCCGCCATTGCGGCATTGCTGGCCTGCAAGAAGCCTATTATGTGCAACAACCGCGATACGGTGAACGCTTACGCTGCAATTGGTGTACCGTCAGCGAAGCGATCCTAGTTTCAGTTTATCATAGCAGAGGACTCCGGAGTTTGGCTATTTGGGGTTCTTTAACGTGCGCTGGCATCACACATCAATCGGGCGTATTTTGCGTTTCACTTCCATCGCATTCGAACTGGTAGAGTTCTAACGCAAGCACTCGGCTTTAGTAGCCGATTGTCAATTATTGAGCCACCTTGGCGTGTTCTTTCGGTCATTATAACCAAGTTTAAGTAAGGTTAAACATCCGCCATTTAACGCGGCAGCTGCCAGACGGAACCTGGGTCTTCCAGCTCAATAGACGAGCGCTGTAACCACTGAGCCAATGGAGCGGGGGAAGTTATCGAAGGCAAGAGGATGCTGCTTAACGGTTTACTCCATTCTTACAGCACTGTGCCATTTGGAGGAGAATAATTATAGTTTTGCTGATTCGACCTTCATTCTGTGATTATTGTCTTTGAAGCTCCGGGGCGAAGCGCATAATGTTGACAAAAAGGTCCCATTGTGCGTAATTTGGGGGTTCTGTGAGCACGAAAACGCACCGCTCATTTTGCGCTTAAATTAACTTTAATATTCAGACGTATTTAGATACACGCTTGTTGTATACGAAAAGAAGCCGGTACAAGTGCGCCCATCAAAGCGTGCTTGCGACGCGCGCCCGGCGATGAAGCTTGAACAAAAGTTGACAAACTAGCACTCCACGGCCTGTATTAACAGGGGTGTGCAAGGGGGTCGTTACGTGAGCGGGTCGAGTCTGCACTGGCGTCACACCACTTCCTTCGGAAATCAGATAACCGCCGTCGCCTGCCAAAGACCCCGTCGCTTCCGCATTGCCTTCAAATGGCCGCCGTATCCGCCGAAGCTGGCGTATTCATCTGCATAGAAAGCGTCGTCGACGCTTTCGAGCCACCGTCGCTGCCGTATAATCGAAGGTGAAGCGTTTCTCTTGCCTCTGTGCCTTCACCCATGTCCTCCGGCGGGGCGTGCCGTCCTGATCCCATGTTGAAAATAGTGCTATGGCGGAATACGCAAATTTGAACAGCTTGATGACGCCGCCTTTAAGGATGAAGCAATGCCCGCACCTTTTCGCACCTATTTTTCTTTTATCAGCACTGGCAAGGTAGCGAAATAGGTGCCGGATATAGCGAAAGCTGTTTGCCACTCTTGCATGCAGCAACCCACGAACTCGACAACTGAGCCTGGGTAGATATATCGGCGGCGCTTCCGGCACGAATCGTTGCTAACAGCGCCGGCAATTCAAAGAGCGCTTCACGGTATTTCTTTTTTTATCGCCGTGATAATATGCAGCTGCCTTCTTATTAAACAGGCCTAGTTGCTGACGCAAAAATTGTTGCTACAGGCCATCCATTTACCGGTAGAGTCTCATGCTGCATATGCAGGCGGTGACTCGCTGATTCGGAATTCGCGTAGATAAACGACAGCAGGAAGGGGCCTGAGTTTAGTCAGCTAATTAGGGGACTGCATTTTCAACGCAATCACTTATCCGGTTTGGGCTATTGTTTCTACAAAGTGCTTGACTCGAACTCCCTTCAAAGAATTTTAGCAGTAAATAGTGACGGACAGCATCAGAAAACCCCTAACACAGAGGGGGGAGACCGAGCTTACATGGTAGCCTAACAGGTAATTTACTAATGGAAAACTTAAATTGCTCAATTCCGATCTTGGCAAGCTTGATGGGTAATCCAGGGATATATATATATATATATATATATATATATATATATATATATATATATATATATATATATATATATATATATATATATATATATATATATATATATATATAGCGGGAAATCCCGGCCTCAGCGGCTGCGTTTCGTTGGATGCGAACCATGGTCGAAATTTCCGGAGTCCTCCACTACGGCGTCTCTCATAGCCTGAGTCGCTTTGGGACGTTAAACCCCACAAACCAACCATATATAGACAGCGCTACTTTCTATGCTTTCTATTTCGCCGTTGTGGCGTTCGGTTTGTGAGGGACTATGCGTTGAAATCCCCCCCTTCCCCTTAAAAAAGAGCAAGTGTTCTATATGGAGTGAATTTTGTGCGAAATGGGAGAAGTTTACAAATGTGTTGATTTGTAATTGTCCCAGTAGATCAACTGCCCCCCATTCAACTAAGTTTCGAATGAGATTTGTAGTAGCGTTGGAGGGCTCATCTGAAACCTTCCAGGATTGTATTGTACGTCTCTGAAACCGGAGTGGATTTCCGTTACGCATTAGTTACTCGGTTGGCATGTCCGGGAGCTAAGGCGTCGGCTACTTGGTTTCCAGTCCAGCATTTCGTATGGCGGTGTGATGCCCCTCCTGAGGTTCGATTTGACTGTGTGCAACCAGTTTTCTGTCATTCGTGTAACTGGGCAGGCGGTTTGGGAGACGGAAGTAACTGTGAAAGATCTATGCCGTCTGCTGCCTTCGGCCATGGCGACAACTATCGCTGCTTTCTCTACTTCCGTCACGGTGCAGTGAGTTCCTGATTGTGGAGCTGGTGAGGTCTTGATGGGTAGCATCAACCACTATGGCCACCATTGATTGGAACAGCGTAGTCTGGCTAGCATAGCACTGCGTTCCCTTTGCATTGGGCTGCCCTCTTGCCTCGATGGAAGTATGGGATCCACATGGCCCGGGATTGGGGAGATCGGGTTGTTGCCCTTGGACGTGTCTGGCCCCTTCATTTTGTTCACTTTCTCAGAGTACCCAAACCTAGTGAGAAGAGGGCGTTCTCTTGTTGTTTGGAGTAGCCTTTCTTTTTGAGAGATGAGTGGGGCTTCTTTGAATTCAGGGAAGGTATTGGAGATTCATAGGCCCATCAGTTTGCTGTTAGAGGTGTCAGTCGGGAAGCCATGAGCTTCTTGAAGGGCAGAAACATCCGATGAGGTGAACTGGTCTGTTATGAACTGTTGCATGTTATTTCGTTCGTGTTTAAAGCCGCGGCAGCTCCATTTCCAAATGTATAATTGCTGTGTGCTGCTGCGGTAACGTCTGGCCATTATACGAGATTGGTACCAGGGGCTGTGGAGCTTTCGGCAGTTGTTGGTCGAAGGCTGCTCTTTGGTTATCCTGGCTGAATGGAATTCCTTTCTAACTGAGCCATGTAGACTGAAGATCTACACTTTGCAGTGGCTGTTATGAGAGTCCATCTGTTATTTCTTTCGTGTAATCTGACTGCTGATGTGTATCATCAGTTTGCTGACTTATTGTATGCTCTGCTGCTGTTGCTTCAACGTTCGCATAACGGTGGTGTCTTCTTTCTCCTTTCGAGCAGGCTCCTCATTGTGTGTATAGATAGGGACCTTGCGCGGGAGTTTTGAGTAGGGTGGCGCCGCCTCGTGGCGGCCAAGAAAAGCCTGACTGGGCAGTACAACGACGGCTCTGCCTATTCTGCAACGCGTATCTCGCAGGCTTTCTATGTCGATTCGTGCTTGTTTTTGCCGCTTCGCGAGCGTGCAAAGAGTCGTCACGTATCATGGACATCATTGTGAACCAGCAGTAGCCTCAAATGAACAAAAACACAAGCGCTGGGGCTGCCTTCCGGCGAAATGTTCAAAGCATACTGCATTGACCTTGCCGTGTACCATCCGTCCCGACACATCGTCACCGCTGCTATATTCGCTTGCATCGTAGGGTGCCACGGACAAGTGAACAATTTCCTTGTTCAACTCAACTGCTTTCTTTCAAGCCGCACGGAACGGGGCTACGATGCGATTGGTACGGGCGGTGATGTGCATGCATGCTAGAGAAACGCCGTTCGCTCTAAGTTGCCCGCTCCACCGGCTCAGAGCTGAAATTGTATAGAGTACAGCTATAAGCTTATCTGTGATCGAGAGCGAAACCGTCCGCTATGCTACTGTTTTCGGCAGCTGTGTAAGTAAGAACTGCACGTGCGTACGTCAAGCAACGAAAGGTGAAGACGATAAACTAGAGTTTACTTAAAACGTTTGCTATCTCGATGAAAGCAGCCATTCACTTTCAAGAGAAAACCGTAATAGAGGTCATTTGGGGCAATTTTTTTATAATTACTAAGCAGCCGACAATAGCATTTCGCTCATGCACCGCGCGTTCTTGATCTGATAGAGAGCTTAATTCTAGTATTCAAAGTCCCAACTGCCATTAACAGGCAAAAAAAAGCTCTGTCTCGAGAGCTGCAAGCACATAAATCAAAGGCTATTAGCAGTTGAGCAGTGAAACGAGGTCAGCGTGCCTTCTGATATCTGCACCTAATGACGAACACAAACGCCTGCCGCGGTGTAATTCGAAAGTTTCTGCAGTTCCAGCTTCAGCTTTCTGTGGGACTTTCCAGTACGTGGATTGTATTTCCAAACATTACGAGTGTGACTTATCAGTTACATGGTGCGTAAAAAGCAAAAAACAGCTTAGGATCAACTTACAAAGTCACATGCATGCATTGAACGCAAACCCCAACGGCCTATGCACGGCCGGCTCAAGGTGCCCATCGAAAGGACTTTTTGTGCCTCAGGGGGGTTGTTTACGATGCCTATATCCGTGTTGTGGTTTCGTGCATTCCCTTACTTCAGCTCAGCTGCGTGTAAAGCTTTCGTAGAGCTCCACGAATTCACGCGACTCTCGCCTGGCTATATCGACTGGCAGCACGCCGAGACTTCGCCTCCAATTGCTGCATGTCGTATAATGCCTGACGTTGGATTATTTATTTCTTTTTTTTTTACGTTATGACAGCCCTAGATGAGTTTTGAGTGCCTTAATTTTGTTGTAATTCATACATATTAGAAATTAAGCGGGGGATCCATACTGACTCCATGCATTCGAATGCAGACGCCGACGATTTGTACTATACCCAGCAGACGCGCTTAGGGGGCGCTGTTTAGCACCGTTTTCGCGGCGCCCCCTGGGTATATGTTTTAGATAGGCCGCCATGTTGTTGCCCGGTTATGAGAGGTATGTTAAAGGGTGGGGCAATTTCTGACGGTGGATGATTTTACCCCAGAGATGTCGAACGTCGACGCCGTATTTTCTGGAGAATGGGGCCTTTAACATTGTAACGTTTTCCAAAAAAAATAAATTGCGTGGTTGATTGTCTCTAAGTGACACATGGGATGCTGCAGTGGAGTGCTCCGGGCTAACACAGACCACCTGCTGTTATTTAACGAGGTCTAACATCGCACGCTACTCAGGTGCCTTTTGCGTTTCGTCTTGACCCCACGGCAGGAATTGCTCTCGCCGCTTCCTGATCAGTACTTCAGTGGCGTAATCACAGATTCCCCGGGGGGGGGGGGGGGGGGGGGGGGGGGGGGGGGGGGCATAATACATAAAGCGTAAATTATTTTTCTTCTGTTTTCATCTCTTCAAGCTTTTACTTTAAGGGGAAAGATATGTCAATTGATCGATCCTCCTGTATTTTATGCTGCCACTGCTGGAAACGGTCATCAGTAAGACTGTAGCACGTTGCTATTATGATTATTTTTCAGTTTCGGACGTTCGCTCCCGCACACTGGCAGCGAGATGTTATTTTGAGGCAATGTTTAATTAATGGGGGCTTGCGGGTGACGACGCCATTAAAAGCGGCCGATAAATGATGTAACTATTTGTCGCTATTGTATTCTGGAGAGCGTTTTTTTTTTTTCTTCTTTTACGTCTTCATTTAATCACCTGGACTGCTATATCTATGGATTTTTGTTACTGTGTCTATTTCGTTGGCCTGATTGCCGGCTGATAGGTATTTTAACGACAATCTCGAAGTCTGTTACGTAGGCATAGCTGACGTTATCGACCACGGGTATAGTGACAATCCTAAAATCCCCGAATTTCGGCCCAATTATACGGCCACTTTTTATCACACCGCGGCCTTATGGGAAGTTTTGCAGCTGGCAAGGACAAAATTTTCTGCTCGCAATAGGAGCGTGCCATGCTGAGTGGTCTGAACTTAGTGACGCCGCCATTGCCTGATAGTGACGTCACCACACTCACTATAGAAAAAGGCGAATAATAAAAACACCAACAATGTTATGCACAGCCACCAGCAGCTGTCGCTGAATCTGGCGTTACACAGTAGTGGTCGTCCTGTGAGCTTTTATTTTTTATTTTTCAAAACTAAAGCTTTGAAAGCATCGTTAGGTGAAGCCGATGTTACACCACGGATCATCAAGAGTGGAGAGTTGGGGAAGATTGGGGAAGTTCACGTGGCAGCGGAGGTGGTCATCACGTGACCCCGTACATAGCGCTACATCATCAACTGCGGTGACGCCGGTGCTAGCGGAGGCCGGTTGCTCGTCAGTAGTAGCTGGCGTTAGTAGAGTGTCCGAAGATCCCACATGTCAGCGGAGTTTTAGGGCTGGAAAGTGGCAGGCAGGCAGATAGCGGAGTGGGAATTGATGCTCGGTATAGTCGCGTGCCTATGTAGACGTTGTCAGCGTCGCTGATGCAGTGACATCGCAGTGATCGTCCGAACCTGACGACTCACACAGAAAAGCTCTGATATCACGTAATCATCGACAAGATAGTTTCCCGACAAGACGCATACAAGACGCGGCTGGTCGTGCTAGGTAGCATAGACGCCGCTGCAAAGAAAAGAAGAGGACTTCGTACGATGCTCCAAGACTCGACGTGACAGCGGACATGGATATTATAGACGGGGAAGTGGAAAAAACGCCGATAACGGAGAGAGAACTGACACGCGGTAGCGGCGTGCCGACGGATGGCGGAGCGCAAAGCTTCAACCGAGCGGTGACGTATAGCCAACCGAGCCTGTGAGTCGCTCTCGGCCGGTAACGGCAATCAGCTTTCGCTGATTGATGCACTATGCCGGTAAACATAGCCATAAATAGCTGCACGCCGCACCGCAAGCCCGATGCATTAAAATTTGTCTTACAGCGCTGGGTGTACAGGGATGCGCGGCTGGCTTCAGGACGTTCGGCGTCCGCAGCGGTGCCGAGGAGGACTTTACTGTAAGCTTACTAATCAGGGGTTTACTAAGCTTTGAATCTCCCTCATAGCTCATCCCCGTTCCACTGACGCGTTATGTGCCCTATTCTAGTTGCTGGTGATCAGATCGCACCCTGACATAGCTATCACCCTGACATAGCTGCTCTCCAGTGAAGGTGGGTGGCAGGAGAAAACTTTAGTGCCCAAACTCGCAGCATCATTGATAGTCACCCGATAATTCTTCAGCTTGTTAGAAGTGAGCCCTGCTAGCAGCCGGTGTAAAATAAAGCTAAAAGGTCACTGTCAGCTTGAAAGCTTTTCAACTTTACAGCCGTCATTACATTTAATAATGTAGTGCGAGCGTCTACCAGATTGCTGGTCCCCGACTTATAACCGCGATAAGTGTGCAACACGGCTAGAGTTCGCGCACGCGCACCAAGAAACAGCGTCATCTGCTAAGCTCTTCCGATCACGAGGACACACTCCCTGACACAATATCTGTTCGCGAAAACCCGACGGGCAGCAGAGCGCATGCGCGTGAATAAAATGTGGCAGATGGGTTTTTTTTTTTTTTTTTCTTTTTTTTTTTTTTTTTTTTTTTTTACGCGGGTACGCGAACTCTCGCCGTCTTGCACAGGACCGGATGGGTTGAACTGAGCTTGTGTCCAGCCGTTTTCCTTAATGCGAAGCTTGTGCACGAAATATGAAAGTAATATCTTAGAGGCATGCACCTGAAATATAACTTCGTGAACTTATACGAACCAATGAGCGACACAGGGCAAGCCGGGATTACTATATAATACACCGTGGATTCCTGAGCTAATAATAATTACCAAGATTTAGCATAACTAACCGTTAGAGATGGGCGCCCAGAAAGCTACTCGCGGTAACCTAGCAAAATACGTCCTTGGGCACGCATGGTGCATTGCCGTGCGAAATCTGAATCACTAAAGCGGCAAACTTGAGTCAACGGAATACGCACTTCCCGTCCACCGTCCGCATGTCCCGTGCACGTCCTAGGCGCATGCCCGCCGTCTGTTCTCAATGTGCCGTCTTTTAGCGCTTCAACCAGGCGGTGTCGGAGAGTACAGGGGAGGGGACTTGAACCCGGGCGTTGGCTACTTCCTTCCATGCTTAACTTCTTGCAGCACTTCCCGTGTGCACCTAAGAAACTAAACTGCTGTTGTCGGGCTGCTGTTGACCGCTGGACCATTTTGACACTCGCGTTAGCCGATCCATGTGCGAGGCAAGTATTCGTCCCGGAGACCGCCATTTCACTGCATCCTACCCATGGGAAACCAACTAGCTCGCGATTGAAATTTTCGATGTAAATTTTCGGAATCAGTGCGTCCTCTGCTGACGGACAAAAATCAGCTTGATCATAACGAGCCACATGATCAATTTATAATGCTATCGAAAGTTGGAGGAGGTTGTCCTCAGCTTCCCCTTTAATACTGACGACGTATTACGGTGGCTGTGTTGCATG